>NW_005842309.1:848333-861687 GCF_000455745.1 Alligator sinensis
CGCCCGGCAAGGACAGGACCGGGAGCCGGCCCGCACAATAACAATTGAACAGAATGATTGGAGGTTTCCTCTGGCAAATCTAAACCAATAATAGTAGACATCAGGGAGGATATTGAAAAGGGGACAGATAACTCTAGAGATACCGTGTTTGATGCTCTCACTCTATAGCATCCACTTCTGCCACCACTGGAGACAGAATACTGGGCCAGACAGGCCAGTGGTCTGACCCAGTATAGCACTCCTTGTGTTCTTATCTGAGCAGTTGTCCCAGGATTGCATCACTGAATCAATGGCAGAAAAGTGGCAGTGCATTCAGTCACTCACTAAACCCCGACTGGAAGAGTAATGTGTGTACACATCAGTGCTGGGACGTTTCCATTCCAAAACAAACAGACACAACTTATCCTGGGCTAAATATAGCAGCTGTTCCTAGCCTCTCTAAGGCACCAAAATCACTTGAGTTTGCTCCCTCTGAAAAAGCCAAACATCTGGATAACTGCACAGGAAAATGGCCAGATGAGTGCCTACCTTTCCACCTGTGAAATTATCCAGTTTGCATGAGTAAAGGCAAGTTTAGAGGTATGCACAGGAATATGCCTGCCACTTTTGCAAGCACAAGGCAGGTCCAATCCAAAGTCCATGGGATCAGGCACATAAGTGTAACCCAGGTGTACCAGTGTGCACCCCACTTTCCAATAGAAGGGGATGGTCAACAGGGCGTACATGCTGGAGATGGAAACTGCAGCTTGCTCGCAGCTTCTCCTTCTCTGGTATCTCTATAGAGGAAGACCAGGACACAATATCTGAACTATATACACTGTTTAATCAGAAGCAGAATAAAAGGGGAGGGGATAGAATAAACTGGATGAATGATAAAGATAAATATTTACACATAATATATTCAAAGTCAACAAATAACAGAACAGGTAAGTATAGCAGTCCCCAAGACCCACAAGAGAAACCTTGCCCATGGATTCTCAGAGGGTATGTCCCAGCAATTGATGGGTAAGCACACCCAAAATGTAAAGCACAATAAATAGTTGAACTCTACAGAAAAGAAAACACAACAAGCAATTAATAAACACTCCAAAATGTAAGATGCAGCAAACAATTAATAGACACTGCAAAAAATAAGGTGTGGTAATGCCAAATACCGCCCTCCTCTAGAGGAGTCTCTCTCTCTCAAGCCTAAACCCCCTCTGATGGGGCTATCCACTGTGTCCCTCCCCAGTGGGAAACCCCTTGCTTAAGAACTCATGCTTCCCAATGAGTAGAGGTCCAGCAAGGGTTCCCGGTGCATCGTCCCCAGCTAGGCAAGTGGCTCCTGCAGCGGGTGCTCTGTCTCACCCATATGGGGTGTGTCCCTCCTGCACATGCCCAGGCGGCTCACCCTTCTCAGCAAGTTGCGGGCCAGTGTTGCCTCATGCTTGTGCAGGGCCAGGACTCCAGTATAGGCCTACTGTGCTATGGAGCCTGTGCCGCCCGCAGGCCCTTGTGCCTGGCAGCAGGGAATGGGACCCGAGCCGCCCCCTGTCCCTCCAAGGGCCCTAAGGCCCGACAATGACTCACCGTGCAGTGATGTCTGCACCGGTGCTGGCCTCATGCCAGGGTTGGAGACCAGAGCCGCCTCGAGCGGCTCCCAAGGTACTGGTCCCTCTTGGACTCTCCGTGCAGTAATGCCTGCACCATCCAGCCTCGCAGTGGAGTTGGAGACCTAAGCCGTCTCGAGCAGCTCCCAAGGTCCCGGTCCGTCTCAGCCCCTCCATGCAGCGATGCCTGTAGCAGCTCACTGTGCTCTCTCGTGGCAAGGAGTTGGTGCAAGGCTGCCTGCCTCTCCCATCCAACGGCGGAGTCTTCAAGCTCTTCAGGACAACTGGAACCACCCCCTGAGTAGCTCTTCCCCAGCTCGTCCTCAGCCCCAGCTTCTTTCTTCTCTGTCTCGCATGCTGTGCATGCAGCTCCTTATATACCCTTTTGGGGTTCCGCCCCAAGATTGAAGACTGGCCAATGGGGGGGGGGGGGGGGAGGGGAGGCGAGGCACAGTTGGCGCAGTCTCAAGTTAGGTCCACTCCTTGCCTCACCCTGACATTGGGGCGGGGCGGACTCCTCCCAAGGCTCCTCCCCTGCTGGTCTGTGATTGTTGGGTTTACCCCACCCATTGCTTTGACAATTCCCTAAGCCCAAGGAACCACGCAAAGATAGGCAAGCCGGTCACATAAGGAAACCTCCTGATAATATGACCCTTACTGGTTAGAATGGCAAAGAACGGTCTTAGTACAGGTCACCCCAAGCTTACGGAGGTGATAAATTCAGAAGTTTCCTAGAAGGAGCTAGGTCAGGTCAAGCATACTTCAGAGGTGGCAGATGTTTGGCAGGTGCAATCACAGATTCCCAGAGAGCAGGCCCTGATAACTTTAAAAACCAAAACAAAAAAGACTCACTGGCACCATCTCAGACAATGCATACCCAGCCCAAAAATTAATGATGTTTTGATAACCCCATTTAAGATGGAATATTTTCATTAAAAATGTACGAAGACTAAGAAATTCATAAATATCCTATTAAGAAACTTTTGCTTCTGCTGCTGTTTAAGCGTTCCAATTGAAATACTGTGCATGCAGGTTACTATGGTTACAGGCAAATTTTTAAATAACTGTTTCATCAGAACAGCTGCAATATCATATACAAACCAGAGAGGAGTGGGGAGCTGGGAGCAGATTGAACAGCTCCAAGCCCCTAATCAAGTGACTAGGCAGCTTCATAAACATATCTGAGAAGTTATAATACATTGCTTTGAGAAAATACTGGCCTTTATTCTCTGGCAACCCCCCCAGAATATGCCTATGCAGCATGTTGTCTAAAATCAAGAGTAAGTTATTCTGCAGAAGATAAAAATTTCTACTGACAGTTCCCTACCATGGTACAATTGCCCAAAAAGTTACCCACTCGGTGACGTGTTTTGGCTTTAGTTCCCCTCTTCACGGTTATTCTGTCTGAATCTGTTGATTCGCAGCAATGAACTAAAAATATCACAAGGGCAGCCTGTAGCAGTATTCACCTCTCTCTCCTTCCAGTCTGGGCTAGAGCTAAAAAGTGCAGAGACAAGCAAACATGAAGAACAATTTAAGTTGCAAAAAGCTATCTGCAGTTATTTGTGCTAAGGCTCTGAGCGAAGAGATTGGGGTTCAATTCACTGACTCGCAGGCTTAATCAGCACTGGCATTTTTCTTGAGAATCTCCCACCAGCACCTCTGCCATGCTAGATGCAACAGAAGGAAGACTAGTACAGGCAGGTGACTGACAGCACTGCTGCCAGATGGTCTGCACCTGTTCATGATAGTTAGACAACATGGTGGTTAAAATGCTGGTGGCCACTCTTCCACCCATGAGATACAGGGGGAACTTTTAAGAAAAATATGGATGAGGGCACTCTGGCCAAACAATAAGCTCTTTTTGCCTTTGCTTCCCAATCTGTAAAATAGAAACAACAATGCTTAACGGACATACGTACCGACATGTTTAAACACATGTATAAAATGGCTGTAGCAAGCTCTTCTTAGAAGTGAAAACGTTCTGTTTTGGTTTTTCTACAATAAATTAATCATCATTATTGATAACAGTTCAATCCAGTTCAGTTCTTGCCTAAGGCCGATTCATTTGTCCATTACCTACCATTTCTTACCAAATGGTACAAGTAACCTGCTCCACTGCTTCCAGTCATGGTAGGCCTTTCCTTTGTAACAATGTGCTGAATTAAGACCCCCTGCTTTTGACTGCCAATCACCTACCCTGCATGTAGTTTAGCATTTAATAGTATTTACCGGTGAAGTGCCTATCATCATATGTTCTAAAGATGACGATGATTGTTATTATCCTCAGAAAAGGAAAAAATATTTTTGATCACATTTCAACAGCAAATTTCATTCAGAAGAGAAGGCAAGCTTTTCCTTTTCTAAATAATGGAAAAGAACTCATTTTTGAGGAGGAGAGGGGGCAAAATGGAGAGATTTGGTAAAAAAGCTAAAAAAATCAATCATGAGAAATTTTTTAAAATTCAAGATGTCCACAAAATGTGGCATATTTTCTCCAATTACACATTATTTGTGAATCATGGTGCTCTACCATTCTAGTCTTCCACACAGAAAAGGGCTAGGGAAAAAGCAATCCATCCCTCACAATAGGACCTAGATTTTCTTTAGCAACTAGAAATGCCTGAATGTTTCAATGATATGGTGCATCAGGCCAGTTTTAAGGAAAAGAGGAAAAGGGACCATGAGTTTCCAGACTATGGAGGGACAAGACCAGGCTCCAGGGTAGGGACCTAGTAAATGTCCCTATGAATGAATGATTTAGTGTACATTAGAATATTTGCCTTTTCCAGTGCAAAAGACAGCACAGCCAGAATGGGATTGTAGAAAGAGGAGGAGCTACGCTTCTGTAAATGTCCACTGTAAAACATGAACGATGCATGCCCCTGGTGGCTGGAGGGGCACGGCAGCACTGGGTGGTGGTGAGAGTGCCACAGCAGCAGCAGGAGCGCAGCAATGGTAAGCGGGAGCTCCCGCAGAAGCTGCCGGTGCTGTCAGCGGTGGAGGGCGGGTGGCGATCACCGACTGCCTGCAGATGCCGCCAGCAGTGTAGGTGGTGGGGGCAGTGACCGCCAGCAGGCGGCGCCTTTCTGTAGGGGGTGCACCACCACACTCAGGAGGTGCACATGCACCTGTGTGCACCCCCTACATGTCACCACTGCCATCAAACAAAGAGAAACATGGCAACTTCCAGGTCTTCCAGAATTAATATTTCTGACTTAGGCTGTTTTTCAGAAACAAAACAGAACAAAAAACAAGCTCAGCCTGCTCTCTGGCTGAGTTGCCAGAAAGATTGCGATTTTGTGATTCACAGAAAGCTGGTGATTTCAGTCTGCAAACTGTGACTCCATAGCCATAAAACCCTGCTGTTCCTTTCCTGAGGCGAATGAGGAGACATGTCAAAGCTGTGGTTTCTAGTTGTGTGTGTGTGTGTGTGTGTGTGATATAGAAAATCTGACCCAAAAATAATCTGAGTATGTAACACGCACAGACACGTGCTAAAGTGCCATTTCTCTTGGTTGAGTGGGCATCAGGATGACTGAACCTGTAACCCAAATAGGTGGACAACAGGCAAAGGGTTTGCTGCTTTGAAGTGTGAATGAGTAGCAGAAATGCAGCCATTCATTGAAAAAGGCCCATCACAATCATTTACTGAAAAATAACTGCCTGCCTGCACCAAATATTGGCTCATCAGTATTCATTAAGCAACACTGGCACAGCGTCAAGGAGAAAAGGCAGAAGCTTAAGGAGAAAAATAACAAAAAGGAAGGAGACATCACTCTCCTGCAGTGTAAAACCATTCAAGTGCCTGGAAGTCTGCATTACTGCTGCTATAACAGCACCCCTCTACCTTACTGGCTCTGCTCACTCTCCCATTGAACCTTCCTATGTACTTTGTCTGTTTATTGAGCTAAGTACTTTTATAGCCTTTATTGCTGTAGTGCCAAATTCCCTCCAATCTCATTTCAGTTGAGGAAAGGAATTATGGGTGATGGTGAGAGAAAGAGAAATGGGGCTACAAGACATGGAATGAAAGAAGCAACAGGAGATGGTAAAAGAAAAGGTTCAGCAGAAGGACATAGGGACAGAGCCTCAGAGAAAGGACAGGGAGAGAGGCGAACAAAAAAAATGGAGAGAAAAAAGGAAGCAGAAATGCAAAGAAGTGTGGATAAGAGCCTTGGAAAATGGAAGAGGTAGGACATAAAGAAATGATGAGGGGTGTAGGCAATGACAGATGCTGGTGTACAGAGATATACGCATTCACAGAGAATGAGGAGGCTGCTAGCCTTCATTTATTTATCATGTACAGTAGCCAGAAAACCATATATAATGGAAATAGCATGGCACTGATTAATCAAGGCTGCTGCTCCATCATGGGTTTCTAATATTATTTGCTGTGGTCAGACCCTGGCCCACTAACAAGGATTCCTCAATAGATTATCAATCAGTAGCAGATTTGTCCAATAGCTAAATAGCTGAGTTTTTCTCCAGACCAAGACATGGACATGCTGTTTGACCTTAGGCAAGTCACGTAAGCCTTGTCTTTCAGCTTGCCACAGTAAAAAGGAAGAAATCATACTGGCCTGTATGATTAAATCAATTAGGATTAATTACATGATTTTATACATTCAAAACCTTATCTACGTGCACAGACTCTACAACTTTTGTAATTAACAAATGTTACATGAATGACCTGGAGAAAAACAGGTAAGGTTGGGAAAATTTGGGCAAATAAGTTGCTCAAAAAGGAAGTTTGGAATCAACTGGCAGTAGTCACAAATGTGAGATCAGATCAGTGAGCAGATTCAGCCAAGGCAAATAACATTTGGAAATGCAAGTTCATGATGACATGAACTAGATTCAAAAGGAAACTACAATGCCATTCACAAAGCTCTTGTATCCTAGTGTGCAGTGGTCACAACACCCCCTGGGATGGGGGAGACCAGGATTCAAACATCCATCTGCCAGACATGGGTGACTGGTGCTTCCTGAGTCCGGGAGGACGCCAGATCACTGACCGTAGTGGGGGTCCCCAGCAGGCAATCGCTGAGCCTTGAACTTCTGCCGGAACTTCCAGTCTTGTGGCTGGTGCTTCCAGGGGGTGCATGGCCAATCTCAGGGGGTGCATGTGCACCTGTGTGCACCCCCTACGCATTGCCAGTGCTGCCAGACATAGAACAAGGATTTAAACCAAGCCCCCTTCCCCTGCTCCCATAGGAGTTCTCCTACTATTTTGGGGTGGGAATCTTTCCTGGTGAAGCTGTGCCACTTATTACATGATACTTAAATATTTATTGGGCCAGAGAGAGTTTTAAAAGTTCTATAGCCCAGGGCAATGGAGACACTCGGGTACCAATCCCTATCTACTCAATATCGAAGTATTGTATACAGAGCAGAACAGCTTCAACAGAAGAGACAGAGTTCCCCAACCCAGAATACTCTATAGCTTGATAGTTACAACAGTTTCCTGAGATGGTTCAAATCTCTGTTTCAAATCAGGCAGAAGAATAAATACCCTTAAATACCCTTTCTCTTAACATCTACTCTGTGCCACTGAGATACAGTATACAAAAGTAGATGGACCAGTGTCCTGAACCAATGACGTTTTGTATGTTTGGTTTCCCACATCTTACATGAATGCCCTGGATTACAGGGTTTCCAGTTTTTGTGCATGCTAAGTCCCCTTGTGATTCTAGCCAGTGATTCCAAGCTGAAAACAACATTTCATTCACCCCAAAACCTTTCCCAAAGTAATAAGAAAATTAAGTTTCAGGTATCCAGCAAATTCAGTATCCAGCAGTACTTCATTCAGGTCCTTCAAGTCTGTTAAACACTTGGAGACCTTTAGTAGAAATGAATAATAAGGATGGCAAATATTGTTATAAGCTTCTGCAGGAAAACATTTGGATTTTCAGTTTCTGAATCTCATTTGAAATTCACAAAATCTTTACTAAATTGTTTAAACTATTTTTTTTATAGTGCCAGCTTTAGTCCACAAACTTATTTAACATTTTCTGACAAAACTAATGTCACGTATTAAGCCAACTGTGCTCAAAAAGACATGACTGCAGCCATCTGCATTAAAGACTATTTTGATTTTGTCAGCTGCCAGATGTAATTAGAATCACATACTACCTCAGCTTTTCTTTTACCTGGCCACTAGGGCTAGGGGCAAACATTCAAAAAGCCTGAGCCTGAATTGATTCAATCTTTGCACGTTAGTCTAACCTGCAAATTTTGAACTGATTTGGAGGTGGATAGACATTCCCTTTTCATTCCAGAAATGCAGGCACATGCCTGCAATGGCTCAGGCTCTCCCTTCCCTTGCACAGTACTGGGGGGGGGGGGGGGGGGGCGTGGCGCCCAGCAGGATACTCCAATTACTCCAGCAGGGAATTGATAACAGTGTTTATTAGGCCTGTGCAAATAGGGAAGTATTTGATTCGGATTCAGCCAGCTCAGAGGACAGTGATTCAATTCATAGATTCAGATCACTGTCCTGAATCAATTCGGCTGAATCAGCTTTGGAAGATTTGGTGATTCAGATAGTCCAGGGAGAGGCAGACACAGTTGGGCAGCTGCAGGTTCACAAGCAGTTCCTCCGGCTGTGCCTGCCTCTCCCCAGGAAAAGGGAACTGTGGGAGAAGCCCCCATCACTGCCCTGCCCAGCTCCTTCCCCCACTGGGCCCCAGATTAGTCCCAGAAATTTTTTTTAAATAAATAAATAAATAAGCCCTGCACTCACCTGCTGCAGGAGCAGCAATTGGGGCCTCTGGGCACTCATGGTAGAGCCCCTCCCTCTCCCCATGCAGCGCAGAGCAGTGGGGGGCAGCAGGGATCACCCTGGCACCTGCATGGCAGCTGCCCCATGGCTCAGGTAAAGTGTGGCTTGGCAGGGTGCTACACGCTACCTGGGATCTGGGGCTGGGGATGAGAGGTGCTGGGCTCCAGCTGACATGTGGAGCTGCCCATGTGACGTGATTTTCCCCAGCTCCTAGGCAAATCAAACAGGGGGCTGGAGAATCAAACCAGGGGAGCTGTGGAAATGTTCAGGTCCCTGAACATTCCCCCAGCTCCCAGTTCAATTCCCCAGTTCTCCGATCTTTTCCCCAGCTCTCCAATTGCTTCCCTCAGCTCATCCCAGGGGGTGTGGGTGATGCAAGATGACAGCAGGCTGCCACAGCCAGCTGGGTCTGAACTATTTCCCCAGCCAGCAGCAGAAGTCTGCTGAAAGCTGGCGCACAGATCCAGGGGGCTGTACCCCCAGAAAGAGCTGGGGAAACTATCAGAAACCTGGGGAATCCAACCAGAAGCTCTGGCTGATATGTAGAGCCACCCCAGCTCCCAGACAGTGTGCAGCACCTTGCCAAGCTGTGCTGCACTTGCGCCATGGGGCAGCTGCAGCATGGGTGCCAGGTGGGGGGGGGCAATCCTTGCTGCATGGGGGGACTCTGCCACAAACACCCAGAGGCCCCAGTCACTGCTGCTGCAGCCGGTGAGTGCAGGGTTTGTTTGGATTTTTCTTAAACTGTCAGGAGGCTGGGCCGAGCGGGGGATGGGGCCAGGCAAGGCATCCATGGGGGATTCTCCCATAGCTCCTCTGGCTGTGCTTGCCTCTGCCCTGGTGTGGGGAGCCACGGGGAGCTATGCCCTGCTGCCGCTTGCCCCCTTCCGCCTGGAGCGAGCCGCTCCCGCATTCCAACCCCCGTGCTCCGGCTGGGCAAGTGGCAGTAGCGCAGAGCCCCCAGTCCCAGTGCTGGCACACCCAGATTCCATGCCCCTGCCACCCCACTCCTCAAGTAACACACATTCCGCCCCAGCTGGGCAGCTTATCCCAGCCCCAGTCCCAATCCTCCCTGCCCCCAACCCCAACAGACTTACCAGCTGGAGGTAGCTGTGTCAGCCACCTGTCTAGTCTATGGCCAAATCTCCAAATCAGCTGAATCTTTTCTGAATTGATTCAGAGCTTATAAATTGAATTAGGAGACCAAGTAAATTTGGAGATTCGGTCCCCGAATCAAGCCAAATTCCTCCGAATCCAATCAGCTACTGAAGCTTTGCACAGCCCTAGTGTCTATCACCCCTAACTCAGTGTTTATCACCCCATTAAGAAAACAGAGGACAGCACCAGCTACCTGTTGATTCTGTTTTTTTTCACAGTGAGGACCAGAGCCAGCATGTGGTCTACTAGCTAATACACAGACACCTCCTCAGCAAGGCAGAGGGGAGGGGGGAATTCCTGCTTAGCAGGGAGTGGTGAGGGGGAGAGCGGGGAGCAGCCTGGAAGTCTCTGCTGGAACTGCATCCAGGGAGCAGCAGGGCATGGCCATCTCTGCTGTGGAACAGAGAGCCCCGCCCAGCCCAGAGAGCATGCCTGGATGCTGGAGATGTCTGGTTTAACTTAAATCAGCAGGGGGTCTGGGACAGACATTGCATAAACCTGTTTGACCCAAATCAGTTAAGTCTGATACTACATTTGTCAGGTTTGACCTAGAAACCACTATACAAAGCCCAAGCAAAAGTCTCTGTTATGTAACTAATGCCCATCTGCAATGATAAGGAGGAGACAGTCTTAGATAAAGGAGGCTTGAAAACAAAAGCAGAATCAGAGGACTAGGGCAAAGAGCTGATTTGAATATTGAGAGTATGCTAATGAAACATACATGTATGTAAATGAGATACATAGCTAAAACACAGGTATAGAGACATGCTCAGTAAAGAACTCCTTGCGTCACTCCCTTATAGCCAATTAGCAAACAAGAATGCTTATGAAGGTCCAATACTCCTGTATAAAAGATGCTCATAATTAAGAATCTGTGTGCTTGTTACGTGAAATTATTCCGCTTGCACCTTGTATTGCTAGCAAAAAATTTTCTTTATACTTTCACCCCTGGTATCTTTATTGGCTTTTGCATACCGGGCACGATCCCAGACTTGAGCTGGGGCCCAACACATTCAGAAGCACTTCAGACCAGTCAGCCCTTTCCAGATTTTGTTTTCAATTAGTTCAGTTATGCAACTTTGATACAGCTGTGGAGGAAAATGCTTAAATTATGCTTAGGGATGTTTAGAACAAAAGAATAGTGCTGGATTTTCAAGAATTCAGGATTTTCGAGATCTGCGCCCCTTCCCGCCCCGGCTGGGTAATGCCTGCCCCTGCCCCTGCCCCAGCCTCTTCCCTCATTGTGGGGGGTATTGATCTGTCCAAACCCCAACACACCCCTTCCCTCCCCTTCCATCACAACAGACTTACAGCTGCACACAGCTGTATTGGAAATTGGATTGGTATTAGCCGATATGCCTCCTTAAAAATCAGCTATCGGTATCAGCCCCAAAATTCTCTATCAGTGCACCCCTAAGTAATAGAATCTCTTGCTGATGCCCCATGCTTCTAGGAAGTCTGGTGTGCCATCACTCTGACCAAGAACAATAAGGTGCCAGGACTAGGTGGCATCTCCACAGAGGTCTTCAAAGCTGGCGCAAAAACTTCACCAACTTCTCATCAAAATATGGGTTAATGAGGAAGCTCCACCTGACTTAAAGAATGCCAACATTGTGACCATCTTCAAGAAAGGGGACAAGTCAGTGTGCAGGAACTACCGAGGCATTGCCCTCCTCTCCATTGCCAGGAAGATTCTTACTCTCATGCTTCTGAATTGCTCCTCCCCCTTGCTGCAGATGCCCTTATCAGAATAGCTGCCTGATTTTTCCACATTCGAAAACTAATGACTAAATAGCATGCACTTATCATAGTGACTCACTGTTAAGTTAAAAACCGTTCACTTTCTGAAACAGTCAATAGCTTTAGTTCTCAATTAGGTTTATGTCAAATTTCACACTTCAGACATTTATGCATCCTCCTATTCAAAAAAGTGTGGTTAAAATTGTTATGACATTTCAAAAAATATTGTTTTTGCACTTACCTGATACAATTTTACTCAAATATTTTAGACCAAATGAAAATTTCTCCTTCAGGTATGGAAAAAATGCTATTCAAACAGATAAAAATATGCAAAGATGTGTGTGACAACTGCAGGTTATAATGAAAATCTTGTTGCAATTTAAGTTGGCAAAAGTCCAGATCAAGGTGGACTTTTACTTCCTCTGTGATTGCCATTGTTTTGCATATATATCTACTTCTGCTAATTCTATTTTAGATTCCACACTGAAAATCTGGATGATTTATTCCTCAGAACTACTAGGCAATTGCCTTAGGTCATATTGCTCTATAAAACACATTAAAGAGTATATTTCCTTCATAGGATTTTAAACTTAATCCACTAGTCTAATTCAATGCATAAACCTAGTGTATGTGATTACTGTTACCTAAGACAGAAAATGATGGAGGAAGAAATACATAGAAAAAAAAGTATTTTTGACTTGGTAGGTCCTGAGTTCAAACGTGTTCTTTTTTCAAGTCAATAGTGGGTTTGCTATTAACATGAACATATTGATAAATAACATTTTTGTGTGCATTTTCACCAGCTTTCCATCTAGGGATTATACTCTAGTGCCAAAAAGTTTTGAAAATAGTTAATTGAAAGTGCCAGGTGAGGACTCCTAGGTGTCACAAATTAAAAAATATCACACGTGACACATAAATTTAACATGACTAAACTTAGCTATGCTTATGAAAAGTATGGGCTGAAAGACGAAGCTGTCTCAGAATAAAATTGATGAACATTTTACATTTTGAGACTGTGAAAGCCTCCAAGGAAAACTGTCGCTTAAATAAATGGAAGCAATCTCTATGGCTTTGACCCTGCCCTTAGATCTGTGTTCATGAATCCATGTGTCTATCTTGACTTATTTACATATCAGGGCCTGTGTCATTACCCATTACAGTATTCATCTCTTTTTAAAGCTATCGAGCCCATTTCAAGTGTTAGAGAGCAAGTGTGTACACTCTAGCTCTGTTGCAGGGGTTTAGGTTGTAGCCGTGTTGGTCTAAGGATATAGGCAGACAAGGTTCCTTGGGTGAATTTGATATCTTTTATTAGACCAACCCAAATGGCTGGAGAATAGTTATTAAGCAAGCTTTCGGGTTCAAAAACCCTTCGTCAGGCTCAGGAAGCTGCAGCAGTTGGTGTGTGCTCTTCCTGGATGGGATGAAAAGTAAAGAAGCCAGGGGCTGGGCTGGGCTGGGGAGTCAGTTGCCAGGCAGATTATAATGTATCAAAAATCCAATGTCTGTGTTTAGTCCATGATCTCTAGTATCCAGCAGGTTGATGAAATGGAGCTCATAGGCTCGTCTCTGGGATGTGTTGTGTAAATTTCCCTTGAGGATCAGGACTGAGAGATTGGAGAGAGAGTGGCCCTCCTGTGAGAAATATGCCCCACCGGTAATTGGGTGTTTCTGTCTTTGATGGATTTCCGGTGTGCATTCATTCTGGTGCGCAGTTGTTGTCTGGTCTCTCCTACATATCTTCCATCAGGGCATTTGGTGCACTGGATGAGGTATACTACATTCTTGGAGGTGCAGCTGTAAGATCCTGGGATGCTGATGGCTCTGTTGTGGGGTGAAGTAATAGTGGGGGTGGTGGAGATGTGGGGGCAGGTTTTGCATTTCTTGTCATGGCACGGTCTGGATCCTTTTGGTGTGTTCTGGGCTTGAGGAAGTTTGCTTCTGGTGATGAGGTTGGCGAGGTTCGGTGCTTGTCTGAAGGCTAGGATGGGTGGCTCTGGGAAGATCTTTTTAAGAATAGGGTCTCTTTCTAATATGGGTTGCAATTTTTTGAGGATTTTCCATACAGGTTCAAGGGAGG
>NW_005842309.1:862279-864077 GCF_000455745.1 Alligator sinensis
TGCTTACAGTCCTGGAGCAGAAAGGAGGGAACTGGTTAACCCCGGGACGAATGGCTCGATATCAGGCCATCCTCCTAGATGAGCCTGAAATAAAATTGGCCATTTCTTGCACTGTAAATCCAGCAACACTGCTGCCATCTATGGCTGACACACCAGATCTTGTACATGACTGCCTACAAACATTGGAAGCTGTTTATTCTTCAAGGCCAAATCTGAGAGACAAACAATTGATAAAAAGAGTTTCAAGCAAAGAAGGGGGAGCACGGGTGGCTAGTAGCAAAGGACGGCCACATTATCATCCCAGCTGCCTGGGTTCATGTGGTAGTAAAGAGCGCTCATCATGGTACCCACTACGGACCCAGGGCCCTGGTAAAATGGATCAGTCACTATGTAACTGGAGTGGGATTAAGGGAAGCTGCCCCTACTAGAGAGGCCACCAAATTAGTTCTCACTAATGATCAAAAACAGAATTTGAATACAGATCACCACAAAGCCATAAACTACACACTATCTAAACAATAACTTTAGTCCTGGTAAGGAATTGTTTACAAAAAAAATTTAAGCACATATATTTGATATACATTAATATTTTTCACCAATTAAAGGCAACCATTTCCGGTGCAGAACATGGCAATACTACTTAACAACATCTCCGGGTATAAACCAAGGACGCTAATAGAATCAAATAACATAAAAGTGATATACATCTCTCTCTAAATCAAACAGGGGAAATGAGCAACAATAAAGAGTCAATGAGGTAAGGGGAAAATGTTAAATATCTAATATTATTTAACAAAGAGAACTGATACCCGTGATGAAACCTGTCTGTCAAAACACAACACAGCATTTATTCTTGTTCTTTCCCCATCTACTAATATCACCATCCAGAACAGTCAGAGGATGATCAAGTGACTTTTTGATCTTCAGTGTATGTGAAGACACAGATATCCAAGCTGAAGAACTGAGCCCCATGGGTCTGTTCAAGATTCAATTACAACCCATGGAATTCAGTTCTCAAAGCCAAGAATACATGATATTCATTTTAAGGATGTTCTGATGCACAGTAGTATTGCACATTCCTATTCACTTTACAGGAATTGGAATGAAAAAGTGCTGCCTGGCACTCTTCCAAGGGCTATAAAATAGAAGGAAAATATCCACTGCAGCCAAAGCAACTCTATCCAGATTTTGAATTACAGACAGTCCATTTTTTGTGATTTTGGCCCCACCACTCACAATAGAGAGGCTCTTCCCACATTATTACTCCTAATAATAAAAATATTACAACTAAATGCTTTTCACATACATAGTGGCTTTAACTTGAGGATTTCAAAGACTGTCAAATACAGCTAGTTTCATTTTCACATGGGGAAAACAGGCACACAGAGAGTAAGAGTCTTGCCCAAGGTCACAGTACAGCTCTTATTAACAAAACTAATGGTTTCAAAAATGCAAAGGAGGCTAAAGGCAGTAGCTGAAGTTTTTCAAAGAAATCTTGGATTGGTATTACCCTTGGCAGCCTGGGGGAATCGAGGTGGCAGAAAACTTGAGAGAGCCAAGCACATCTCTGCTACCCAGATGTGCCATGTCCTGCTGTGACATGCATAGGGATTGACTTGAAAACACGTGTTCTGGTAAGAATTACAGATAAGATCTTCGTTGAACATACTGAAGATGTGAGCTGAAGTCCCAAGCAGGCAACATCCGATTAGATATTATAGAGCTAAGAAAAGTCACTACCTGACTTAAGGCATCACACCGAGAGCCTATGCTGTTTGAAGGCATTTTTTTCCTACAG
>NW_005842309.1:864108-893375 GCF_000455745.1 Alligator sinensis
AGAGAACAAAAGTTGAGAGTTGGTTACATTTACCTGTCCAAAGCCAAAGGGTCAGATATTGTGTCTGTATAGAATCTGACACAAGAGGGCTGTAACAGGCTGGCCTTTTAGGGACAGGTCTCTGTGCTAGCTGGCCGGCCACCTATTCAGGGCTAAACCTCTGCTTCGCTCTTCTGCCACATCTTGATGAAAATAAATGATCGCTGTTTCTAAGGTGGAGGCTGTCCATTGCTTGCCCTCCTGATGCCAAGGGCCTTAGTACACACTCCAGCCTCCTTTTACACATGCCCTATGCCTCGCTAATGTTTCTATGCCTAGTACCTGGGCTCCCTTCTGGTACACACACCAGGCCTTCCATATCCAGCCTAGCACCCAGCCTCCAACCTGGGGCACACATCGGGCCTTCATCTATGTGACCTAGCATCCGGCCTTCAGTTGGGTGGCACACACCAGGCCTTCCATCCTTTATTAAGTATTCTATGTTGGCATATCCAGTACTTCCATATTGACACATCCAGTATTCCTGTAGTCCCATTTCAGTATTTTACCCCTCGCTGGGGCCACTCATTTTACCGCTCTCAACTGGGCTGCTTACATCCTGGCCACCTCACTGGGTCACTGTACACACTCAGCCCCTCACTGGGCCTTCTTCCCCCTTCCTAGGGCCACACTCAGGCTCACTCCAAGCTGCTTCTCTCGCTCAGCCCCTCTGGGTCGCTGGGATCTTTTACCCTGTAGGCTCAGGTGGCTGCCACCATGCCTGGCCCCACTACACTGGGCTCAGGTGTCCCCCTCTGGGCTTGCTTGGCCCAGGTCTCTTCCCTTGTCAATAATCCACCTGTAGGCAGGGGCTGTGGTTTTCAGGTGCCCCTCCTCACCTTTCCCTGGGGAGGTAACTGGCCCAGCATTTCTTGGAGATTCCCCCACCACAGGGAGTCCCACCAGGGCACCCATTCCCAGCAGGATGAAGTATTAAGTCATACGCAGGATCAGGAGCCTCTGAACCATCCCCATACCTCCTGCCCTTACCTTCAAGATGTTCCAGGAGCAGCTCAACCTGGTGTTGCCTCCTTGGCTGCTCAGACTGCTGCCTTCCTCTCTGAGGGGCTGGGTTAATATGGAGGCTGCTCTGCCCCCTCAGCCAATCCCAGGGTCCTCCTAGGGTCATGTGCTAGCCATGATGAGGCTAGCACCCACCTGCTGGCTGCTCCACTTCCAACTAGAAACCTTAAAGTAGCAGGCACTGCAAGCACCCTGTCACAGGGGCCTTATGGGGATTCAAGGCATCACTTTAATCCTTACTAATAGGTGACAAAATGTAGGCCTCTGTCAGCCAGGGAACTACAAAAAATTCCTTTTTTAAATCTACTTGAAACATTAGTATTATTGTTATACAAGTGTAACATAGCAGCAAAAAAATCACTGTGTACAAAATGAAACTCGCTTGATCTCAGAAATATATTTTTGTTCTTTTTAAAGTTTTAAAATCAATTAAAATACATTTAATAATTTGGAGGGGGCTTGGGGGGAGGGTTTTTTTGAGGGGGGAGGGTTGTTGTGGTTATTATTGTTGCTTTGCAGGTTTTTTTCCTAAAAGATCAAGTAATTTCATTTCTGTAACTTCTGGGCACCTCCCAGCAGGCTGACCAATAGAAATGAAGATAATCACGTCAGGAAAACATGCAGGTAAAACTATTTGAACAGCTACAAGTAAAACCAAAGGCCACTACACAGTAGACATAAAATTAGATCTGTTTATACAACCCAATCTATAGCAATAATAATTATTTGATGCTTCTTTTAAATTAATTTGATTTAGCTAGAGGCATCACTTAAAGTCCATTTTTAAATTTACACATCAAATGACACAAATGTCATATGAAAAGAAAAATATACCATATTTCATATCAGTCAGTGTAATTTGCAGCTTAATTAGTAAAGCAGACAATCTAATCAGAAAAGTGCTCAGCACAGAATGCACTGTTTTGGCACTGGATCCAACAGTTCAACTACTGTAGTATCCAACAGTGCTTTTGTGTCTTTATGGTGGTAATTGTTTTCTTAGACTGTTCAACTAGTCAACCAAACAATGGAAATTACAAATATGTTTTGACTATTTCTCTCGCTGTGAAGCAGAAATCAGAACATATACACTTGAGAAATAATAGTCATATGTTAGCCAATACCAATTCCCCCTCCTGATCCTCCTGCTGACACTAGCATTTATATTTGAAGAAAGCAAGAACAAGTAAATTAAATTAAGTGCTTAATAAAGTTTCTTTTAACAACCTCCATTTTGTATTTGTCAGCATTAATGGCAGCATTTTTCATTAAACTCTCCCAAGCAAGTATCCTTGAAAAGCTGTGGTTTCATTTAGTCAATATGCAACTGAATTCTCTGTCATGAACTCCGTGTGAAAAATGCTCTCTTTTAAATGGCACACACATCCTCTGAAATGAGAAAGCCTAAAAACATGCTTGCTTTTTTTCTGATTTGATTTCCAGTATGTTGTTCACAAAAAAAAGAACAGCAGAAAAAAATCTAAATCATCATCTATGATGGCATGGCTTGCCAATATGGACAAAAGACCAGATCCAAGGCAGGACTTAAGCACCTAGTCCCTGAAATAGAATTGAGAACCTTCAACCTAGGCCCACGTACAATCCTCAGAGAGAATCAGTCATCTTAACATGGGAACAAAATGCAATCACATTAAGCATGGACCCGCCTGAAGTCTAGTCAATAGGAAACAGGATGGGTGAGTCTTTAATCTGTTCTTCTAGAGTGTATCAACCCTGCTGTCAACCCCAGCAACTGCAGTGTAGTGTAAGTATACCCAAGCAAACCTTAAACTAGATAGCTCAGATACCAGTAGTGGTCTAGCTTTAATAGCATGAATGGCAGAACTCATTCAAGAAGCAGGATGAGCTCAGTACTGATGTGCTGGACTGCCACCAGTATCTGGGTTAATATTATGCAGTGCATAATATACCCTCAGGCTCCAAAGCCCGTAACCGGCTCTTGAACACAAATGCCAATGCTCATCTTTTGAAAGAACTGGGCAGGGCTCACCCTAGTGATAGCACATTTATAAGAGACTAATTGTTAAAGAACTTACTCAGGAAGTGAGACACCCAGATGAATTTCCGTCTTCTGCCTGGTGGGATTCAAACCCATATCTCCAGCCTCCCAAGAAAGTGGTTCAAGCATCAGGCTACCAGCTAACTTGGACATACAAATGCAGTCTCCACCCCCTTTCCCCCATGATAACTCTTCCAACTGGGTAGCCAAACATTTAAGATTCATTGAAGAGCTGTACTGTATCCGATTGCTATTTAATGTAAAGTATGGAAAAAGTCCTGGGAGCAAGTACTAAAACGTAACATGCCCCTTCCCCAGGTGAATGCCCAGACCGCTAGCTTACAGCCATGCTGCCACGTGAGTTTCTCTCTGGCATAATGAATTATTTTCTCTTGAACAGAAGAGATAAAGAGTGCTCCTTCCTCTACCCATTTAAGTGGCCTGTAACCTGGTGGTGAGGGCATTTTCCTGGGGTGTGGGTTTGAATTGTTCTCAGGAAGAGAGAGAATCAATCCCAGTGCCCCACTTCCTGATTGATTGCTAAAACCACTGGGTTATTATTATATAAAGGAAGCACATTACCTTCCCCTCTGTTTTAAGAGAAAGTGGTGGTCACAACCGCATTGTGTGTGGAATAATCCTGTCAGGGTATACGGCTTGAACAGTAAAGCATGTTCAAGCCCCAGAAAGAATATGCAGGTTCTGGAAACCAGTCAGGATCGGGGGTATGCTAGGGACTCAGCTGCTGATCCCTATCCAGATGGAAGCAGTTCTGGGCACATGCAGTAGCAAAACTACAGGCACCTCTGCAACTTCACAGTCAAACATGGAGATGTCTATGTAGTCTGAGTGGCCACAGGGTTAAGCAGCCGATTATCAAGAGTTGTGAAGATCATAATCTAGGATTTTGCCCCTAATTTCAGCCTAGTTTAGGCATCAGATGTCTTTTTTCAACCTGGCCTAGAACTTCCCTGAGGAAGGGTGCATCTATAGATTTTTAATAAATAAAGCAGGTGCTTTAACAGTGTGAAATTTGTTGAGTTTAAACAGTCTCAGCACAATAGCCCTCTTTCATATTAAAATTGTATGCTGCTATTTTCAACCACAGGACTGTGCATAATCACCCTCCCATGCACTACCCACTGTGTGCATTCTCAGGATCCCCTTTGCTTTATAGAGTTCATTTATTCAAGTCATAAACTCATGTATTTGCTAAAAAGAACATTGATAAAATAGCATTACCCTGCCTTTGCAGGAGCCAGAAGGTGAATATTTCTTTGCAGTCTGCAATAGGCTGTGAAACCATAAATCTACTTTCTGAAGACACAGGAGAATGTTTTGGGTCCTCCCCCCCAAATATTCTATGAGGGTCATTTAGGAAGTTACAGCTTGGAGATCTTATTACAATAAAAGTAACTATCCCTACAGGACAGATATTTAATAGGCAATCATCATGTACAGTTTTACTGCTCTACCAAAAGGCAAATCTTTTTAGAGTGACTAAGTAATGTTAAGTGCCTGAAGACTATTCTTCCATAAATCTCTTTTTGAATTAAATATGATGATATGTTTTAATAGTAAACGAACTTAATGGTCCTAAAGCCATCAAGTTAATGACACATGTAAATTATCTGCATTTTCCTGGTCACCCTATATTTTTATCCTCAGTGCCGCTGTCATTATTTGCTTTCACATATAAATTCTAGGTTTGTTGGAATGCGTAGTAAAAAGTAAGATTTTAATGCTTCTTAAACAAACAGCATGTGTTGCTCTATAGCAACTTCATGCAAAATCCAGGCACAATCCAAATGAGTTAATCATGGGTGGTAATTAATTAGCACGGATGGGGTACTTGAAAGAAAATGTGGTTACATCTCATTAGGAATATAATGCATCTTCTTCATGCATTTTTATCTGAATATATTTTCCCCTAAGCAAGTAAAAGAAAAACACCACTTATATGCATAAAGCCCACAAAGGCAGGTAGACATTGTACATTTTGAACCAGCTTAAAGCTTACATGATTAAAATCTGACCAAAGTAGAACGCTGCACGAAAGAGAAACAAGCCCAGGGAGCCATTGTGATCAGACTTGATTTTCCTTTGTTAAAAAAAAAAAAAAAAAGTGACACCATTCTGTGCTACATAGTTTGTAGAAGAGACTGCATACATCACCAGCTGGACAGACCTTATTAAATAATCAGCTTTGACAATGGTATAGAAAATGTTATAAAAATAATCACCATATTGAGCAGAGAGCAGATTGGGGATAGACTTTTTATCCAGGAACTACTAGATGTAGTGGTAGATCTAGGAAAATAGGGCTTTGATCCACTAAACTTCAAGAACTCTCACTGACAATACTTTCTCCAAACATACATACCAGCTCCTTGAACTTCCTCCTCCTCCTCCCTTTCTCACAATTCAACTCTCTAGGCAGACTTGTCTCTACGGACACCCCACTCACACATCACCCATCTTACTTCCCCCACCTATCCTGGTACCGTGGGCTTCTTCATCTCTTCCTTCTAACCCCAGGATATATTTTTGGTTTTACACTGATTCACTGTTGTATTGGACCTTTGCCAACAGCCACATCTCAAGGAACCTGCCTTCATGGGCCCCCTCTCAGCATTAAATGACATGATACTGAAAATTGAGCCCTTTCTGTACTACAGTCCATTGATGATGCCATAGGTGAAGCACATTATTGAATCATCGCAAACTATTTTCTCCATGCAGACAAAGCCCGAGATGGTCACTAGTGAAGTGAGACCGGTATTTTAACTCATTCACCCAATATTTTTTCCTTTTCACCAGATATTGTTCCCAAAGACATGCAAAGGCCACTTAAGAATCATCAGATCTTTTCCAATTTAAACAAAAAGTTTTTATCATAACCAAGAACCAACAGTATGATTAGGGTTTGAACAAGGGGTGGAAAAGTAATGATATTCCCAAGCCTTTCTACAAACTAAGTTCCACCTATTTGCAAAGACTCCTCATGGCACAGACCAGAGACGTGGCCAGTGACAGTACTGTAGGGTTGCCATTTCTCCAGGCTTTCCCAGACACGTCCTCTTTTTGAGTCCTCTGATCTCTGTCTGGGTGGGGGTTTTTTTAATCTGACCACATGTCTGGGGGTGGTTTTTTGTTCCGCTGGTGGGAGCAGGGGGAGGGTGATGGGAGCAAGCACAGACATACCTGCCTGCAGCTGTGGAGGCAGGCACAAACACACGTGGTGTTCCCTGCTGCCTCCAATTGCCCTCCCCCTGCTCCCACCAGCGAAGCAAAGCAAAATCCCAGACATTTGGCCAGGGCAGGGGGGGCAGGGGTGGGGGCTATGACAGGGCAGGGGGCAGGAGGGTTGCCTGCCCCTCCAGTGGGGGAAAGGGGCAGGGAACCCTTGAGAGCAGTGGGGAACTCTGTGGCCAGCTCAATCGCAGAGGGACCGGTGCCTGTGCTCACACAGGATAAATGGCCAGGAGATACTGCCAGCAGAGAAGGAGGGAAAGAGGAGGGGGCCATGGCCAGGTTGCCTGGCGTGGCACGATATCCCCATCCCAGGGTGGGGGGGTGCCACAAGCCTCCCCTTCTCTTCTCTCCAGCCTGCGCCGGGGCCGGACACACTCCACCATGAACAGGAGCCACCGCACTCTGGCCTGGTCAGGACAGGGAGAACTGGGACCCCTCCAGCAGGGCTGGGGGCTGAGGGTCAGAAGTATGGGGCACTGGCAGTATCAGGGGGCTGTGGGTTGGGAGTGAAGGGCACCAACAGGGATGGGGGGGAGGGAAGTTGCAGGTCAGGAGTCAGCCATCAGGGCCCAGGGGGAGGGTACTGTGGGTTGGGAGTAAGGGGCACTGGCTGGGGTGGGAGCAATGGGTCGGGAGTAAGGGGCAGCTGCAGGGCTGAGGGGGAGCTGTGGCTTGGCAGTGAGAAGCAACAGCAGGGCAGGGCACCGGTGTGTCTCTACCTCTCCCCCACTCCCCACTCATACATGACAGGTGTCCTCTTTTTTGGATCCGGAAATATGGTAACCCTACAAGTACTGAAAATAGCCAGGCCCCAAAGCAGATTACACCTAAAGTCCGCATTGCGTTGCTTAAGAATCCTGCGAATGGAGCGTATGAACAGACTCAAGTTTTCTCCCCCATGAACCCTCCAAGAAGCTCAGTTCCATAACACTCACCAAGCAGGAACCGATTACAATCTTTTAATGTTTTGAAAAAGCAGGATGCATTATTTACAACTAGGAAAAAAAAATCACCACATCCCATGTTCACTCAGTGTGGAGTCAAGGACTTCTGTCCCCAGTAAAGAAGATTATGCTTATTCTCAGTAGGGTTTTTGCAATATCAGCCATAAGGACTCATGCACCTAGTCATTTCTTGAATTAATTTTAATTTCCAATGAACCAGTTCCATTTCTATTTCAATTTCAACTTTCCCTGTCAGTCACCAGTAACAAATTTCCACCTTTCAATTTCCACCTTTCTAGTATTTTCTGCTCTGCTTATCTGGAGACTCAGTATTCAATCAGTTGTCATTTTTCATGATCACTTATGTTTATACCAATATTCTAACTAGCTGTAACATACGTGCTGTGCATCCAGGTAAAACAATCATCCTAAAGGCCTATAGCAATAAATATTAATTTTTAGTGTATTACATGGACCCTCGTTCATTTATATTAAGTTACAATAGGTAACATATCTGTAGAGGCAACCTAAGCAGGGCTTTTTAAAAAAAAAAAAAAAAAAAAAAAAAATGAAACACTGTCAAGTACTTTATATCCATCTTGGTGGTGGGATGTAACATCCCTCACACAGAAGAGCAAGAACATATTTTAGATAGTCTGAAACACATGGAGATTTTACATCTTGAAACACATACGCTAACTGTTACTACAGTTAGCTGAGCTAACACTGCCCAGGTGTTGTAGGATACAGCAAAAATAACTGGAGGACTAATTTTCAAAGTGTTAACAAGGGTTTTAATGAGCAATTGCCATTAAAGATCATGAGAGTTGTTAAAAAGCCCATACAATTCTTTAAAAATGCACTTGTTTTATTTCCAGCAATAAAATTCTGATCTAATTAAACAAACAAAAAGTCTATTTTTGTAGAGTAAAATATAGGAAAAAAAAGAGAAAAATGTACCTGTTACAATATAAGGTAGATTCCAATTCCTGCATTATTTTTCATTCACTCCAAAATTTCTGATCAAAATATGTATCATATATTGTATAACGCATTCATTATATCATGTGCTTTCTACCGTTATGCAAAAATACCAGATGGTACAATTGACTGTGATTTGAACCAACTTCTGGTACAGGTAGTAGAATTAGAAATTATTAAAATCATTGCTTGATAAGCATCTGCCAGCAATGAGCTAAAAATATGAAAAAGACTCAACAAGCTAGGACAGATGGCCTTTTCCTGCCTTCTAAGTTTTTATCTTTCAAGAGAACTGGAAATGTATCACTCATTGGAATGGTACAAGAATATTTACAGTACACATCATTGCATAGTAACGACATCATCTCATTAGCACTATAACTATTTAAAAACAAACGAACAAACCTTCCCCTTCTCATAATTTTAAACATTAATTTACTGATAACCAGCAAGTATTTTATTTTAACTAGGGTGCTACTTAAAAATATTCAAGGGTTATTTTGTCATTAGTTCACTGAAATTAACCAGTATTGTGAAAATAGTTTACAGGTAATTCAGTTACTGTTAACTCTATTTGGTATAATATAGAAGTGATCAGCTATAACTCATTGGTATGGATCTTGCTAGCCATTCCAAGCTATATTGGCAGCAACAAGTAAGGTCTGCAACAGCCTTCCACTAGGATAGATTCTCTTGTCCCTAAGAAATGTAGTATAAAGGGCATTTCTCCCTATTTGAAGTCTGATGCCAAGTCTTACAATTTTTAGTATTGTGAATCAGCGTGACCAGTTTTAGAATGTCATATACTTTTGCTTCTCAGTATGAAAGATCAGCTGCCATTGACAATGAGAAGTCAATACCCTCATTCATACATGGTGTATCTACAAATAGGATGAAGTTAGGATGACATTTTCAAAAAGTTGCCCAAGAATTATGAATGCTTGGTCCCGATTAAAGGTTTAAAGGGTCCAGATCCCATTAGCAGTTTAGTAAAACCAGTTAATGAAATACCTTAAATTGTCTCTCAAACTCATACAAACAATTTCACAGTAGTTTTACATCAGAATTACTCCAGTGGAGTTTCTTGTGATTGTACCATTGAGAGATGTGAAACAAGCTCTACATAGCTACAATAGAAAATAATTTGACTGACTGGGAACTCTTGTTTGGATTCAGTCTCCTTGGTAAGTTTATTTAAACATATAAGACATTGCTTACCTATGTATAGCAGGCATTTGGATGCCTGCACCACAGTTCCCAATTGAGTTTTTCTAAAGATTTTTCTAGTTTCATAAATGGATAGTCAACAAAATGGTTTCCATCAAGTGAAGATTCAAAACCTTATCCTAATTTAGTCTCCTTGCAAAGGCTCAGAAAAACCACTGCCATAATCAAAAATATTATTTTACATGAAGACTTCGTGTCAAAATCCAAGGAGTCTATCCTGCATTCCTGGGAAGCATGCAGTCCCCACTAATCCCTGAAAGAGTTCAAGGCCCCACATTTCTAAGAACTAATGGGTCTTTTCCCCCCTCTCCATGGTGAGGCATGGAAAGGTAAATCAGAGACTGGAGACTTAAGAGCAACAGAAAACGAAAAGAAGAGCCAATGCAAAAGTGTTAATACAAAAAAATAAATAAACAAAAAAATCAGGAAGAAAGCAGCTGGTGAAAAATCTCTTCCTAAAATACTATTTTATGCTGTACATGGTTTTTCTGTTCTCATTTTTTTTTTAAAATAAAAAGTCCTGCAGCTGGAGGATTGTTAAAAAGATATAAAGTTTTGTTTTTGAATGAAACACAAATAGCTTTTAAAAATATATATATTTTTTAATAATCAAAATAATATATATTTTCTTCAACTCATTGCACAGAAAGCTAAATATACTTTTGACTCATCCTCCATGGTAGTACTACTGTGAATTTCCACAGCCATGGGCCCTAAGGAGGTTCAGAGAAAAAGATATTGTATTCAGTATGTTCTTCTCAGTCACTGAAAAGTTCACAACTGATTTGGGTTGCCCTTGACCTCAAAAAAAAATCAACTGCAGAGTTTTAAGTATAACTTTTTTATCCCCTGTGTGAAAGTGGGTTTTGCTGTTGCTTTGGAGGGTTTTTTTTAATTGATATGTAGTTGAGGGCTATTGGCACATATTGAAGGATATGATAGTCTACGTAGATATGATAAGATGTGTATATATGATAGATATATGTAGATGCGATAAACTATATAAAACATGTTAGACTATGTAGTTTAAGCAATGGGAATAAAATTGTATGAAAAGGGATGTCATTTTACAATAAGTATATCAAGTTGGAGACTGCACACTCACCATTAACACCCTTACAGCTGGCGCTGCCCGATTAGCTGTACTTTGAAGTTATATATTTTTTGTGATTTGTTATTCCTCAATTTTACCATAACCACACAAACTCTGATGGCAATTTAGCATTAGCAGCTACACATTAAGACAGACAGATTGGTGACAATGGTTCAGAAATTAGTTTAGCACATATTTCTTCTGATAAACTATGTTCTCATGCTAAACTGAGTTCTCATTTGCCTTAGAAGTTAGAAACTGAGATTTTATTAGGGTTCATTAAAATCAATACTGCTGCTTAGAAATCTTTCAGGGTCCAAAAAGTGAAGTTTTCATCTGAGCCAATTCTAGTCAAACTAAGTAAAAAAACTAGTTTTGTAAATAGTTAATTACAAACAAAAGGGAAAATGATAGTTGTAAATACCCAGCTGTTGCAATGGATTAGCCTTTCAGCTGTGATAAATCCTGATTTTGTAGTTTGCTGTTGGAGCAAAAAAGTGGGAAAATTTTCATTTGAGTTCAACCAAAAATTAACATTTTTTTATTTTCTTAACAAAAATAAAAAATTATTCGGGGTTGACCAAAAGATGTTTTCAAACTGAAAACAACATTGTTAATATTTTATTAGTAACACTTTGTTATTATTAAATTCTGGCAACTTTAAAAGTGAAAAAGGGGGAGGGTTAAAATGAAAAATCAAACATCAAACATCTGTTTAGTTCTTCCTTGTTTTTTCATTACTTTCATCCAAGAGGATCTGGTGAATTTAACCAGATATCTGAAGTTTCAGTTCAACCCAAAACCACACTTTTCAGTGAATCTCATACTTTCCAGAAATAATCTCTGAGCTCTCACCAGCTTACCGGCAAGAGGATGTGGGGGTGGCTGGCAAAGAACTTTATCTTCCTTATCCTGGAGGTATTCGGGAGCTGTGCCCTTTGTTGGCTCCCAACCCTGCTGTGGATTGGTTGGAAATTGCACAAAATAAGCTTACTGCAATTCCTAAGGAACTATGTCCACTTATGATCAGCCTTGCTGCTCATTTCCTAAAGACAGACAAACCATCAGATGTCCAGACACCCATCCTAGAAGCATGAGGAGAAACAAGCAAAATAACCAAGTCCAAATTAAAAATGTACTGATGACAAAGTAAAACCATTTAAGTCCCACTGGTTATAACCAAATATTAGCCCTTCAAAATCAGTAGTTATTTGATAGAAATAAAAACAATTTTAAATTACATTGGTGATACTAAGCGCACATTAACGCATGTCATTTCACTGTTCCAAATAGAGGACAAAAAGAAAAATAATAGGAGGCAAAAGTATTCAAAAGTATTAATAAATTAACTCCTAAGTGTGCAAAGAAATATTTAAATATTTCACTTTTTAGTCTATATGAATGTTATGCTACTGAGGCAAAAGAAGTTATTATATAAATGAATGATCATAAATCATTGTTTGAGGAAAATAGTCAAGCCATAAAATTTATCACCAGTTCCTGATTATAACATCATCATTATATTCCAAAAAAATTTATGTCATTGTTCATTATGCAACCAATTCATGCATGGTAACGGAGGTACTAAAAAATGTACAGCTTCCCTGAAATAATTATATTTATAAATCAATCTAAAAATCTCATCTGTTTGAGCACATACAAATATGCCTTAATATGACAATCTTCTTGGGTTTGATTCTCCTCCCATACATACATGCGTAATCCAACTGATGCCATCGGAACATTACCAGTTTAAAACTGGTGGGGGGGGGAAGGGAGTGGGGAAGAGGGGCCTGGAAGAATAATCAGGCTTCTTGACCCTATCTTTAATGTGAAGTTTGCTCTTCAAATACACAAAGCTTACTGGCTCTCAGACAGAAGACAAGCGCATAATAAATCAACTTAGACATTTTTTCCAGCTCTTACTCACAGTGAAATCCTAAAAATTCATTTTATCTCATCTTTTCCCCACTCTTCACCTTTTTTTTTTTTCTTTTTCGTTTTCCTTCCTCCTCTTCAGTCGCCCCCGGTTTCCATTTCTCATTTTCTATTTTACACCACTCCACTTTGCGTTCTACAATTCAGCTGTTTAAAAAAAACAAAAAAACAACCCAGGACAGAGACGGGTCCAAGGTAATTGCAAACACCCACATTCTGGAGAATCTGTTTCTCTCTCAAAAACAATTTAACGTTATAAAGGGAAGGGAATCATAATTCATTTGCATAAGCGTTCATTCCATTTATTCACCTCATATGTTTATAGCTCTGGAAAGTCCCTTAAGATTCCCTGATTGATAAACAGCCAGGAAGGTAACGCAACAGTGGGGAAGAGGTGAGAAATGCTCTGCTGACCTTATAAGTGGGATTCAAATGAGTTTTTCCACCTTCCTTGCATCCAAGACCCAACTGGGGGGCTTGAAAGGGTTTATTTCCTGAAGATTTCAGGGCTCAGACCATGCATTTAGAGCTAACAATTCAAGCTAAAGAAACCCCCCACATTTGCACAGAAGGAAGCTCTGGTCAGGCGCTCGATACTTCAGCTTCCTGTCTGTACACTCCGCGGTCTAATCTGGGGAAATCCTGAAAACATTATCAGATGCTTGATAAGCTCCTTAGCTTTCAAGTACATAGTGATTCAGTTTCGGTCAAAACCTCATTTGAATACATTTAAAAGAATTAATAAAAAATAGGCCCTGATGGGGCAGAGATTAGGTTTTGCATCCAATGTAGTTGGCATCCAAAATAATGCACTTGCCATAAACAAACATTTGCCATCCCAGTATCTGATGCTCTGTGTGCTTGTGATACTCATCATGACTAAAGAGCTTTATTCTTCATTACACCACAGCAGAGTAGAAGCAGGAACAAACTAACTTACTCCACCCTGTCAGTGTGTTGTTCACTAACCTGAGTAGACCATGTCTAGGAGAGAGAGAGAGAAAAAGATTATTTGAATATCTTATGGCCCGTTGAATATCCTATGGCCCACCCTCCAGCCTTTGTGTTGTGGATGGCAATTATAGTGGTGACTCTGTGTAATGTAAACACTTACCTACTGAATATTAGCCAGAGTACTATTTCATATACATCAGCCATGTGATAAGCTTTTGGTTACTATTGACCAGGAGTTGACTTGACTCAAGGATCTAGAACAGTCGTTCTCAACCTCATTAGACTCAAGGCAGCCCTCAGAAAATGCCAACTCTTCGCTTTCACTTATTTTTTTGAGTTCAGAAAAATAATAGAGCAAGTGTTCTGTTACAAAGAGCACAGATCACAACAGGTCAGAATGGTCTGACACTATGGATTCTTATTTGAAATCTCTGGGATTGTGTTATGAATCATGCATAGGTGTTCATACACCTAACAATGGTGCCACAATATTGTGTGGCACCCCACAGCACACTTAAAAGGATCTTGCA
The DNA here is from genome assembly GCF_000455745.1 of Alligator sinensis. NCBI lineage: Eukaryota > Metazoa > Chordata > Crocodylia > Alligatoridae > Alligator > Alligator sinensis. Next base: position 878,113 of record NW_005842309.1, read on the forward strand.
GCATTGCAGGTTGCCACAGCACCCTGGTTGAGAATCACTGGTCTAAAAAAAACGCAGAGCAGTGCCTTAAAGTCCAGCTGGCACAGAGAGGCCTGAACTTTCCTAAGCAATAGCCTACTTTTTCAAACATTGCTCATGGATCTACAAATAAAGGATTATACATCCTTGTTATCAAGCACCTGAACTATCAAGTCCCTCACCAATATCCCCTATTCAAATGAGTACTAAAGCAATGTTAATTTACAGTTATTTCTCATAATTCATAGTCAGTGGTCCCTTTAAGTTCTACTAAGCTCGGGAGATTTTCACTCATTCACATATTAGTACAATTGATGATGATCCACAAAAGGGTTTACTTAAAACTTTTGAAGCCTCCCGAAGCATTTTCTGAACTATCCAAAGCTTTGTCAGCTGCAAAACTAAGCCATAATGGCCTGAACTTCAAAAGTGCTCAGTTCTCAGATCAGAAATCATAAAGAATGAGCTTTGCCATATCTCTGCACTTTCGTACTTTGACTGAGCCTCAGGATACCTCAAAAACAAACTGAGAAATGTTATTTCAGAAACTCCACTTCCAGCCCAGGTAGAAAATATAGACAATTAAAACACAGTTTTAAAACTGACCAAATTCTTTTGAACTTTGAAAATGTTCCACGTGGTTCACATTTGGGGCAAAGGTTCCCCTTAGTTTTTGCTTGATCTGAATTGGTTCATTCTTCTCCACCTCAGACCACCCACACTTCTGGCAGATATTTCACGGACACATAGCTGAGAGCTCGGCCTTACAACCAACCCAAGCACAGACGCTTAAAATGGCTGTATTAAAATAAAGAACAACAACAACAACTAACAATAATTAGAGATAGGCACATTCAGATCCAGATGGGAAGCGTTTGGATCTGGGCTTCTGATTTAGTTCATAAGGGGTCAGATATGCAACTCCAACAACAAAACAGAGGCTACAGCAGCTGCACTAGCCCTCAGCATAGACAGGCTTCCCTGGGCAACATAGAGCTGCCAAACTGCTCTAAGGTGCCTCCCTTTGAATTTCCGGGGGTAGATTATGTGGCGAGCATCTGAGGAAGAGAAGAAACATGCAGAGCATTCAAGAGCCTAGCTAGTCTCAGAAGTCCATGGCCCACAGTGTTGCAGTGCTGAAACTGGGGTAACTTATGCTGAGAGACAAGGCAGAGGATGGAGAGATATAGAAGTGACTTTTCCCTCTCTAGCTCATTCCAGCTCTAAGAAGAATTTGGGAGAGATGGAGAATCTTGCACAGGGTCTGATCCTTTACTCATTTGTGCAGACCTGAGTCCCCTGAAGTCAGCTGAGTTACAGCAGGGCCAAACCAATGCAAGAGAGGAGCACTGGGTGTGTTGGAGATGCCTAAAAGGCTCAGATCCATAACTATACCCAATTCTTGAACCACTCTTCTGGCAAATTTATAAGTGTTCAGTGTTCATTGGGGCCTCTCTCTGTCAGGGATCTCCAGGCTGTTCAAATGATCTTGAGCATGTTATTGCACAAGGAAAATGCAGGATAGCAGCAGTTGTGTTGGGGTTATATGATATTAGCAGTACTCTGTGGAACACTGCTTCCCCTGAACTTGGCTGCCAGCCACCACTGTTAAACCCTCTTTTTATAAAGAGACACTAATCTAAATTTACCTTGCTTCCATTAACTAAGATGCAAATATTGGTATTTTTAAAATACTGATTCCTCAAGCCTCTCAGCACCTCTCAGTTACCCATTTGACAGCTGGTTAAACTGAGGCTCAGAATGACTAACCCACTCACCCAGGATCTCTGCATGAGATATGAGCTGCAAAAGTCTGAGTAGTTGTACACACTCTTACAAGATAAAGATGACAGCAAGAGATCTACAGTTTGCTTCAGGCAGTAGTGAAAAAGATTTAAGGGGAGAGGAACCATATTGATGACTGAAGAGGAAAAAAAAAAAAAAAAGAGAGAGAAACACAGTGTATCATTTTCAATAGCTTACATCACTCAGGGTGGTTATCATCATCCTACTATCTCATCTGGAAAGTTTTGACTTACGGGGTTTATTTTGTGACAGGAAATCTAGATTTTGCAGTATTCAGAGGCTGGAAGCTCTTTAGGCAAAATGCTGTTCTGCCAAACAAGACAACGTTACACAGCATATGATAATGGATGGTCACCCAGTCCTTTGCAAAGACAACAGATCATAGTCCAAGAGATGCCATGGCATTGCCGCCTAGTACCAGCTTTTGTAATTTATTTACAGCTTGTTCCTACACCTTGTATAAACATAATGGGCTGATTCTCCTCTCCCATCCAAAGCAATGCTCTCGAAGCCAAAAAGGATGCAACAATGTAAAATTCAGAGGGAAGAAAAAAAAAAAAAAAGTCAGGCCCCAATACATCAAATATTTTTCACAAAAATCTATCCTGCTGTCAGGTCTCTAGCAGTTTCATAAATCCCTGAATACTGCCTACAATGCTTCTTTGAGATGGACTCAGAGATAATGCCATGAGTTATGAATTGTACTAAAAGCCAAACCTCTCTCATTTTGAAGTCTACAGCAAAATTCCCGTTATTGTCAATATGATTGAAATGTCTCCCTAGCTGCATGGCTAAAACAAGGCTTTTCTCTCTATGGGAACTGAGCCCTGAAGCTTCCTTATGCCCCTGTTCCATGACACACAGCTTCATGTAATTAGCTAGGATTTACAGACTAGTCAATATGTTTGAGCTGAATTTCAGTCTTCCTTTTGCTTTAATTCTTAAGGGTTCCATGGTTGATTTATAGGACATTGCTTTAGCACCTGCTTTAAGCAGTTAATTTGAAAAGCGTGTGGCAGATATAGAGAACTGGGAAATTACCTGTAAATCACATGTGGCTTGCCAATCCCGCTGCATGTTTAGAAAGGGCACAGTCAAATCACAATGCAGGTCAAATTTGATTTGCAAATTATTACTGTGCATGTGACAGATGTATAAATTAGGGCACGATACTCCTATCACTTATGCAAGCAAAAAGGAGCCACACAGACAGTATCTGAGCAGCAGAATACAGGAGGAGGTGGAGGAAGTAGCAGCTCTGTTACCTACTCCTCTCTCCATTTGCAGCTCAAAAAGCCTCATGCCATGTACACTGATAGAGCCCCATAAATAAGAGGGAGGAACAGGACAAGACAAGGGAGGAGTAGCTGGATAATAAATGCTCTTGATGATTTGCACTCCTCCGGAGATGTTTCCACAAGGAAATGCCTGCAGTGATTAAAGCAGAAGCAATACTAAGCCCCTTCCAGTGCTTCTGCTTTACAAGACGTGTGGCCTGGGTAAAAGGCTCTGCTTAGGACAATGTGCTAACTGCCGAATACCCACAGTCCCCGCAGTTGTGCTCTGTAGAGGTTTTAGCAGAGGTCTTTCCCTCCTAGGGGAGGAGAGTCAGACTATCTGACCTTAAGCCCTGCCATTGTCACCGTGCCTAAGATTTCTAATTCTCTCAGTGAAAGATATGCGAGTGGATTTAATATCAAAAGCAACACTAAAAGGAACCAAGAATAATGTAGCAAGGCCTCGTGCAAAATGCCACACACATACACACATTGGCCCCTGCCCCTCAGTCCTGGCCTGTAACACCTCCACTACCCCATTGTGCATGAAAGCTAATGGTCTGTCTTAGCTTTTTGTGCAGGCTGACTGTGACAAATGGCTCTTTGAAGAGAGACTAATGTAGTAGTCTTTCAAATGCTGTGGGAAAACAAGTACAGAAATTAATGCATGAACTTTTGTAGCCAGCCTAAATGAACAAAACTATATTTACAATACAAAGTATGCAATTATTCCCTGGATAATTTACAAGCATAGGTTCAAGAAAACAGGAAGGTCTGAAAGCAAGTTATGCAGACAGGAAGTGATTCAGTCAAAGGCAGCGCTAGGCAGAAGGAGCAGCGAACAGCAATCCTGCAACTGCAGAATCAAGAGGGAAGCGACACAGAGGAGGTCGGGAATAGAATGAGGGTGCTGGAGTGGATCAGAGATTAGAGCAGCATTACAGGGTGGGGAGAGAGCACAGAGGAAGAAGAGCAATATTTAAATTAGGGCCTAAATAATGGCAGAGGAAATAAACTTTCTATGACCTTGGCATAGGCAAGGTACTTGATCCCTCCAAGCCAGGTGAGCCCTGCTGAAGTCCCATCTAGCTACATGGGTCCAGCACAGCTGGGAGCCAGTCCAGCCTATTTTGGGGAGAACACTTCCACCAGTATCACAGCACACCCTTTGGGAATCACTGGCCTAATGGATCAGATCCCACAGGCAAGAAGGCAGAGGGAAATCTTCATGAGGAATCAGCTGCCTAGTTAATTCAGGACCGTCATGACTTAAGCAGTGCTGGGAATGAAAAACATCTAAGCACTGGAGAAACTTGTTTATGGCAGCCCAGATGCCTAAATGTGTCCAGGGAGTTTCACTGCCTCTGGCGATAAGGAAGCAGCTGAGCAAGGATTTTGCAAGCATGGAGGTCCCTTTGTGAATCAAGTCTCATGCAATTAAGTCAATTTTTAAAACATGACTTTGGGTTCTGAGTCACAAGGGCACTTATTTGCAAATTTTACCACAGGTTATGAAGAACGTTATTAACAGAGAAATAGTGCTTAGTGCTGACAGCTGTTACATAAGCAGGCTGCCCCATCCACTCCATCATATAGTTGAACTAGACACCTTTGAAATCCCTTCAGACTCTAGGAATAAAGGGTCAGGGTTGCCAACCTGCAGTACACATGCCACAACTGGCATGGGCAGCCTGTGTGGGGCACATGGCAGACTAGGGAAGGGACAAGCAGCAGATAAGGCAGAAAGCAGAGCAGCAGGTCAGGCAGGAAGCACAGAGCAGAAAGCAGGGAAGCAGACTGGGCAGGGGAAGGTGATCAGAGCAGCACTCAGGGACTGCTTTGTTGCACATCTGCCCAAAAGGTTGGCCTCAGCTGGAGTAGGCAAAAATACAGACCCTCTAACATAGGGGTTCTCAATCTTTTTAGACTTGAGGCACCCTCATTAGATTCAAAGCACCTCTTGGAAAATGCCACCTCTTAGTTTTCACTTGTTTTTCAACTAAAGAAGAAAATAGAGTACAAGACACCAACATTTTTGTTGACAATATGGATTCTTCTTTGAAGTGGGTTTATCTTATGAATCATGTTTATACACATAACAGTACTAACACTGTATGGCTCCCTGGACACCCCGAAAGGATCTCAAGGCATCCCAGGGTGCCACGGTAGCCTGGTTGAGAATGAATGCTTTAACATGATAAGCCACCATGGTATTAGTTTATACATGAACCCTAAGTTATTGATACCTCCCCACCATGTAGGCCCATAAGTTGTACCTGGATCTTCCACCCCTGTGTTAGGCTTCTGGGTGAGAGAAAACCTTGATGATGGTGAAAGAACATTTACTGCTGCCCACAGGCAGTACACTGAGTTTGCAGTGCCTCAACCTTGGACTCAGACTGTCAGCACTGAGTCAGAAGGGCAGGCTGCTTCTATATTTGTCCCTCAGGAGAACTAGTGCTAGTTCTGGTTGAGTGAAAACCCACAAACAATACCAATGGTGAACACCAGTAAGGCGTTGCAACAATCCTTTCCAACTCCACTTCCACCTCAACTGAATGAACAAGACAGACAGCCATGTAGAAAAAGAACAACTGAAGCAAAGTCAAGGGCTCTACAGCAGAGAGCGAGTCTATGGCATTTCAGGGTGCAGACACACAGAAAACTGACTGTTTTAAATGTGGTTTAAACCATAAGCATCCAGAGGTACAAGCCAGTTTAGAAAGCTTAAGCTTCCTGGTACATTTCAAAAGTACACCTGAATAATCAGGTATTATTTTTTAACAAGTTCTCCATGACTGACTGCTTAGGGATGGCTCTGCTTTGAGCAGAGGATTGGACTAGATCAGCATTTCTCAACCTGTGGGTCACAACCCAGAAATGGGTCACAAGAATATATGAAAGGGTCACAAATAAACTTTAAAAATGGATCAACAAACTGTAAAAATGGATTCTCCTTTAAAGGAGAAAAGCTTGGGAAACCATGGCTTTTCTCTTGCAAGCTGGCCTGTGAAGGGCTGCTTGAGGCTCCTTTGCCCTCCCCCTCACAAACACACCCTGTTCCACACACACACACACACCCTGCTCCACACACTGTGGTCTGGGGCCTGGGTCAGGAATGGCCACTGATGTTTACAAATGGGTCCTAGTACAAAAAAGGGTGAGAACCACTGGACTAGATGACCTCCTTACAACCCTAATTTTCTATGTCTCTATGACTGCAGCATATCCCCTACAATACTCTATTAGTGTGCTACTTGGTATTATTGAGGGCTAGGTGTTAGCACTGCCTTTCATTTCAGCTAAGAAACAGTTACATACCTTTATAGAACCAGCTACCCAGTAGCTTAACAAAAGGGGTGGGGAAGGCAACCAGGGCACTAGACCCAAGTGCTGAGTTAGGGGCTAGGGACAGACATTCAAAGAGCCTGAGCCTAAATTGATTCAATCTTTGCAGGTTAGTCTAACCTGGCTAGGCTAAACTAGTTCGTAACTGTACAGACATCCCAGACATGCAGGCACATACCTGCAGTAGCTCAGGCTAAAAGCCAGGGGGCGCTGGAACAGCCCTCCCTTCCTGTCTACACTGCTGAGCTGGTGAGGGGCATGGCCAGGCCCTGACAGGATGCTCTGATTAGGGAGGGTTTCCCCCCTCCCTGCTCCTGAGCAGCCCAGCAGGGAGTTGATAACATAGTGTTTATCACCCCATCAGAAAACAAAGCCTCTCTCTGTTAGTTCAAGCTCTTGTTAAACAGCTTTTCCAAGGAAGGAATGGAGGGATGTTACCAGCTACCTATTGATTATCTCCAAAAAGCCCTAAGCTTACAGTCCTGTCTGCCTTTGTCCCATCTCCCACAGCACAGGCCATAACCAGCATGTGGTCTGCTAGCTAATGCTGAGAAGTATCTGTGTAAGGCAGAGGGGAGGGGGGATCCCTATTTGAGCAGGGAGCAGAAGGAAGCCAGGCAGACTCCACTGTATGTGCAGTCTCTACTGAAGCTGCAGCCAGGGAGCAGAGGGGCAGGGCCAGCCCAATTCACCAGAACAGAGAGCCCCACCCAGCCCAGAGCATGCCGGGATGCTGGGGGACTCTGATTTAACTTAAACCAGGAAGGGGTCTGGGAAAGACATTATATAAACTGGTTTAACCCAAATCAGTTATGTCTGATACTACGTGCAACCAGGTTTATCTCAAGCTGGTTTCAGTCATTTTCAAACTGGTTTATGTGCACTGAACATCTGTTCTGTTACAGCTCTTAACCAGTTTCTGATCACTTAAGCCAGTTTGTGTGTAATGTCTGTCCCTAGCCAGGCAGAGTGAAAGGCTGGGGCACAAAAACAGCAGCCACCATGTGACTGGCCTGGCTGCCATTAGAAACCCAGATGCAGTTTCTGCCCACACCACACCCCACCCACAGCATGGACTTGCCCAGTTGCACCTCTCTGCAGCTACCCAAGACCTGGGACATGTCTGCTCCAAACAGAGCAGGTCATTCCCCAAAACAAAAGCATATGAAAGGCACATAGGGGAATAGGAGTTTCACTGATAGGAGTTTTGTGAGGGTATGTACATCTGAAAACAAGAACTCCCCGGGGAAGCAACAGATGCAGCCTGAACAAGTGCTGGAAGCAGAGCCTTGGGAAATAATGAGAGAGAAAGCCTTTCAAGCTGAAAGGGGCTGGGAGCCAAAAGCAAAGCCACTTTCCCCTGCTGTGTGCAGGGAGGCAGGACTTTGTAAATAAATAAGATCGCAACAAAGAAACCTGACTCAATCATCAACTTCTCCTCCTGCAAGCAGCCGACAGGAGTCCACGTTGTTGTTACCCACTGGAGTCGCAAGGGGTAACAGTGCTGAAGTGAAGACATGACCCCCCCACACTGAATCACAGCTGCCAATTCTGAAAGCACATTTGGATCTGAAGATGCCAAACTCATTTCTTAAGGGGTGATATTTTTGCTAAGCCTGTTAGTCACACATCCCATGTTGCTGTTTACAAGACGTGATTTTGCCACACATTCACCTAAACAGGGGTCATTATCAATTCTCCATGTTCTCCTGACCCCTTTTCCCTCAGTGGCAGCTGGTGTTCCATGGGATGGTGCCAGGTAGCCAAGCATCAGCCCATCCAAGTATGTTAGCACATGTGCCAGCCATCTGCAGACTGACAGCTTGAGGATCTCTCTGGGTCAGGGATTTTTGCACGGTAGACCCAGATCTGTGTTTTCTCCTGTGGGTATTCACAGAGGGATTGGCAGAGATTGGTCTTCTTTGGATGTGAAAATGAACCTTAGGAACAGCACAAAGAAGAACGATGAGAAACGTCAAGTGACAGCTTTGCTCACGTGTTGCATAACAATCTCATTTCTGCAGTGCAAAGCTGGAAAAGGGGCACATTACCTGGTTGTCTTTGCTGTTTGGCAAATGAGGGAATACAATTCAGGATCAAAGGGTTTCTCTTTCTTGTCAGGACACAAACCACATATTTTAGATTGTTACGGCAATACATATAATAATAGATATGGGGGCTAGCTTTGCTGAGATCAGTAAGCTGTGAAACCAGCACCTCCCACACATGCAAGTATCATGTGTAGTGTCCATGGTGCAGCAAACTGATATTAAAGGAGTGCAAGCCATGCAGCTGCACAAATGCCGACTTGATCAGTGCCCCCAACTGCATGGGCAACTGTGAACTTGACTAGCAGCCCTCAGGTTACAGGCTGAATCATTTATTATCAGCCCTGAAAGTCCCTAGCAGCTGTCTGTTTCATTGCTGCATACATGACTGTCTAGTACAGAATATTAGCTGGATACTGAACCTTCAGATGTAAACCTCACCGCATCTTGCACAGACTGCTGCTGTATCTTTACCCTTTCCTGCAACAGCTACTATGGATGTGAAACTGTTAAGTTTTCCGTGACAAATCTAAAAGCCCTGAAACAGGGGGGAAACAAAAAACACCCACGAGCTTGTCCCCACTTTCCTTTCACGGACAAATCTAGTAGTAACAGCTCCCTCTTGTGGCTCATCTTGGAAGAAAATATTTGGTAAAGAAGAAAAACAAGGCATCTACCTAATCCTTCCCCTTTCTCCATCACAACTTTCAAGCCATGCACTGCCATCCCCTAGGCTAGGGGCAGACATTCAAAAAGCCAGAGCCTGAACTGATTCAATCTTTGCAAGTTAGTCTAACCTGGCTAGGCCGAACTGGTTTGTAACAGCACAGACATTCCCTCTGCACTGAGGAACTGTGGGCACTTGCCTGCAGCTGCTCAAGCCAGGAGCCGGGGGTGCTAGAGCACATCCTCAGCTGCAAGGAAGCTGTGCTGGGGGCAGGGGAGGGCAGCGCAGGCTGACCTGGCCAGAGGGGTTTCATTCCCACCCTCCCTGTCACTGCTGCTGTGGCAGGCCAGCAGAAGGGAAGAGGGGGGTTATTCCCCCCTCTACCCTGACTGCTCCCAGGGGGACCGCAGCTGGATCCGCCTGCCCTGATCGCCACCGCTCGCTCCCTACTTGTGGAAACCGGTAGAATAAGCCCCTTCCTGTCCCCTCTGCCAGATGCTGGGGGGAAGGGGAATAATCCCCATTCCGGCCTCTGCCTAAGGGGCCCTGCTGGCTGGCATCTGGTCATGCCCCACTCGGCGGCTGCAGCACTGAAGGGATGGGGCCCTTGATGGGAGCAGCAGCCTCTGTCAGTGTCAGGGAGCGTGAGCCCCTTCCCGGCAGGGGGGCCACACTGCAAGGCAGGCAGAGCTGCAACGGGCTGTGCGCAGCAGCACCGGGGCTCGGGGGGAGGAGCCCTCCAAGCCACCACCACCGCCCCCACTTTCCTTGTCCCAAAGTGCAGCCTGCTACCAGGAAGAGGCACGTACTTGGGAAAACTGGCAGGGGCTGCTGCCCCCCCCCCGTCATGCTTGCTCCCCACTCATCGCTCCAGCAGCTGGGCAAGAGCAGAGCCAGACACCAGCCCGCAGGGCCCCTTTGTGGGGAGGGGGCAGGGAGAGGAGTTATTCCCCTCTGCCCCCAGGGCACTGCAGAGGGGTCTGCCCACCCTAGCTGCCACCACCACTCACTCTGTGCCCAGGGCAAGTGGCAGAATAAGCCCCCTCCACCAGACACCAGAGGAAGGGGGCAGGAGGAGGCTTGTTCTGCTGTGGTGCTCCAAGGCGAGAGAGCAGGGGAATAACCCTGCTCCCTACCTCCCTGCAAGGGGCCCTTCTGGCTGGCAGCTGGCCCCACCCCCACCTGGCTACTGGAGCAGCAAGGGGGGGAGTGAGCATGACAGGGGCAGGGACCCCTTCCCAGCAAAGAGAGCTAGTGGCGGGAGGAGCACTGGGAGGGCTCTGCCCACCCCCTGGGCCCTGATGCTGCTGTGCGCAGTCCTCCACAGCTCTGCCTGCCCCACAGCAGGGCCCTCCAACCGGGAAGGGACTCATGCTCCCCGATATTATGACGGGGCTGCTGCCCCCATTAAGAGCCCTGCCCCCTCACCACTGCTGCAGCTGGGTGGGGGCATGGCTAGACACTAGTCATCAGGGCCCCTTAAACATGGGCAGGGACGGGGATTATTCCCCCTCCCTCCATTATCCGGCAGAGGGGGCTTGTTCCACTGCTTGCCCCAAGCAGGGAGCGAGCAGCAACGGCAGTTGGGATGGGCAGACCTAGCTGCGGTCCCCGGAGGATAGAGGAGGGAATAACCCCTCTTCCTGCCCCCTCTGCCTCAGGGGTCATGCCAGCCAGCTGCTGGCTGCATCCTGGCCCCACCACTGCAGTAGTGAGGAAGGAGTGCCAGGCAGACCCCAGCTTGGATGCATGCCAGTGGGACAGGAAGATTAATAAGTGTTTTGCATCTGGAGATTAACCTAGGGTGCATCTGAAATCTAAACAGACAGAGAGAGAAGAATCAGTTAAAGGATCCCTCGGAGCAGACTTGCAGAACTGTGCCACATGCTGCAGCTGTGTCAAAGCAAAACAAAATAATAGCATCATCGTTTAAGGCAAATCCTGGCCCTGCCTCCGAGGCTGCAGAGGCTTCGCTGACAGCAGAAGTGCTGTGATTCCACTGAGCAAGGGGACGGGCTGGCCGAGCTGCAGGGAAATGAATGCTCCCTCTGAGGGGCTTGCAGCTCAGCTCTGCGAGAGCCCTAGCACATCGTGCCCCAGGGTGCAAACAGCAAGAAGGGAAGGAGCAAAATGCTGACCATCCTCACCTCCCTGAGCCTGACACACAAGGGTTATTATAGCCTTAGGGCTGGAACAGCTGTAGCTCTTTGATGTGCTGGCAAAGGAATCATCCCACTGGACCCTTTGGCAGATGGGCCAAGGGCACAAGCTGGGAGCATCAGATTTTCCCTTTGGCCAGGTACGGACATTACACTTTTACTGCTATAAGTGATCAGAAACTGGTCTATACCCATAACAGAACAGAAGTTCAGCACATGTAGACTAGTTTAAAAATGGCAGAACCAGTCTAAGATTTGCGCCCCACCCCACAAAAAAGGCAAACGTGTGTTATGCTTGTTACTGATCTAAACTACGTCACTTAGAGAAAACCCTGTCTTTTAAATCGATTCTGCCTCAGGCTTTTTGAATGCCTATACCTAGCCCTTATTTCCAAAAGTGACTTAAAACAACCTCCTCAGTTCTTCTCCCTCTGACCAATTTTAGCCTGTTCTGTTTCTCTCCTGGAGCAGTAGGAAGCGCCTTAGCTTTCACGGATCCCTTCTAACCTCCCAGACTACAAGCCAGAGACAAGAGCCATCCCACAGTCTTTGCAGATGTCATACAAGGCCAGAATGAGTCAGTAGTTCTCTTTTCACCTTCTACAAACAGCTGTACCACACCTTGCAAAATGTGGAACACCTGCGCCCGTGCCAGTCTATATGGAGCAGCTTATGTATGTCACAGTAGGAACCTCCTATTAATTACCCAGCTCATTCTGAATTTGCAGCAGGTCCTAAATTCCCTCACACACTTCCATTCAGCTCAGCTGGTCAGGGTCAAGGCTGAGTTACCCACCACCCAGCTTCTGCCTTTATTTTGTGGTCTGCAACTCCCCACACATCCTCCTGCCCTCAGCATCCAATTAAATATGTGTTGGATGACCTCAATTAGCCATTTCCTGCTAATGGATGTGGAAAACGGAAGCCATAACAATGTTTTCCACTAACAATCTTTCATGATAAAGCCTCCACGTGGATATTGAAGGGTGCAGGATGTCTGATTATTTAATTAAACACATATATAGAAACTAGCAGCTGCATTTAAGGCACAGGTTTCCTGTAATCTTTTGCTGTCATCACAATACTTCTCCTTTCATACATACACCTGACACACTCATTTAACTGACAGGCCAATAAATCAGCACTAATCCCCTCCTTTTTATATCTAGTTATGTACGCTGATTTTCAGCTGAGGTCAGCTATTTAAAGAAACCGCAGTGCTCCAGCTGGCATGGCCCACCCACCCTGCTGGATGGAAATTCCAGTTATAAAATGCTCGGTTTGTAGTAGGCCTGTGTGACGTGCGATTCAGCCAATTCAGGGGACAGTGATTCGATTCGGTGATTCGAATCACTGTCCCGATTCGGCCAAATCTGATTCGGAGATTCGGCTGCTGCCGACATCGCCCTCGCTACCTCAGCCCCACCCCCCCACACCCAACCACAGGTGCCCTGCCCGGGCCAGCTCCAGCCCTTTAAGAAAAGAAACAAAACCTGAAAAAAAACCCAGACTGTTCCTGCCAGCAGTGGCGATCCCAGCTGCCGCACCCCATGTGGCTGGGGGAGCAAGGGGGGTTGGGGGGGGTTCATGCAGAGCCCTACCTGCAGCATGGGGCAGTGAGGGGCAGTGGGTATAACCACCCGCCTGGCAGCACCCAGTGAGCACCGGGCCTTCTTTTTAAAGTACCAAGCTGGGGCAGGCAGGGCAGCCATGGGAAGGGGCTGGGGGGTTCAGGGGGCTGGCAGGGGTCCCCCCCATGGTCCCCTCCCCTCCCCCAGCCCCCCTTCCTGGCACCTAGTACTTACCAGTGGGAGCTGCAGCCACTGGGGACTGCCCGAATCATCAAAGCTCTCCAAATCTTTGCCAAAGCTTCAGAGAGCTTTGAATCGATTCGGACCTTTAAATTGGTCCCCTGATTCAATTCAGATTCGGAGATTTGGCCACTGAATCGGGCCAAATCTCCTCCTAATCAAATTGCCACCCGAAGCTTCACACAGCCCTAGTATGTAGCGGGTTAAACACCCTTTTCATTCTCAGAGGTTCACTTATCCCCAGGCTATCACTTCCCAGAATTTGTACACATGACAGGAGCCTGGAAGACAGAAACTGATGGCTAATCTGGGGACTACTTTGAGATAATTTCTTTTACATTATTCGGATAGATCTTTGGAAACAGGGAAAGGAATGGGAAATCCAAAAAAGCTGTGGTAGATGTTTTCTAAAAGGCTGGACTATTCCAAATTCTGGGTTCTTAAGTAAATTTTGTCCAAATGATATTGATTTTTGGAGTATATAAAACTGGCAGAAAAATATCATGGGAATAAGTAATGACTAGTGCCTGGGCATCAATGCCTTAAATGTCATACACTAATTCAGTTGTATAGGACTTGATCATCCATGGTTCAGGAAATAACAAGCCTCCTTAAACAGGAAGGGGGTATTTTTAAAAGAAGCTACTATACCTACAGGCACAAAGAAACTTTCCTACAGCTCCAGTTCCAACCTTGTCTCCTTTGTATACTATGAACCATACCTTGGTCTGGAACTGTGAGTATACAAAGCCGCCTAATAGCTCAACAATGTGCTGCAAGTAGATCTATCATCAGAGTGACAAATTATTGTAGTGGTATTATAGATAATGCTTTTATTTAGCTCAGCAGAGACCCTAACATACAGGCAAGTGGAAAGGTTGAGTGTTCTCTCTCATGATGCAAACACATGGTGCATCTAACCATCATAATATTTGTATGTACAAAGCATGCAGATTTATTGTCAAGTGTTAGCTTTCTCTTTCAACATCATTTAGGCTGATTCAAGGACATAGAACTAGACAGGCTGAGAGGAAGCTAAGAGAAGACTGTAAGGTGACTGTCAGGACAAACTTCCCAACAGCAAGATACAGAAGAGTCTTCATGTGAAAGAATGGCAGACTTGTCATTTTGGACTTTGAGACCTAGATTAAACAATGCCTCGGAAAACACATAGGAGGTAGAAAACTTGCGCTGGTTTGCAATTTACTAAGTAAAACCAAAGGGAAAGGAGAGGAAAAATAGAAACCAAAAAAAGAAAGCAAGTCTGCCATTATCTCATAATGTTATTTCTACATGCTTCATAGAAGAAACTGCTGTTAAAAATGCTCAATACCCATGGGCAGATCCAGGATTTCCTAAAGGGTGGTGCAGCACACTGCCCCTCAGACCGTGGGGAGATGGGGGCAAGGCATGGCTGGAGCCCCTGGGCCAGTGGGAGACACTGGAGAGCTGGGCAGGGAGCTGGCATATGAAGGGGTGAGAGCACCCTGCCATCGCCACTATTACTGTCCCCAGCTGGCATGGGGATGGGGGGTGAGGGGCTAGAGCTGCTCCTACTCTGCCCCAGCTGGGGGTTGTGGGGAGTCAGATTTGGCTGGGGACAGTGGTAGTAGTGTGAAGTTTCTTCCTTCCAGCCCCTGCTCCCTGCCCCACAATGTCCTCCACTAGTTGGGAGCAAGCTCTGGAAGAAGGAATCTGTGCATCTCTGCCATTGTCCCTGGCTGAGCCCAGCAACTTGCGCAGTTGCTCCCAGCAGTGCAGAGCAGGAGCAGCTCTGGGACTCCCTCATGCCTCTGTCAGCTGGGGACAATAGCAACTGGCATGTGGACTCCTCCTTCCAACACCTGCTCCTGGCCAGCTGGAAACACCTTCAGGGGAGGCATGGGTAGAAAGCAGGAGCTGGAAGGAGGAACCCGAGTGCTGTTGCCACTGTCCCCTGCTAAGCCTGGCACCCTGCAGTGGCATATCCCATGGCTAGAGCAGAAAAGGAGTGGCTCTGGGAGTGGGGATAATGGCAGAAGAGGGTGTGACCACACCTCTCCTGCTTTAACCCCTGTTAATCCCTGAGAATGACAGAACCTCTCTTAAAACCCTGGTCCCTCCTTGTCCATGGGAAAGGCAAAAAGAAC
>NW_005842309.1:893385-899570 GCF_000455745.1 Alligator sinensis
TCCCACCTGGTAACACTCTGCTTGTCTCTGGAAAGAATGTGTTCTCAAAATATCTCCCAACCAAAAGAGAATGAACAAAAAGCTGCTGCCCCCCTCTCTCCTCCCTCCCATCCCTGTTTGCTGTATGCATACCAAAGAGCTCTGTTTCCACTTAATGCACATGTACTGTAGCTATTTCTGTGCAGGAGTGACGCAGCTTTGTTTGCATAACTGAGTTCCCACCTCATGATCTGTCACTCTAATACACTGCGAAGTAATAGCTAGAAAAATGTGCAGCTCCCCAGATCAGCTCTCCTCCTATCCCAGAGCAAAAGCATAAATTAATCTCCCTGCACAAGGGTGTGAAACACGCTGCAGCAAGAGGCAAGACAGCAACACATACCTGATGACCAACTGTGTTGTGGGGATTTAATTCTGTTGTTTTTTTGCTCCAGGATTAGCAAAACAGAAAATGTAAAAACATACAGGTCATCTAGCAAGATGACCATTTGACATAGCAAGTGTTTATGTGCAGGTGCCTAAATTCAATGTAAGCCAGGCCTGGTTTCTAAAAATTCAGCCTAAAAATGCAATTTGTAGGGAAATGCACTGTGGAAATGCCCTGTCAGAAAAGCTTAGAGCAGCACTGCTTCAGATGAAAAGACAGTTGATACATTTGCCGGAATAGCTACCAACCCTCAAAACTGAGTTGTAGCCACAGACCACTCTTGAAGAAGGCTTCATATTTTTTGGATGCAAAACGAGTAAGGCTGTGCAGCAGAGATACACAACGAAGCCAGGAAGAGAAAAATCACTTAGAAGGACAAGTTGTATTCTAGTGGATCTGGCTATCAGCTAATTTAACCCAGCAACCTGGCAGAAGTTAACATCAGATACTTCCAGTTGAAGGTGATCCAGCCTATGCTAAGGCAACTTCACAATTGTGCAATGGTTCTCAATTCCTGTGACTATCTCCACCTATGCCTGGAAGCATGATTAGCTTTGACTAGTTTTACCTCAGTGACTAGTTGACTAGTTTTAGCTCCGTGTATACTTACCGAAAATGAGTCAAGCCTTAAGATTCTTGTTTAATCCTTAACCTTTACCAAATCTTTGTTTAATCCAAAGGTTAGGCTTTGATAATTCTGAGTAAGACTTCAAGATCTGAGCAGGTTTTTTCTTGTTAGTAGTTCTTAAAATACAGCCCTGTAATTTGACACAACAGCCCCTGGCAGATACTTCCTCCAAGCTATTTCTAATGGTATTTCCTTCCATTGATTTAATTTGCCATTAATGACCTCACGCAAGACCTTTGTTCTCAAGGCTTTGGACAGTGTGGAGAGGGGAGGGATAACATTCTGCCCCGCACACTTGATATAGATGCATACGGTTGGAAAGGACCTCAAAGGTCATCTGGCCCACTCCCCTCCATGAAAGTAGGTAGGAATGCTGTTCCTAAATCCTCCCTAACAAATGTTCATTCAGACTCCTATTAAAAACCTTCAGTGAAGGAGATGCTCTACCTCTCTCCATCTTATCTCCATTCATCCTGTCTGCCCACCCATCCCTGCACACAAAAAGGAGTTGCCAGGTTTCACTGGAGTTCATGCTTAGGTCTTTGCGAACCCTACTGGGTGACTGATTCAAGAACACTACCTGCTGTTATCCCACAAGGCTCTTTTTAAAATGCACCCACAGCAGACACAAAAAACTCCAGAAATGCACAACGTGGAGATTAACTCTACTCCAAGAAAGACATTTCTCATCTGCTCCCAGCACTAGTTTGTCAGAAGATAGAAGGAGATTCTAGAAATGGCTCTGTTCTTACGTCACCAAGACAGTATGCACTAGGTTCCTTACTTACAATTTTGGTTGTTTGCTTACAAGGGACTCAAGTGCTGTACTATGCAGTTACAGGGCAAACACCTGACATGCTGCTCAGAGTTCTAATGGAAAGACTATCATAGATCAGACCTGGCTTCTCAAACATAGCATTTCCATTGCGATGCAAGGTGCTGATATAGATTTGGAAGCTTCCCAGTGGCCAAACCTGGGTTATCCTGTCAGAAAAGTTGAGATTAGGTGGGATGTTCTAGCTAACAGCAGTCCCTGTAGTTGGGTATCAAGACAGGAAGACGATGGCAAATCCGTTTTTCTTTTGTACGGTCCTGGGTATGGTCAGTATACATTGATGATGCTATCTTCATTACTGTCTCTGCCAGAGGGAAATCTTTGGTTTGCTTTAAAACAACTATTCTTTTCTCATCTCTTAAATGACTATGAAAATTCATCCCCAGCTATGAAAATTCACCATGGACCCCAGCTCCCCTTTGCAAAGGCCAGTTATCAAAGATGTCAGGAATTCTCACAGAAAAAAACACTGAATATTTCAGTCTTTTATATGGTGCTAGATAGAGAGGCTAGTGGCAGGGAAAAGCAAGGGTCAGACTATTAAGTGATAAGTGAAATGCAAGCCACATTCTCCTTTCAATTCCTTTCTCTTGGTTTTAGGGGTGATATGCCAAATTAGGCCATAGTCTGGCTATAGTCTACCTAGTTAAAGAAAAAGCTATTACAACAGGGCAGCCACTCGTCTAGCCTACACTGAAAATATACCTGCAGCATACTGTTTACAATTCAGTACAGTCACTTTCCATCATTATGCTGGCTCTGACTTGACCAAGCCACTTTCCTATGCAAATGTGTTAGAGAGATCAAGAACAATCGACAGCATGTCAAGTCAACTTCAAGAGACAAAGCTTCATAACTTCAGCCTAGTCTCAATAGGTGTCCACTTATTTCTCATTCAAGGACTAACCTTACTTAAAAGATCTGCAAAGGGACTTTACATTTAAAATGATAAAAAGAGAAAAAGGTACTCAGAATGCAAAGACTATTGGTGGAAGCATTTGTTCTCAGCTACAGAAGGTTTTTTGTGATAAGGTGGGGAAAATCATTTAGTACTAAGCGGCCTGTTTCCTGTGAAACTACTTCTCCTGGCACCCAGGGCTCAACAAACTCAGCACAAAAATTTCATTTGACTCGGGAACTATTTCACCTAACAGCAATTATTTTGCACTACCTTCTCTCACTCACTCACTCGCTCACCACATCAAACACAGTACTGGACAACTTCACTTGGGGAACATCCTAACTTTGAAAACAACAAATAAAGCAATAAGACAAGTGGCTAGGCACACAAGGCATATGCCTAATGTGCATATTCATTTACATGTATTTCATCATTTGTAGACTCCTTGCTATAACACTCATCCACTCCCATATTTTTTCTCTTTTTCATTAGAAGAGGATCAGTTCAGTGCCTATGCACAAACTAAATACCACCAAACTCTCAGATTAGGGTCCAAAGTGGTATACAGACCTGGAGTTCATCCTCTGATGGCAGAGGAGGAGTTTTACAGTAGCCAAAGTGAAACTATGACTGGGTATTACAGGGGAATGTCATGGGAAGAACAGCCAGGAAATCAGCCAAGACTCAGATGCAGAAGCTACTGTCCAGATTCCCTTTTCATATTACTGCCTCTGTGCCAGGAAATCCCTCCCCTACTTCATACTGGAAGACTCAGGCCATTACAACAGCTGCCCACCAACTGGTTCTTTCTGCTTGCTTTTGCGCACCTCTCCTGAATGCATTCCCCTGGAGCTCTTTGAATTAATGGACATGAATACAGCCTGACAACTTGAAATAGTTTTGCTTTTCTTCCCCATTTAAAAAATTTCACCATTCCTCTCAAGAAGGTAGATCAGGAACATTTCTTTGCATCCCAGTGAAGATACCCAGGTGGCATTGTTGATCAGGACTAAAGGATTAGATTGGACTGCAATGGGCTATTATTTAACTTTTAACCATCTGCACACAACCCTGAAAGCTCTCTTGATGAGAAAACTCTTGATTTTTGGCCAGTGTACAAACTCCTGGATTTTAGAAATGGAGTGTGACTTATTGGGGAAATTTCCTTCGTTCTATTCAGTTAATTTATGAGTGGCTTAAGTGATGGTATTGTTATCATTTCACTTGGGAGGTCATTCCAAGTTGTTACAGTTCACTATTAAATAAAGTTTTCCTTTGTAATTTCACCTCATTACTTATACTTTCTCCTTCACCAGCATTTACAGCTTTCAAGTCCAGGTACCCTACATATGGTTGATACTCCAGCCCTGTGCTAGCTGTGTATTTGAGGTTGATAGTGAAGTACAGTTTAATGTAAAAACCCTGGGCTTCTCACGGGTTATACTAGTGATGGTCCATTTTTCCCAGGTTAAGACATAATATTTTAAAGCACGGGTATTATGTGAGAGTGAAAGTATTCAATCCATGTTTCAGTTCAGCATTAGGGACCAAAAATGCAACTAAAGCCACTCACTGTCTTCTGTGAAACCACAGATTTTCACATGCTTTGTACCACAGTTCCTGCTAAAGCTCATTCAGAACTCATGCCAGACCCCTGGTATCACCCCTGGTGATACACCTAAATTTCTAATCGATAATGGATCTCCCCAACCAGGCAATTTTCATTAATTTGGTTACAAACTTCCCCTCAAGCAGAATGTAGCGGAGCACCTGTGAGGCAGCCTGCAGGTGACGGCAGAGCCAATCAGGTGGTCACATGACAGCCAGGAGGCCACTTGATTGGAGCAGGGCAGAGCAGCCTCAGTATAAGAGCCGGCCCCGAGGAGCAGAGCCGGCTTACTGCAGGGATGCCGCTGTGGTAGCATTGCCCAGCAGAAGATCTTCTGCTCCCATTAAATCTGAAGGTCAGGGAGGAATTATGGGGAAGGCGGAAGTTCCTAGGGACCCAAGGGGATCCCAAGCCCTGAGGAAATGGCTATGGGTCTAAGGAGAGCAAGGCCAGCCTGGGAAAGGGGCTTAGAGGGTGTGGGCAAGCCCTGATTAGAACTGGTGGTGACTGAAGCCATCTACAAGGCATGGGAAACAGTAAAGGGGAGGTCGGAGCTGTGTATTATGCCCTTGGCTTCAGGGCATTAAATGGGCAGCCTCCTGCATCCTTCCATCTGGCTTTGATGCATCAAGGCATGGCAGATGACTTGGGGCAGACTGCCCTAGAAGGTGGGTGGGCCAATATTGTGACTGGCCCAGGATAGCCCCCTGTCACATGGAAATATAGTTGTGGATTCAAAGCCGTCTTGAAGTCACCACCATACTTCCGTATGAACATCCAATCAATACTGCATCCAATCAAAACATCACAGAAACAGTTGTACTGTATTGTGTACATCATGCCCTTTGACTTCAGAAGCATCTGGGTATGGAGAATACACTGCCAGATGAAGTCTCAACAGTCACCTTAAGGGGACTTTGAGGATCTTGACTTACAGATATTTGTAATTTCTCTTATCCCCCAACCTCAAAATTCTTTTGTAAAAAGGCCTTGGTAACTAAGAGAGGTTTATATACTCTCCGCATACAAATTGTATCCCAGAGCAAAACAGTTAAATAAAGAATTAAAGAAGAAGCAAAGAGAAACTAAGCAAGAATGGGTAGATGGGGGGAGAGGGGTAAACACAAGATCAGTTTTCAGCTGATGTCCAATATGAGACTGAATGCTGGCAATTTGGAGATATGTAGAAAGGTTATGCCAGATAATGGGAGCTGTAAACTTCCCACAGCAAACGTTATAGCAGGAAAGCAGGAAGGAAGGACACATTGGGCCCGCACTGTTCAATTTCTTTATCAGCGATTTGGACGATGGGGTGAAAAGCAACCTGTTCAAATTTGCTGATGATACCAATATTTGGGGTGAGGTGGGCACGTTAGTAAGGAGGAAAAGACTGCAGAATGACCTGGATAGGTTGCAGGGGTGGGCTAACAAAAACAGGATGTGTTTCAATACTGACAAGTGCAGGATGCTGCACTTGGGCAGTAGTAACCAGCAGCACACTTATAAGATGGGAAACTCCCTTCTTGAGAGCATGGAGGCAGAAAGGGATCTTGGACTCCAAGATGAACATGGGCCGACAATGCGAGGTCACAGTCGGCAGGGCTAACCGGACCCTATCGTGCATCCACAGGTGCATCTCAGGTAGGGCCATGGAGGTGATCCTCCCCCTCTACGCGACACTGGTCAGGCCGCAGCTGGAGCACAGTGTCCAGTTCTGGGCACCCCACTTCAAGAGGGATGTGGACACCATTGAGAGGGTCCAGAGGAGGGCCACCTGCATGATCC
>NW_005842309.1:899743-931591 GCF_000455745.1 Alligator sinensis
GGGGGTCTTTAAGAAGCGGCTTGATGCCTACCTGACTGGGGTCAATTGAACCCAGTTTTCCTCCTGCCCAGGCAGGGGGTCGGACTTGAATATCTACAAGGTCCCTTTCGACCCTAATTCTATGATTCTATGACTGCTCCGAAATACAGGAGGGCTGAGGGAAGATCACCATAAACTCATGTTTATGGTCTATGCATAAGGCAGTTCCATGTGTAGTTTCTTAGAAAGCATATAGACTTCTAGCATATTTTAGAATCTCTTGTTCTAAGCTTAGAACTTCAAATAGTCTTCTATTGCTTTTCAAGACCAACCACAGACTGCATGTCATTTAAGTAAGAATTCAACTTGATCCTCATCCACAATGGTAACATCCCCCACCATTGAATTACCACTTGGCACAGCTCTGCCAACAGTAATATTAGAGTGGTCAAGGTACAGGCTCCAGCATAGTGCTACCTACCACTGATAACAGAAACCTAACACTCCTTTACCTTTAGGAACTATCTTGTTTAAATTTACATGTTAAATACCCAAAGCAAGCAGAGTTTGTAGGCACTGATGTGCTGATAGTGGAAGCAACCAGCAGAGAAGTAGTGTAGTTACAATAACTTCATTCAGAGGTGGCTTGGAATGAACAAGGTCATGGCAAGATGGTTATGTTCATACAGAGTATTCTGCCTAATACACATACAGAAGGGGGTCAGAAGCAGCCAACCTGAAACACCTTGGAAGAGACTACGGTGTTGCAAATCTTGCTGCTTAGTAGGAATCTTCAAACTACTTTTTGCTCCGACTCATGGCCAGCATCTGACAGCACCAAATGGGTTAACAGGCCCATGGGTTCAATGATACAGGATTCACACACACTCACAGGTTTTCCAGAGCTGGAAAGCCAAGGTAGCCATGGATATATTTAAGGAGCTCCTGGAGTGGGATGAGGAGGACTGTACTACAGACAACAAGTTTAGCAAGTGATAAAACAAAGTATGGAAAAAGAGAGAGAGCAGACAGTCCCTAGAAGCAAAATTATTGGGAAAGAAAGAGATTAGAGAGGATGCATTTTCCTGGCTGCCTTCCCCACATACAAATAAACCTCTGATCATCAGTGCACTGATATTTAAACTAATTAGCAAAAATAAATCCATAGGCCTATGCTTCCCTGTCAACCTATTCATACGGATGGAAGGACTGAAAATCACTATGATTAAATACAGCTCACGTCTCAAAATGCAGCAGTCGACAAGCTCATCCCCCCCGAAGTAGTACGGTAAGAGAAACACGGTGCAGGACATTTCAAATAGAAAAATATCCCCACAAAATGAAATGCTCACTCAGCATCGTACTACAGGATAAAAATAGAAAGTGACAGAGCTAGCACGGAATACCAAACAGAGCTGCCTGCTCATTACAGCATGGCATCAACAGGGGAAAAAACCCAGAGCAACTTTCCCTTCATTCCCTTCTCCTGCAGGCAGCATGTTGGTTGAATTTTCTGTCCCTTATAAATGTGCCGGAATAAAATTAACTTTGGGGAGCTTGGGATTACCGCATATAAGGAATCTAGCTCACGTAGCTATCAGTACTGCAATTACAGCCCCCCTCCTGCCTCCAGAAATAGGTTGCATCTCAGAAAGAAGCAAAGGGCTGGGAGGGGAGGTTGTTTTTCTGTGAATATTCATCACCTTTCTGCAGCAGGTCTGCATGATCCCTGCTATTAGCAGAGGGCATGTTAGTGAAACCGGTCCTCAATGCGGATGCAAAACTACCATCCTACATAATCAGACCAGGGATTGCTTGGCATAAAAGACAATTTAACAGGATTCATAACAAGAAGGCAGGAAGGACTGGGGATGAGGCAGCAGGCAAATCTTGGATCCTAAAATACAACTGAAGTCAGCCATTCAGTTTGGGAGCAAGCCGTTCCAACAAAGAACCGGAACCACAGCTCTGCCCAGAAGGAGCTCAGAGAGCAAATCTCACACTTATTTTTAGAGGGGTAGAAAAGGGGAGTTACCTTCACTTCCACTCTCCCCAGTTCCATTCAGGCAACTAGACTGCCCTCATGGAAGCAATGCAGGAGTAGGCATAAGAGTACCCTGGATACCATTCCCAGTTCTACCACACCCAGGCGAGACCATTAATTGGAGCTTGCTAAAATTTTTCAGCCCAAAATGCAGTTGTGATGACGATGAAACATTTTGAAAATGCATCTCCATTTTGCTGAATGGCATGTGTCAACCTCCCTTACACACCTCCAAAAAACAAAAACAAAAAAAAAAAAACCCCCCAAAAAACTTCAGAAGAGTCAAGACTTCCCATGTCAACATTTTCTAAATACAGTTTTGATCCCAAATGACTGTCCAAAATGTTCTTTAATTCCATTAAGTTAAAGAAAAACAAGCTTCTAGAAGCATTTTTAGAAGTTGGGACACCAGATCATTGCATTCACCCAGAAATTAGTTTATTTTTCTGATGTTTCAGAATTGCTGGAGGAACAAAATATTCAATTACCAGTGAAGTTCCCGCACTTAATGCATCCTGGAGCCCTAGCTTCCCACGCATCTGGGAAACCTGCACAACCCATCCTTAGCTACCTTGCAGGGGATTGCTAAGACTTAAGTGTAGCCTTGTAAACATCCACTCTCTCTGGCAGTCTGTTTGTAGGCAAGGTGGAAAGGTACAAACTACGAAGGGCTCCTGGAAAAATATAGCTAGGGCGGGATGAAAGCAGGTTAGAAGGAGAATTAGACACCTTACCTTCCAGTCCTACCAGCTGTCAAAACCTCTTCCACTGACTGCTGCCTGCTCCCCATTTCCTGCTCAAACATAACAGGAGCAGTGAGAGAGGAGACCACTTGCCTGGTAGAAGATGACAAAGGCCTCTATATAGTGAGGGCAGATGCATTAAGATCCACCTGGGCTGCAAGATGATTGACAGTGCTGCTGGACATGACATGTGGCAGCCTCTGCAATGGGAACCCCTTGTTGACTTCAGTGACCCTTCACACCTACCTCTGGGTCACAGGGTGATCAGGAAACATCATTCCTCTGCCCAGAACACATGTTCAGTGCTTCAGAAACACAGGGATGTGCAGTGGTATTTCAAGAAGCAGTACCCTGGGCCCAGTGAATAAGAAGTCACCTCCTGGGGCTCCCAGGGAGGCTGCTCACCCGCAGTTCCGTGTTCTCCAGGATGTGCACTGATATGCGAGGATTTTCAGGCACTGATCAGGTCTTTCAAGGACTGAGGTAACACTGGTGCTACGATCACCAGAGCTAGGTCAGCCCCTGACCCTCACTCTGTATCTCAGGCATTATCATTCACAGCATGGAAACTGGGCCTGGCTTCTCCCAGAGCTGGGACTGCGGTTTTGATTTGCTGGATTCAGCTATGTTCCTTCTAAAACAACCTGCTTGGTCCACGGCAGCAAATAAATGGATTGACAAGAGACAGCCCACAAATCTTACCTTTAGTTTACAAATCTTGCCAGGGATTTCTGGCTAGCACAGAGGTGATTTACAGATCCAAAGATCTTAACTCACCTTGGGATACAGGTGACAAATGGGGTTTTCAAAGGCTGCTATTGTGATCCACATTTGTAAATCCCATTCTTGCATCATTTAACTCAGCACATCTGATTTATAAACTCTGATCAGCCTTTGCACACCTGGCTGTCCTCTGTAATTCAGACTGAGCGACAACCTGCCTAATGGCAGAAATGAGCAAGCCTCAGAGGGGGTCTTGATCAGTGCCCAAAAGCCATTTCTCTGAATTATCTCCAGCAGTTCACATGACGCACAACATTTTGGCACTTCTGCTTCTGCTCCTAACCCCAGCAGCCAGGTCTCTTTGCTCGTCAGGAGACAGTGTAGAAGCCCATTAACCCTGGGATCTCATCTTTTTGCCATTTAATTAGATAGGAAACATTCTTCCCCCAGACATAGCTTGGGCTTGGCTTGAGAGGGCAGGTCTGGAATGAGCTGGAGAGGATGCTCTGGAGTTTGTTTTAATCAGCCTTTGTCTGGCCCCATGAGTGACCTACCTACACTTTCAGTAAGAAAGATTTCTTTACACAAATCATTTGGAGTATAGACTGCCTTACTTTTTGGATCCATGGTGTCTTGCAAAATGGGGCTCTGGTCCTGGAGAACAGTAGTGATGTTTATCAGAGTTATTTTAAAGAATGAGGCCTAACACTCCCCAGAAAGTTTCATGCTACGTGCATTACAGCTAACAAATAGCCAGAGACTCCCCATGAAACACTAGGAACATGTTTTATCATCACAAGTGTGAAAAATACTAAAGTTGTTAAGTGTAGGATTATTCTTAATAGGTTAAGAATTTGATTTATTAAACTTGGCTGACCATAGCTATGCATCACAAAGCCAACTCCTGAATATGGTAATATTGCCTTTGATATAATACAGCTGATGGCATTCCAAGATATGCCTTGAATACTGTACAACAGGTTACAATGTAGTCTGTAATAGCAATTCACCTTGAAAAATGCTGTTGCTTTTCTTGGTTGTCTCCTGAGCACAGACAACCTCTCTGCTGGTTTTGGTTCATTTTTATCAAGATGGCAAATGGGTAGTAGTTAGCAACACAGTCCAGAGGCTAATTACCAAAACAGCTATCCCAACTGATTCACTGATAGGAGTAGCTTGTTCACTACCCATAGAAACACAGACATAAGAAGATTTTGAGGCAGAATTACCCCTACATGAAGCATTTCTGCCTTAGAAGGAAGGGATAAAAATGGAGGACTCACCCCCTGTACCTGATGCTTGGATAAATTAATGAAATTCTTCCTTAGGGATTTTATTTCAGTACTTTACATCAATAATAAAATGAGAAATAAATAAAGGTGGAATTGAAGGCAGAACATTAAAAATGTCTCCTGAGTGCTCACAAGCCTTCCCCTGCAAATCTTCAGTGACAGTTGCAAGATAAGATCCATCCAATCAGAGGTCAACATCATGTATGGGTGGGTAACTATTAGGACTGCGCAAAATTTTGACAGGTGTTTTGTTTTGAAGCTGTTTTGATGCATTTCGAGCCCGAAACAGCAAAATTGAAATGAAACAAAAGGCTTTGAAACAGCTTTGAAACAAAATGAGGGCACTTGAAACATCTCAAAACATTTCGAGTTTCAAAGCCAGGCTTGCTTGCAGATAAACAGAAACTAAGGAGAGGGAGAGGAAAGAGGGGGAAAAGAGTGGGGACAAGGGGGGAAAGAACTGCTCTGCTATTGACATCTAGCTCCCGGTTTGATTCCCCAGCTCTCTGATCACTTCCCCCAGCTCTCTGATAATTTCCCCAGCTCTCCCCGGGGAGGGGTGCAGGCTCCCGATCTGCAGACAGGGTTTCAGCAGGCTGCTGCTGCAGGCTAGGGCCCGTGCCCCCCACAAAGAGCTGGGGAAATGATTAGACAGCTGGGGGAAGCGATCAGAGAGCTGGGGAATCAAACCGGGAGCTAGATGTCAATATCAGAGCAGTCCTTTCACCCTCTTCCTCTCTCCTTCCTCTCCCTCTCCTTAGTTTCTGTTTATCTGCAAGCAAGCCTGGCTTTGAAACTGCGTCCCCATGGAAGAGCTGAGGAAACGATCAAGGAGCTGGAGAATCTAACCGGGAGCTCCAGATGACAGGTGGATCTGCCCCAGCTCCAGGACAGTGTGCAGCGGCCTGCCAAGCTGCAGTACACCTGTGCAATGGTGCAGCTGCTGCACGGGTGCCAGGCGGGGGTGGGGGGGAGCGATCCCCACTGCCCTGCACTGCACACAGGGGGTGCTCTTCCACGAGCACCCAGAGGCCCCAATCACCGCTGCCAGAACCAGTGAGTGGCGTCGCTTTTTTTTTTTTTTTTTTTAATTCTGCACACCAGCTGTGGAGCACGCGGATGACAGCAGGCTGTCGCTGTCAGCTAGGGCCAGCACCAGCACCCAAGTCTGCCTCACACAGCCCGCGCTAAGTGCCGGGAAAAACCCCGTGCTGGCACTGGCCCCAGCCAGCAGCGGCAGCCTGCTGTCATCCTGCACATGGATCCAGGGGGCTGTGCCCCCCCGGAGGTGTCTGGCACAGCCCCACAGCCCCCTGGATCTGCATGTGGGATGGCAGCATGCTGCTGGCGAATGATACTAGTTTTGCTTTGAACAATTTGAGATGCAGTTTCACAAAAGCCCCTATACCTATCTCCTAGAAACTTGGCAGGCATCATGCCCTCAGATGGGACTACCAACCCTGTAATTTTCACCTGAATCAGGCAGGAAATGACAAAGTTATAGGTATTTTTGTGATTCCCTATTATAGCCTCTGGGCGAAATATAACATGTTGAAACAGCGAAACAGTTTTGACGAAACGAAATGGAACAGCGCTTCGAAACAGTGAAATGAAATGCTGTCCCTTCGAAACAGTAAAACAGAAGTCAAAACGAAATGGTGCTGTTTCGCACAGCCCTAGTAACTATTTCCGTCATGACAAACCAACCTACAGCTGCCAAGTCCTTTCTGAAAATCATATTCTGGAAAGGCAGCTGATTATATAAAATTATACAAAGTGAGGCAGCCACTGTGAGGAAAGCAGCAACAGGAAAAGCATTAAAATAGTGTCAGTTTGGATAAGCACCTGAATATTCAGATGTTTACTTGAATATCTGAACTCCTGGGTGTAGAGAATTAATGTGCTGTAACCGCAGGCACACCCGGTGAGCCAGGCCTTGAATTCTGATCTCGCAGAGCTGTTTAACCAACAAAAGTACAAGACTGTTTGCCACCTTTTTGGGTTCTGTCACTACAGGCCAAACTCATTCTCCCTCGGTGAATTTGGGCTGCTAATCTCATTTAAGCCGGTTGCCTCATATCATGGTCCATTGCTGATCCCAACAGAGAACTTCAGAATTCATGGTTGCTTGCCCATTCTTCCCTCACCCTGATACTAAAGAGGCATGACAGCAGTTATTCAAGAAATAACATCATCTTTTTTTTGCTCATTCTCCAATAACTCTTCCGTGCTAATGTCATCCACATTAGCATCAAATCGATGAGACTTAGCATATATATAGTACAGTCAACAATACAGCAATTGAGGCACATCCTACCTAAACATACCACCAGAAAGCTTCTGGAGAAAAGGTCTTCCCACCCTCAGTTTGCCATGTTGGCAAGTAAGCAAGGGCAATGCTGAATCTAGTCCTAAATCGCTTTGCTCATTAAAGGCAAGTGGCACAATTGTTTCTGAGACTCCCCTCAATATATAGAAAAATCAGCAAGGTAGCTGGCATATCTGTCATGATGAAAGCAATTCAGACTCCTATCATGATAGAAACTAGAGATCTCTCTCAAAGGGTCATGCTCACACAAGGCAAAAGTTCTGAAGAATAACATGCAATAACCCCAACTTCTGGCAAGCACATGGCATGAGATCACTGAAGGCATTAGGACAATTCAGAGCTCAGAGTAAGTGCACTACACAAATGTAGATAAAGTCTCAACTCCCAAACCCAGGAGGTTTCACTTGCAAAGATGGAGAATACCTTCTCTAAAAGGAAAAAGTACTTGGATTTTGTCTGTCTTTGCAAAACACTTTGGAAAGCAGTAGTCGCATAAATATGTCTCAGAGATAGCTTCAGTGACAGTAATGAACCCAAAGGACATATGGTAATAAAAAGCAGAGCAAAACTACAGATGATTTGAAATTTCACAGTTTCCCCCATCTGTGAGAAACACTTAGCCAAAGGGAAGGAAGGCCCATTGCCTACGTTAGGTCATAAAACCTCTGATTTATATTGGAGGGAAACTAATCTGGGGGAAAAAGGTTAATGCTCCATTTTTTATATTGCAATAAAATAACTCAAACTAATTGAAAAAAAAAACTGCTGCTAAAGAAACTGTTCTGGCTGCTAGAAGCTTTTACTAATGCGTGTTGTTAGTTTCCCTAGCTAAGTATGCAGTAGATAAATGCCACCCCTGAAGCAGATAGAGAGATTTTTTTAAACAATGCCTTACTTTATCGACTAGCAGCTGCTCAGCTCCAGGCTTCAGGGGCTTCCATCTCCTTCCGCCATTCCTGCAGTCTCTGCGCACCTCCAGAGTCTTTGAACCCAGGTCGTTCTCAGCTGCCAAGACAAAATCCACAGAATAAAGAAGGAATCATATAAGATAAACACTGTGTTCTGGCTCAGTCTGTGGGTGGAGGCTGTTCCATCTAAATGAAAGAAACCAAACTGTTTGCAAGACACTTATTCAAGCTTTACTTTATTGTTTTTAGAAAAAGCAGAGTATGTCCCTGCCTATCCCACTTTGGATACTGCAGAAACTCAGGTGTAAATCAAGAGCTGAGGGCCAAATTAAAAAAGATGTAAGCGGGTAGGGGCAATAAGATAAGCAAGTAGTTTAAAATGCAGCATAATGCAGGAGTATAATCTGAATGTATCTGTATTGAAGGCATGATAGCTCATGAATCAGAAGTGCTACAAAATATTTCTTCCAGGTCCCTGGCAATCTGAAGTCCTCAGCCCTTTTGATCTATAAGATGTGACAAGCTGAAAGATTAAACTGTTCCTTTGGTCTATGCAAAAGGGAAACAGGCTATACAATGCTGTCTGCTAGAGAAGTCAGGGGGCTTTCATCACCCTAAGCTTTTTGGGTAAGTCCACCCAAGAATGCTATTCCCCTGCAATTTTAAGGTAGTTGCATCACTTACACCAAACCCGAATTTGTGCTTAGAAAGACCAGTGGTCCCCAGGGCATTCTGCCCTAAACCAGGGGTGAGCTGGTCTAAAGAATAACTTACCTGCTTTAAAATCATTTCTATTTTTACTACTCAACCAGGAAGCAAACTCCCCCTCCCCTGCCTGTTCTTCCAGATTTGGCAAAGCACTCTGAAGCTATCAGAAGCAGGTATTTCCTTCTCTCTTTTTGCCATGGATCAGTTTGAATCATTTCCTCCAGTCCACCTTCCACAAAGCACTGGTCTGGAGTGACACCCACCGGGAGAGATAAGCTGTAGAAAGACACTACGTGTAGGTCCACAGCTGCTGCTAGCGCAGGCTCCTGAGTCAGCAGGCCGCGTGCAGCTTGAGCAGAGCACTAGCAGCATGTGGTGCGTGTGTGTTTGCTTCCCTTGGGGCCTACCATCCCTTTCAGGGAGAAAAGCATCTACAGAGAGTGGCTGAATTAGGGAAATTTTGCCTGAGATGTGCATCACTGATTTCCCTCCTCCTAGCCCATCACCACACATCCAGACCACAGTTGTACCAGATGCTACTCCATGATGGTCATTTGACTCAGGCTTGCAAGCAGAACATCAGATCACGACACTGCCCTGACCTTCAAAGAAGGTCAGATAGGGCCAGTGAAATGGGCCAATGGCCAGATAGACTGAAACCCCTGAGTCCAAGCAATTCTGAACTTTGAAAGAGTAGAGATAGGAGTCAAAATCTCAACTTGGCAGCCCAGCTCAGCTCTGCCTTGCAGTGGTATGGCACACTCTCTGTGTGGTGGGAAGGTGTGCATTTCAGTAGCACCTACCAACTCAATCAACCAGACCTTACTAAACAACCACAGAAAAGGACCCACAGGGACAAAGATTGTCTTTAAAATCTGAAGCACAGTTCAATGAACCTTGATTTAACAGGTCTCTTAACAGTAGTGCTGGGCTGTGCTTCGATGGGTATGTACAAATGTTCAGCACACCCAGTCTAGGTTTAGGCAGTTTACCTTAACTGCTAAACCTAGACCGGGAGTGGCATGTGCAGGCATTCGAAACAGCCCAACATAAGTAACCTGGAGGAGGAGGAGCTGGTGAGACTGGGGTGGAGGGAGGGGTCTGGTGGGTTCAGGGGGAGGAAGGGGAAGGTTGCCCAGTCTGGGGGTGCGGGGCCAGGGGGATAAAAATAGCCTAGTGAGAGTTGGGGGTATGGGGCTGGGGTGAGTGGCTGGGCTCTCCCAGCCCCAGAGCTGTGTGCAGCATTAGCTAGATCAGGTTAACCCTTTCTTGACCTAAATTAGTGCCCTTCCTAAGGTGAACTAATTTAGGATGGGCACACCGTTTTTGACTGATTTAAACCTTGTGAATTCCTGCATGAGCAGGCATTTAGATCGACCTAATCCTGGTTAGGTCAATTTAAATGTAATGCTTGTACATACCCTACAGTACTGTTCATCAGTGCTCAGGGGTGCTAGGACATAGGGCTTTGGGCTTTTTAACTATGAAATTCAGTGCCATGGGCCTAATCTAGCTGCCCTGTGAAGTCAATGGTGGAGAGGATCCCAAGGTAAGGGGAGGAAGAGATCTGGAGTTCTGTTTCAGGGGAATGGCTTACTCCAGGCTGCTAAAGCAGGGAACCCAATATTTTTCCAGTGTTACCAGGAGAATGATAACACTAGAACCTATTTTCTAAATGCTCTCTTGACGTAGTCAGTCTGCTATTATTTTTAGCTGCTTGCGTTTCTCTTTCTAAGCTCTCAGAAAACCAAGCTGTAGTGCAAGCGTTGATTAAAGCTGAAGGATAACAGGCTAAAAACGCAACATGCAGCCACAGCAACACTTGCATTCTTAAAGAGATTCCCCCCTCAGCGTGCTAGAGAAGCCTGTTTCAATACAAAAGAGCAATTATATTAAGCTGCTGCTTCATCCATTCACTACCAATGCTTCTCATATCCAGTTGTGTTGTGACCATTCTCTAACAGTGATTGTCAACCAGGGTGACACCCTTTTAAGGTCTAGCCTGGAGTGTTGTGCAATATTAGTGCTGTTAGGTGTGCAAACACCTACACGTGATTCACAAGCTCAACCCAGAGATTTCAAATAGGAATCCATAGTAGTGGTCTTTCTGAGTTCTTTGAAATAGAAGAACTGCTCTACTATTTTTCCATAGTCAACAAATGAATGAAAGCCAAGAGCTAGCACTTACTATGAGGGGCACAAAGAATAGTCAGCACAAGCACCAATCAATCATCACATCATCTCTGAAACTACAGTCAGTCAACCAAGATTTAACTGGCCATGCTGCTAGTGGACACTTTTCAACCATTTTTTAACTCAATGGGGTCACTGTGCCTCAAACCTATACCAATGGGGCCTTCGCAATGACAACAAATGCCCTTGTGGACATGTTCAAACCATGTCCCACGTTGCTGACTTGTGTCCCTTTACTATGCTACCTGGTGACCTTCAGGCTCTTATCACTGGTGATGACATCGCTTTAAGATGGCTGAAACAATATGCCAAAACCATATACGCAAAATAAATAAATATTGAGGGATGCCTTAAATCTAACAAGGGATGTCTTAAGTCTAAAAAGGTTAAGAACAACTGGTCTAGCACTCTGCTGCAATCAGTGGTATGTCTGGATGTACCAGGAGAGTCCAGCAGCATGGCTAGTGTCTCTCTACATCACCTTCCACCTTCTTGGTGTTAGAAAAGAACCTCCATCCTCTACACCTCTTTTTTTTACTCAGAGTTTATATATTGAATTATCAGCCCCTCTCCCCATCAGTGGAGTTCTGGTCCCATAAATGCATTCTATAGTGTTTTGTTCAATGCAGTTTTGAACATCCCCAGAGACAGGAGCTTCTATCACTTCCCTTTCCATCAACTGGTTTACAGCCGAGTCTATTGCTCTATCAATTCCCTGATATTCTTTCTCCTTTCATAAGAAAGCAGGTGTTGGATAGATGGGAACTTTTCCTTCTAATGTTATGTTCCCAGATAAATGTCTCACTTGGTTAAGATCTGAGTATGTTTAGATCTTAGTTTACTTTCTTACATGGCGGTATTCACAAAAGACTAAGAAATAATGAGGCAGAGAACTGAGCAGAAATCACCCTGTATGGCAGGGGTGTGTGAAAACTTACCCATAGGTTGTTAAAAGGTTTTTACTCTGCACAGCCATTTTATTCTTCAGCACCCCAAATATGGGGTTCACGGAAATTAAAGAAGGGAAATAGCCTTTCTTTCAGAACACATTACACACAGGAAGATCCTCACTAGTCAGAGCTGAGCCCTGAGCATCTGTAGTTGTTGCAACCTCTTTCCTCAAGTTCTAGTTTTACAATGAACACAGATGCATTTCCAAACCATATCTACTGGTCTCAACACCAGTGCTGCCCTTGCCTTTTTAAGTGGCTGTTATGGTTAGAAAACAAATCTGACAACAAAAACAGTCAAACAAACCAGTACTTACCACCAGTGCTCAGTAACAGACGTCGCCTCCAGCCCAGTTGATCCAACCCCATAGGTATGCTCTGGGAAAGGGGTAAGGAGCGACATCTGTCCAACAAGATTTTAAAAGGAGGTGCTTGTGGTGAGGGATGAAGAGGATGACACAGAGGCTGGAAAGAAACAGATTGGGAGGCAAAGGAGGAAAAATTACTCACCAGTGCTTGAGAAACATCAAAAAAACAGTCCTTTTACTGCAATATGAAGGCGTGCACATTTTTCAAGATATTGGATCCATTTTAATATCCCCCTGCAGTTTCCAAACAAATCAGTGACCTCTTAATTGCTTGAAATAGAAAGATTAGATTTTCTGGCTCAAGCAACTGATAAGAAAATAGAGACTTTCCTCTCTAGTAGGTCATTTCTAATAGGGTACTTGAATTCAGATAGAGATGCAAAATTTTCAAAGGCACATACGTTCTATTGACTTCCAATGGAATTTAGGCTGCATGGCCTCCCAGGCATTTCTAAAAGCCAAAGAAAAGTCAATAATGAACAAACATTGTTCCTTCTCAGCACCTCTTTGTTGGCCAACATGAAACAAGCAGTTGTTCATTCAGTCCTGCTGTAAATCTCAGCAATCACCCGCAATCACTGTTAATGGCCACCTTGAAAAGAAGGGTAAATTAATGAATGGTAATTGAATGGAACTATATTGCCCTTTGGACTGGTCCCTTCAAAGTTTGGAAGACACACGCAACTAAGGAACAGCGTACATTTTGCACTGTCTTTGTTTCAGCCACAGTGAAAGAAAAAACAACACTCCCTGGTCCTGGCTAATAATATCTAACATTACAAATATCAACTACAAACATAATTTAAGATTGCTAACAAACCAAGTACCAAGCCCAAAACTAAGAGAACTAGGATCTACAGGCAAAAAAAAACCCCAGTGCCAATAAAACCCTATCTAAACCTTAGGAATATTTGAGGTGTTGTGCATCTTGTTAATATAACATCTATATAAAAGTGAATTATATTAGTAGTAGGATCTCATCCCCTGAGTTCTAAAAATCTGACAACCACAGCTCCCTTTCCAGTCATTTGTAAAGGTCATATTATATCTTTTCAAATGCAACAAACTGGGAGCATCTACACGTGTGCTTTAATGTGCAGTAACCTATTCTACAGCTCATTAAAGCAGCGCGTAAAAAAAATGCTATTATGCTAATGTACAGTAAAATAGGCTACTGAGCATTTAGTGTCACCTAAAAAGCGTCACTTGTGCATTAATTTAGTACCTCACATTGGAGGGCACTGTGACACATGCTCCAGGGGTTGGGGGGAGGGAGGGTGCTTAAATTAGAGTGGCTCCAAGACCCACTCTAATTAAAGTGCCACAGTGTCTCATGTATCAGCATCCCCATGCTTCAAAATGGCAGCGGGGACACGTGAACTAAAGCTCGTTCAACAAGCTTGTAAACATATGTTGCAGTTGTAGACTCTCCTACCCCTTTAAGAATCAAATCCAGTAGCTTTTGCCTCAGTCAAGTCTCACCATGAACGCCGCTTGCCCCTGGAGGCTGGGGGGGTGGGCACAGCGAGCTCCCACAGGCAGTGGCAATGCTGTTGGCGGCAGGAGCATGGCAGCAGCAAGCAGGGAGCTCCTGCAGGGGGTTGCAGTGCAGGGGGGGGGGGGGGGGGGGGAGTGGCAAGCACCGACCAGCAGTCAGTGACCACCCATGGACGCCACCAGCAGTGCTGGCGGCAGACAGTGGCGATCATGGATTGCCCACAGATGCCACTGGCGGTGTCAGCAACAAGGGGGGGCAGAGCCTTTTCGCAGGGGGTGCACTGCCACACTCAGGGGGTGCACATGTACCCGCGTACACCCGCTATGCATCACCAATGCGTCTCACTAGAAGCATGACTGCTTTCCTTTTCTCAGAGATTCTTACTTCATACCATACTGCCCACACATTGCCTCTAGTATGATTGCAATAATGAGTTAATTGCCTACAGCTTCCCCAGCCATGCAAATCCCCTCACTCAGAACAGGGGGCTCCTCCAAAGAGTTTTATGTTTTTGTCTGAAATGTCATTTAGCTCCTTTCTGAGGTCAAATGCACCACTGATTAGAAAGGCCCCCCAGTTTATTTCTGTGAGCTCTGTAAAGTTCAGTTCTCAGTGGAAACACTTCTTAAGAGGTTCTGTGCTAGGGGGCTGGTTTGAGCTACAGTATTATAGAAAGAAGGACCAGATATATTTGTCAGTATGATTAGCTAGATTATGGTTTACACTTTTTCTGGAGTAACTGTCATTGGAACAAGTTATTGATAATATTTCTCAGAATTGTGCTTAGTGAATTTAGTGCATTTCCCAGTTTCTAGTTCTGGGTTATGTTTATACGTTTGAGATGGGCCATAAATTTAGATCCAGAGTCAGATTCCAACTGTTCAAAATTTGGGGATGAAGAAAATGGGAATGTAATTTAGGATCTCTCTCTAGATTTTCATTCCAGACATCTGTGTAGTCTCTTTTAACAAACTAATTTCAGATTGTCAGTTTTGACTGAAGGGATCACACAGGTAGGGCAAAAGTAACACCAGCGGTATCTTTGAAATTTGAGTCATAACCTATCACATGCACTAAGGGCATGTCTACATGTGCACTTGAACATGCATTAGCCATTTTAATGCATATTAAAGCATCACTTAAAAAGTGCTATTCAGTTAATGCGCATTACAATAGGCTAATGTGCATCAAGCATCACTTAAAAACCATGCTCTTTAGTTAATGCGCATTAAGACAAGCTAATGTGCATTTTCTTAGTACCTCACAATGAAAGGTAGATCTATACACAAGTGTGGAGACTGCTCCAATATGCTGTAATTAGAAGGTGTCAGAGAAGACTTGATTAATCGGTTACCACACTTCAGCAGCCTCCTGCATCTTGCGTATCAGTGTCCCCATACATAAAAATGACGGTGGAGCTGCTTGAACTAAAGCTTGTCAAACTTTAGTTCAAGCACCCCTGATGCCATTTAGTGTGGGGATGCTGATACACAAGGCATGACAGCGCTTTAGAGCAGCTCTTGGAGCCACTCTTATTTAAGCACTACCCCACTCCCTACCTTCAGAGTATGTGTAAAAGTGCCCTAGAGGTACTAGATTTAATGCACATTAACTAAAGTGTGTTAATGCACATGTAGATGTGTATATGCCTACTGTCTGTGAAGAACTACTTGAAATAAGAAGTGTCTATGCCATTGACTGAAGTACCCCTAACATGGAAAAGTATTCTGGTTATGCCTCAGCCAAGGTAATACTGATCCAGACAAAGTGAGAATTAATCTTTTAAAACAAATAGGAGGAACAGTTATAACTCTTCCTCTCTCAGCTAGGGACTAACTTTGATTATCCTAGTTAAAAAATATATCTTGAAACAGCCAAGTGTGAAGTGACATGTTGAAGAATGAGTTCATTTTCAGTATTTCACAATTCAAAAAAATCAAGCTTTTATTTTCATTCTGATAAATTGCTGGTCTCAGATATAATCTGTGAGCCAGGAAATTGGCAGAATTTCAGTGAACAATAGTCAGAAATGAACAGGAGATCTTCCCACTAAAAGTTTTTGAAGTAAATGAGAAATGGTCATCTGTCATCTTATACAGCCTCCGTTAGCATAACAATGGGATGCTGCAGCAGTTTTGTGACACCCTTCTGTGACAGGAACACCCATGTGTGATAGAAAAGTCTGATCCCTGTTTTACACATAGGGAACTGAGGCACAGAGAGATTAGCTTTGCCACAGGCCACGCAGTTAAATCTACATCTTCAAAGTTCAAGGTTACACACATACTGGACCACTATTCCTTTCCCGATTGCGGGGAGGGGGCAGAACGAGAGACAGGTGGGTTTAATTTCAAAGTAAATTTACCAGCCTTTACAGCCTCATACACATACTGTGAATGCAAGGGGACTTGTATAGCCCAATAATAAGAAAGATTAATAGGAAGAGAGTATTGACATTCTATAGTTCATCACTGTTTTTGGTCTTGTAATGACCAGAGGTCATGTTTGGGATCAGGACCTCCTTGTGTTGTGTTGAACACTTTACAACTATATAAACGATGAAACTTTGTCAGCTTTCTGGAGCAGGGAACTAGCTCAAAGACAAGACAGAAGCACACATAGTTACATGGATTAGCCTTCAAATACTCAACCAGCCTTTGCATACAAAGCCTAGGCACCAACTGACAACATAGTAAGAGTATTCCCAGAGAAGATACTTAATAGATGGTTTTTAATTTAAGATTTTGTTAGTGCCTTGTGGTTATTAAACATGCCAACTATCTGAAAATCAGAACAGCTTGGAGTTTTAATTCTTTTTTTAAGTAAGATAAGAAAGGTCACCTGACAACATCAAGAGTCAGGATTTGGCCTTGGCCAGATCAATTTCCTGCCACTGAAATGGACTAAAACATAACATAAAGGTTGGCGCCAGCAGGGTTCAGAAACAAAAGGAAGTGAAATATCATATCTTGATTTGAAATGTCTCAAGTTGTTGGGTTTTTTGTATAATCAAAGAATAATTAGTGGTACTCAAACAGAGAATGAGCCAGTTTGCTGCCATTTAGCATGAGGTAACTGAAGACCGACTCTTGGATAAGTACCTTGTTTCTAGCTCCTGTGATTCAGCCTGCATGTTGCAGGCAGAATGAGAAAAGGGAGTAAGAAGCTATTGCTAGTCACTGTAGCAATCTCAGCAACGTTACATGCAGGATAACAAGACAGTGCAAAATGAGGACCACTATCAGAACTTGCTGTACATTACCAGTGGTCTCTTGTCAGATTTAGGAGAAAGCAGCAGCCTCTGCCTGCTGTGAAAAGCAAATTGCACTAGCTGCTAGAAAGCAAAGATAAGCAAAGCTACAAGATTGTGGCAGAACCCAGAACTCCACACTCCAAGTTCAGTGCTTTAACTACCTGGCTACGTACCTGCTACTGTACAGGACCTACCAGACCAAGCATCAGATGGATCAGGTATTTGCAGGGATAGAGACCTTCCTGAGCCTGTGAATTTTCCAGGTACTTCAACAAGGCATTGTTGAACAGGAGTTACATGCACCACTCAGGAATTAAAATATTACCTGGGAAGTAATGTTTGTTTGCATTGCTCATGCCCCCAGAATGTAGCGCACGGGTAGATGAGCAGAGGGCACTTCTGCTGAATCTACCTGCCAATACGGGCTGCTGTCTGGGGCATCTTTTGCGGCAGAAAGGTAAATCTGTCCCATACCGAACGTTCACCAGCACTGAGGTGAAGGAGAAGCTGTTTCCTTGATGACCTTAGCAGCATCCAGCACAGAATGAGGAACCACTCCATAGCAATCTTGGGCCTGACAAGACGACTCCCACCAACAGCCTTAAGCAGTATTCAGAAGCTAATCTGATTAAGAGAGTGCTAGGTTCTTGCACCCGGTGGCAGAAAAGTCAGAAGATTTGTTAGCGTGTGATTTTTTATGACACGCATAGTGCCACCTTAACCAGGCACCTAGTCCTGTGCTGAAAACTTTACAGACCAGTCTGCACCCTGAGAGAACCTGGTTTTCACAGCTCTGGCTGACACATCCCACTGGACATATGCAACAGAGACAACAGCTCCTTACTTACTGTGTGGAGCAAGAATTTGTCACTAAAGGGAGTCAAATTCTTTGGAGTGAGAATTCAAACTCTCAGTAGCTGGGAAAAAAGCATGGTCTTGTAGTTCCCTAAAAGGAAAATGCACTGATTGCAGTAACAACCAGCAGAGGGCACAAAAGGATCACAGTGAAGAGCCGCGGCACTTTGTGTAAGAGCGGCGTTTGCTACATACAAAACAAGAGTTGGGCCGAAGTGCTCAATTCCCAGCAGAACCCAGGATTAGATTAGGTCTGTAGAGCAGAAATGAACCTAAACCAAAGTGTCAGATCCAAACGCCCCATGACTGGTGTTGGCTGTATAAGCGCACACATCAATTTTTCAGTGGCTCCCCATGTCAATAGAGAAGAACCAATACTACTGAGCTATAAAGTCACCCTATTCCCCCCAGAAGCTAAATTGGTTTGAAATCCTGAAGGGAATTTTGCAGGTTTTGAGCTTACGTCTGCTCTACACTATTCTACAGCCGTGACACTGAGGCACTGCCTCTTCCCACCCAGCCACCACCTTAGGTTGCTGGAGTACCAAACTGCTGGGTGTGGCTGGCACCAGAAGTCATTGCTTCTTCCATTAGCTAGTTTGGGGTGGGTAAGGTGAGTTTCTTTGCTGAAGATGGCAGCTTTCATAAGTTTGCAGGTCCTCAAAATGAGATCATAAGATCACAGGAAAGTAGGGTTGGAAGGGATCTTGTGAGATCATCTACTCCAGCCCTCTGCCCAAGACAGGATCACTCCTGACAGAAGTCATCCCAGCTAAGTGTCTATCTAACCTGCCCTTGAAAATATCCAATGATTCCACAGTTTCTCTAGGTAGCTTGTTCCAATGCTTGACCACCCTCATAGCTGGAAAGGTCTTCCTAATCTCCAACCAAATTCCCCCTGCTTATCTTAAGGCCATTGCTCCTAGTCCTGTTCCCTATGGCCACAGAGAATACTTTATCTCCATCCCCACTGTAGTCTGCTGTTATCAAATCTCCACACCGTCCCCCCCTGCAGTCTCTCTTCTCCAGACTAA
This sequence comes from Alligator sinensis, assembly GCF_000455745.1. Classification (NCBI taxonomy): domain Eukaryota; kingdom Metazoa; phylum Chordata; order Crocodylia; family Alligatoridae; genus Alligator; species Alligator sinensis. The sequence goes on from NW_005842309.1 coordinate 918,621, forward strand.
ATAACCCTAGTTCTTCCTTATAAGTCTTGCTTTCTAGGCTTTAATCATTTTGTCACTCTCTAATGGACTCTTTCCAATTTGTCCACATGCTTCCTGAAGTGTGGAACCCACACAGCACTGCAGGTGAGGCCTCACCAGTGCTGAACAGGATGGATGAATAACTTATCTCAATTTGCAAGCGACACCCCTGTTAATACAACCAGGATGCTGTTGGCTTTTTTTGCAACAAGTACACACTTGGCTTACATTAATCTTGGCTAGGTTCAAAAAGTCTGAACCTGAATTGATTCAATCTTTGCAGATTAGTCTAACCTGGCTAGGCTAAATCAGTTTTGTAACCAGACAGACATCCCAGAAATGCAGACACATGCCTGCAGTGGCTCAGGCTAGAAGCTAGGGGGCGCTAGACCAGCCCTCCCTCCCTTCCCTTCTACGGGGCTGAGCTGAGGGGGACATGGCCGGGCACAGCCAGGATGCTCTGATTAGGGAGGGGTTCTGTCCCCCCCCCAGCAGCCTAGCAGGGAATGTTTATCACCCCTAACTCAGTGTTTATCAATTCATTAAGAAAACAAAGCCTCTCTCCATTAACTAATGGAGCTCTTCTTAAACAGCTCTTCCAAGGAAGAACATTAATCTACCTGTTGATGAACTCCAAAAAGCCTGTCTGCCTGTCCTCTCCTACAGCACGGACTTAGCCAGCATGTGGTATGCTAGCTAATGCTGAGGTGTCTGAGTAAGGCAGAGGGGAGGAGGGAATAATCCCTGCTTAGCTGGGAGAAGCCAGGCAGATGCTCTGGGCCTGCACGTCTCTGCCGGAGCTCTGGCCAGGGAGCAGAGGGGAGGGGCCAGCTCTGCTGTGGAGCAGAGAGGCCCACCCAGCCCAGGGAGCATTCTGGGATGCCAGTGGTGTCTGGTTTATCTTAAACCAGCAAGGGGTCTCGGACAGACTTGCATAAAGTGGTTTGACCTAAATCAGTTAAGTCTGATACTACATTCAATCAGGTTTATCTCAAACCGGTTTCAGCCATTTTTAAACTGGTTTATGTGCACTGAACATCTGTTCTGTTACAGTTTTAAACCAGTTTCTGATCACTTAAACTGGTGTATGTGTAATGTCTGCTCCTAACCCTTATGGTTCACTGTACCTGCTGCTCCTTCTCAGCAGTACTGCAGCCGAGCCATTCATTCCCCAGTCTGTATATGTGCACACAATTATTCCATCCCAAGTGCAGCACTTGATCTTGTTGAATTTCATCTGGTTGATTGAGGACCATTTTTCCAGTCTATCCAGGTCATTCTGGATCCTAGCTCTACCCTACAAAGCGTCAGCAACTCCACCCAACTTGGTGTCAACCACAAATTTGCTAAGTGTGCATCCAGTCCCATTATCCAAATAATTAATGAAGACATTAAGCAATACTAAAGCTAGAACAGACCCCTGGGAACTCCACTTGATATTGGCTCCCAACTAGACATCGAACTATTGATGACTACTTGTTGAACACAATGATTTAACCAGTAAGACAGAGAATTTCAGGTTTGTCTGGAGCTTAAACAATTTATTTTCTGATTTTAAACATATGGCTAAATATTAGACCTGCATCCTGCAGTAGCTCAGACTGCTGTCTATAACTAACTTTCTCTCATCTACATTATGTTAACACCCTCTCCCCTTTAAAAGCCTCAAATCCTTTCCATTTATACTGGCTGATGTGTCCCAGGCATACAGCAGTGTTTGGGGTCTGAAAGAAACTGGCCTGGTTTAGAAGTGAACTGGATAGGTAAAAAGTCTGAAACATGTTTTTCACCTTCCAAAAGCCATTGCTACAGGTGTGTATAGAGACCCTAACTAATATGAAGATCCCATTCTATTAGGCAGTGTCCATACATACACATAACAGGCAATTTCTCCATGGACCACTTACAGGCTACATAGACAAGACAAGCAAAACGGAAAGATGATGTTTGGAAGAATAATATACACTAGACAATACTGCAGATGAAAAGTAAAGTCAGGAAAGGAAATAATTTCTCGTTAATCCAGTCCAGTACCTGAACACACTAGACAAGTCTCAAGAAAGTGAAAGACTTTGTAGTGCTATCTTGTCCCCTCAGATCTGAGAACTCAAATTTTCATTTGTTTGCCTTCAGTGAGGTCCGGGACCTTTGTGCATTTTTGGATGGTTAAATAAGTTGCTTTGTGGATATCTGCTCTGTGTAGTCCATCTTCAGAGAGGTCTGGAAGGTCCTTGGCAGGCTTCCCACAGTATTTTTCACTTCCTGTCTTTACAGTAGCAGGACTGAAGTTGGATCCTACCAACCCTCCCCTCCCTACCCCCCAATCAACATGCTGCCCAAATGTTTCATCATGCATCTAGCCCCTTCTTTAAAGGAACTGACACCTTTGAAGTAGTAATGAACACAATTTTATGTACCAAGAAGAGTGAAGAGTGGGTGCTGACAGAACAGAGTCCTCTGCTAATGCGATGTTGCAGCTTAACCATTTCCATTGCACATTTATTTTGGGAAAGGACATTTCCAATTGCCACTCCCTGGCAGGAGAGACAAGCAGTCAGAATCCCTGATGCAAAAGAGTATTTTGCATAGGAACGTCAGACGGGCTGTGTACACCCTTCAGATTCAGCACACACTGCCACTGCCTTCCAGCCTCTTCCTCCTTTGGCCCGATTGTCAATTGCTTTGGCCTCTGTTCTGCTCCTGCTAGCACACTGGATAACTATAATTACTTCCAGCCCTCAGCAGCTGCCTATCTAGGTTTGAAAACCTGATTGCAAAGTAACATAGGCCAAATATTTTCCCTTTCACCCCTGATATTCTTTCAACAAAATGTGAGGCCCAGAGAAGCCCGAGTCCGGAAGACACACAAGTCAATAGGTTGTTACTATTATCAGCAGAGCAGCAGATGCTACAGGAATTCCAGAGGGAGCTTCCTGTCCAATTATCTCTGGTGCCATGTTTGATTAAGTTTGTTGGTAATATTTGTAAGCTACAGGAGGTCAACCTCGATCAGAGGACTTGCCGTGTATCCTGTTCAGGCGGCTGACCTGGGAAATCATTTAGATTTCACTATAAGAGCCCTGTGATTAGACATTCAGCCATGGCAAACAGCTAGTTCTACATTTTAAGAGATGAAGCCACTCTAGAAATGTAATGCCAATTTTTCATCTTTGCTTTCCCCAGAAAAAAAATATTCTGGTCACCTGGTGGATAATGTTAACTTCCTTGCTCTACTCCAGCATATTTCCCCATCAGAACATTCTTTGCCAAGCCACTGCCCTCATTTCACTCACGGGACATAAGAAGTGAGTTATTAAACAATGGATTGCTCTCTACTGTTGGATTACCCAATGCGTCCCATTTTAAGTGTCTGTAATAAGACATCAAGCCAGCCTTAATTCCATGTATTGTATAGCAATGTATACACTGACAGCATTAAAGAATTAATACAGGAATAAATATCCAGGCCATACCCATTTCAGCCTGGGCTCACAAATCCAGAGGTTTCTGCCTCATTATTGCAAATCTGCCATCCATTACCAACACTCCCCTTTCTGGCTGAGAGTATCACAACTCCCTTTTCCACAGACTAAACACACCATCTCCACAATCTATGGTCTCTACAAACCCTGCAAAAGAGAAAGTTGAATTGGCCAGAGTTCCCAACCTGGCATCTCAAAAAATGTCATCCTTCCTGCCTCAGGTTGACTAGTATTGGCCTTGTAAAGTGGTTAACTCAGTCCAGTTCCTAGACTGCAATGCTTTATAGAAAACTGAACAAAGAAGCTAGTGACTGAATGGATCACATGCATTGGTCATCCTTCTCAACTTTAAAGCTGACCGCTCGAGGAAAGGTTGAGGGACATCATCATGTAACAATGCTCACACCACTGCTCTTGCCCATCTCTATAATAAATAGGAAGATACATAGGAACTCAAATGTTTCTAAATATCCTGGGTTGTTTTTTTTGGTTTTTTTAAATGAGTTAGAAAACATTTTTAAACCTGCCCTATCAAGAGTCAGGTTAGAGCCAGGACTTTCAAAAGGGGGTTAAATGATTCATGTACTCAACACACACTAGCTTTCAGCTGGAGGTAGACACCTCTCAGACTATAATCTCTTAGAGACAGAGTCCACCCTTTTGCTCTGTGCTTCTACAATAGCACAGTGAGGTTCTGACTCACAGCTGAAATACTTAAGTGCTATGGTAATAAAGCACTGTATGATAAAAAAGAGCAGAAGCTCTCTTAGGTCCTCAGGAATTGCCAAGAGTTAAGGTGAAAAGTAAGGTCCCGAATACAATTTATCCACTGACATCCACTTAATAGCTTAAGCAACCTTCATTTTGAATGAAAAGAAGTAAACAATACTTTATTGAAAATAATACAAGCTTTTCTCTATGTTGGAGTAATACTGATGTGATGTTGTTACCATGATGGTCTACAAGCTTTGTTCCATCTGCTACTTAGCTCTGTTTCTCTCACAGAGACCTGAGGATGGGTACTATGAAAGCTTACCTGTGTCTATCCCAACCATGCAGTTGGCCCAATAAAAGATATTACCCTGCAACAGAGAGCCTGGGGCCTGGGGCTCTCTGTCCTTTAAGAAAGAAGCGGCCCAGAGAGGGAGTGCTGCAAGCCAAGCAGGATGCAGCAGCTGCAGAGTGCCATAGCAATCAGGCAATGAAGCCAATTAGCAGGCACCTGCAGGCTGCCCAGGGTAGCCTCCTGACCGGAAAGGGGCAGAACCCTGGGCTTAGGCATATGAGCCCAGGGCCTGAGCTATCAAGTTAGTCCAGCCCTGCAAACCACAGGGGTAGGAGCTCTTCCCCCGAGAGAGCTACCAGGGGATGCTAGACGGACTGCTCTGCTGCCTGCAGATCCCCAGTGAGGCTCAGGGAGCTCACAAGGAGCCCAGAGCCAGGAGCTATGCCAGCATGAGAGATGAGGGAAGGTTTTCCAATTAAAGGGGCAGAGGACTGCTTCTCCTTCTGTGTTAATGGTGGTGGGCCCAGAGGGGACTGTTTATATTACAGCCTGGGGGCTTATTGTTTGAGTTGCAGCTTAGCACTGGCAGTTTGGGTTGTGACTGAGGCAGGGGTGGACAAAATGGCGCATCTGGCCAGTGGCCAGACTCCATTTCCCAGCAGCCCCTGCCTGTGTGGCTGGGGCCAGTTGTTATGGAGCCCCCAGTCGCAGCCACACTGTGATAGTGTGAGGCCGGGGTTTCCATGGAGACCGGCCCCAGCAGCGCTGGCAGGGCATGCAGCAGGGTGCAGAGCTGCTCCACAGCTGGGCTGGGATCTCGTAGCAGTGACAGCATGGTCCAGAGCCAGGGGAGAGCCATGATCTGCAGGCTTCACACCCCAGGCAGGGATGTGCAGGCAGCTGATCACGGCTCTGCCCCAGCTTCTTGCAGCTCAAGGCTCTGCCCTAGCTCTGGATCACACTGTCACCGCCTCAAGTTTCCAGCCCAGCTCTGGAGCAGCTCCCTGCCCTGCCACACATCCTACCAGCAGAGGCAGCACTAGGAGGTTGGGGCAGTGAGGCTATAGCCACCCCAAAATTCCCCATAACCCCCTGTAGCTACCCCTCCCAGAGGTCTCACTGCTGCCCACCCTGTACAGGTGGCAGCAGCTGAGCCCTCCCCACTCCCGCTTGCAGCATAGCCTTCCCTTAATCCCCTCATCAGGAAGATGCTGGCCCCATTACTGCCTGTCAGTGCTGCTGGTGCTGGTCTCTATGGAAACCCCAGCTCCACATTATCACAGCATGGCTGCTGCTGGGGTCTCCATGGAAACCAGCCCTAGCCACATGGCCAGGGGCTGCTAGGAAATAGAGTCCACTGCCGATTGGATCTGGCTGATGGGCCAGACTTTGCTGGCCCCTACTGTAAGGGATGGTATACAGAGGTCCACCCCTAGTGCCCAAGGGGCATGCATTCACCTTGAGCCCTGCCAGGGGCAAGCTCAAGGTCTGAGCAAGAGTTCAGCCTGCAGCGGGGAACAGCATGGGGCCACTGAGCCAGACAGGGGTAAGAGGCCCAGCACATGAGAGGGCTAGACCAGAGCCAGTGCCTCAAACCCCAGTCCAATTCAGTTGACCCAGGCTAGAAGGCCTATCTAGAGGAAAGGGGTGACAGCTGAGGGGACTGAAGTCTCAACAGGAGACAGTGATGATCTAGCAACACCTGCAAGGCTTGGGGCATAGTGTGGGGGTGGAATGGAGCCATGTAATTAGCCCTTAAGGCTATAGGTGCCCTGCAGTGGCACGGTTAAGAGAGGCTCAGCAAGGGGCCTGGAAGTAGTGAGGCCCAGCAAGGGGCCCAGGAGTAGTGTAGCTGCAGCCAGTAAGGTGCCAGGGAACCCCCGTGGGGATACAGCTGGGCTGGGGCCCACGCTAAAGCCTGTGGGCAGCCTCCCTTTTAATCTATTTATTATATCAAGGCATGGCAGGCATGACAGAAGGGAAGGCACCCTAGAGGCAGAGGGAGGCACATTTGTGGAGCCACCAGGGGGCATCACAGTTGCCTCAGGACTCTGACGTGCTACACACCCACAAGACTTCTTGTTTTTTTCTGCATTGGAGCTGTTTTTGCTGCAGCTGCTCTTTCCTTGGGCACATGTTTGTTAGCGATGTGGCCAAATGGTTTTTAAGACAACAGCTTTCAGGATTTGTATTCATAGCTCAGATAAAACATAAGCCAACTGTTTCCTTTAAAGCCTTCTGAGTGGCTTTAAAAGATGCAAACTATTGCCATTATCCATGCATGATGCAATGGTCTAATTCACCTGAAAGCCCAAATGGGCTACATCAAAACCAATTTTAGCTGCAAACCTTCTAGCCCAAAGGAAGAACTGTGTAATTATAATTGTATAACATCTTATTGCTGCAGCATTATGGTAGAAATTGGTCATACCTTTCCATTATTGAGTTCACCAAAGGAGACAATTGTACAAAGGTTCAGTTTGAGCTGATGGCACGTTTCATTGCACTCAAAGTGGTCCACTCTGTCTGGTCCCTCAATGGAATTTTGTTCTCCAGCTGAAACTGTTTCATGCTCTCTGGTAGGGGTGTCCTCTGGTTCTACCGCTTGCTCATTGCCTTTTCCATATTTTAAAAGAGTAGATGTCGAGAGATCCCACATAGCACTGCCCAGGTCTTGAGCATCCAGATTACTCTTGGAAAGATCCTGCACATCATCTGGAACACTACTTGGCTCATAGACATCCTCATCACTGATCAGCCCCAAGGCAACTTCATTATCACTTGGCACTAGAGAATCATCATGATCACTTGGCTCCCAGGCATCCTCTGAAGCACTGCTTAATTCCTGGGCATCCAGGACAGTTTCAGACAAGTCTTTCAAGCATACCTCAATATTTCCCAAATCCTGGGTGTCTACGTTTTTATGGCAAGGATCTTGAACATCTGCTGGAGGGCTGCCCAGGCCCTTAGCATCTAATTTAGCCAGAGGCATAGATGGGCCTTGCATGTTGAGTGAGGTACAACAGTCATCCATAAGTTCAGGCAAGGGGGAGGTAGGTGGAACTGGCCCAAGGTGAGAGAGGGATATTTCAGTAAAACTATTATTCTGACTGCCTGGAGCAGAGCAGCTAACGTCTTGGGATACTTCTGCATTTACATCCAACTGGGGTAGCTCTTTCTGTGTTGAACTTTCAGAATTATGATGATCCCAGACCTCAGCATCTGCAGACCATAAAGGTATTCCTGTTGAAGAGAATTCCCTGGCATTTTCATTCTCAAAAACCAAAGACTCGTTGTGGGAGGAGGCGTCCTGCCTCTGGCTTCTGAAATTTGACTGAGAGCCTTTCTCCTCCTGGGAAAATGGCCTTGAAGAGGCTCGCCACTTTCTAGCAGCATCAGCCATGCTGTTAAAGAACTTTAGGACGCCACCGAAATGACCCGCTTTCATTGAATTGTTTGATTTTTTAGGCTGGCTAAGATTCTGCTCACATCTCATATCAAAGTCAAAATGAGAAGTAGAATTATCAGTTATATTTTCTAAGTTCTGGAAATTGGTTTCAACCCTTTGATCTAGTAGCTTTGAATTATCTCTGCTAGTTAATGAAATTCCTTTCAGATAGTTCCAGACATCAGAGCTTTTTCCTTTTCTGCTTTCCTGTGGGAGCATAAGACACCTCTTTTGATTGTCCCCTTCTGTAATCACAGAACTCTTAAAGTTTTCAAAATTCAGAGACTCGCTCCTTCTAGACCTCATCTTATGGCAGTTATTGTCATTATCTTCACCGTGTATTCTGACACTGATATCCCTGAGCCATTTATTTTCATTGGCATTGATTTCTGGAATGCTGATGTTTAACTCTACGTCTTCAAAAGAAGAATCCAAATCCTCAATGTACCCTGCATATGAATGACGGAAAGGCCTCTGACTGTCAGACAGTTTCTTAGTCCTGTAGATTGCTCTTTGCCCATTGTCTAGTTGGTCCTCTTCAGGAATGCAGGCAACCTTTGCTTTGGATGCTCTCAAATCCACATTCTTAGACATACTGGAAGATCTCAGTTTTTTAAAGGACCTAACCCTCTCCATAAAAGACAGCTTGTGTTTTTCCTCTAAGGTCTCTGAGGTATCTCCTAACAAGATCATGGACTGGGGCCTTTTGTTATGCATGGAGGAACCTTTTTTTCGACTAACAAAATTCCATATCCGGCTGCCCTTGGTTTTCTTTTTATACCTGGCTGCCTCTTCCTTTTCATTTTGGTTGCTGCCACTAAAGTTGCATGGCTCAATATCACAAATCTTTAATACTTCAGTGCTCCTCTCTGGATTTGCTTGAAAAACCTTTTTCATGTATCCATTGGACACCAGCTGAGGGTGAGAATGCCGGCAGCCCTCTACAATTTCCATAGTTCCAATTAGAAAGATGGTGTTGACTGTCACAGCACCATTGTCTTCAGATGAGTTTCTTCATGGGGCTTAAGGAAAGAGAATAAAAGAATACAATTAGCAACACTAATGCATTTTTAAAAATACATTTCTAAAAGCATCTGTGGCAAATCCTAGTTCTACTGACGTCAACAGAGATTTTCTCATTGATTTCAACAAGGTTGTTATTGCCACAAACGTACAAAATTTAAAGAAGCTTAAACATTGATTGAATTGACTGAAAATGGGCTTCTATACATTAATAGAAGCCATCACAAAAAAGATATTTAGCTTAATATACATCACTTCCTTATCTGGTGGTTCAACCTGACACCAAAGATGCAAGAATGCATATGTGGGGGCAGAGGGGTAGATTGAAATTTCGGAAAAATTCTCCTTAAGGGCATATCCCTTATAGAATCATCATTGAGAAGTAGGGCTGGAAGGGATCTCCATAAGTCACCTAGTCCAACACCCTCCCTGAGGCAGGATCATCCCTATCTAAATCATCCTATATAAATCCATAATTTAACCTCTTAGTAAAACTACACAGTCAACCATGACACAAACACAAGGCATAACACCTTAACCTGCCACAGGTAATGCCAGCAGACCATGACAGCCAATGTCCTGCTTCTATAAAAGTCATTGATATATGCTTAAGAAATCGCAAGTAGAGAGCCATGCCCCCCACTAAGGATGGCAAAACCCCCCACAATCCATACCAATCTGATCATGGGGTAAAATTCCTTCCAGCCCCCAACTATGGAGATGGGTCTGACCCTAAGAGGAGGGGCAAGACCCTCTATAGACAGGAACCTCCAGCTTTAAGATCCAACACGAGCACTGGCACACCTCAGCCCAAATCACCAGTTTGGCTGCAGTCAACACCCAGTACCTCTGAGGAAGACTTAAAAAAAACCCCGGGAGCGGGGGCATTGAATTATATCCTTGCTGGACCTTATTTGTCAAGAAGCAACAGGGTATTGCCCATGAAGAAATCAAAATCTCTACTGGACAGCGTTCCAAGAAACTGTGCATTGTTCCCTTACCTGGTAGAATACCGATAACTGATGGTATGCCTAATTCACCTCTAGATCTTAATACCACAGTGTATGAGCAGCATCAGGGACTTAGCATACAAAGGAGCGTGCCAAATGCAGACTCCATAGCCACCACTGTAATGCATCCCAATGTACATAGGTTTATTTGAACTGAGATCAAAACACCAACATCCATGGTGGGAACACAGCACAGAAAGAAATCAGTGTCAGCAGCTCAGGTCACCTTCTGGGCATATGGTAGAATCTTTTTCATACATAGAGGGTGTGTCTACATGTGCATATTTACTGTGCAGTAACATAAATTACTGCGCAGTACAGATGCGTGTCTACATGTGTGTGCCCTCACTGCGCAGCGACTATAGAAACTTACGCCAACTTGGGCTTAATTTCCAATACCTGCATGACGCAGGTATCAAATTTATGCCCAATTAGTTACTGTGCAGTAACACACGTGTAGATGCCTTGCTGCACAGTAATGTGGGAGCTTCCTGGCTGATCTGCCCAGCAACTAAGGAGCCAGCCAGAGCTCAGCCCCAGGGCTCCTGCCTGGCCCCCTCTCCTGCTGCTGGGCTGGGCTGTTCTCTGGCAGTCCCTAGCTGCAGGGTATAAAAGCCTGCAGCCATTATATGCCTTGGGGCACACATTCTAGGTTGCCAGCAGGAGCTGCTTGTGGCTGCAGCACCCCAGCAGACCCTCGTGTGCCCCCCTGGACATCCTGCAGGCTGCATTTGCTGGGTCTGTCTCTCTCCAGAGCTGCTGCTGGGCCACAGGCGAGTGCTGCAAAGGGCTGCAGTTTGCCGCACCCCTTGCCCAGCCCTGTGCTGCTGGCTGTGCCACCAGGGCCACCATGTGCTCCACACTGCTGCTCACCCTCCACCTCTCTCTCTCTTTGCAAGACTGTGGTGAAGTGCCTTGGCCGCAACTCCCTAGCCATGCCCCTGTCAGGGGTGCTGCTCCCAGCCTTCCAGGGCCAGCATCACAGGACCAGCTGTGCAGGAGCCCAGTCAGCTGACATAGGGCTGGACATCCTCCTTCTTTCCCATGTCCAGCCCCAGCCCTGTCCACGTGCACCTATCTGTCTGAAGCCACGGGGGTGTGGACTGGACCTGGAAGGAGGTGCACTGTGGGGCAAGGAGGATGTCCTGAGGCAGTTCACCCACAGCAGATGCTCGACCACCCACAGTTATGAGGCCCTGATGGCTGGGACGCATGCACATGGCTGCTCCTGGTTGGTGCAGCAGTGCCATGTGAAAGCAAAGGACCTGTGGATGGCTGTGACTGGCCACAATCATCAGTCTGGTGGGGACCCCAGGACCATACCCTTCATGCAGCAGCTGACCTGCATTCTGGTGCCCTGGGAGCCTGTGCCTGCACCCTGGCACCTCCAGTGACATGTCACCAGCAGAGGGGACCATGGGCCTTCAGTGCCCTGCCCTGAACTCCTTCCTGGCTTCTGCACCCACTGGCAGCCTGGGGAGCCCTGGCCAGTAGCTGCCTTGGCCTCAGCCGTGCCCTGCAGCCACCCACGAGAAGTGGCCAGCCATACCACCGCTGGCTGCTAGCAGCACTAGCTCCTCCCCAGGGGGACCCCTGGCTGGCCACTGGCCCCCAGCCACCGGAAGCCACAGAGACCGGGCATAGCCAGATCCTGTCTGGCACAGGAAGCCCTGCGCTGACCTGCCAGCCTTGCTGACCCCGGACCCATGGTAAGTCCCACACTGGGGGGCAGGGAAGGCCCTCCCAGACCCAGTCCCCAACCCCACCACTGCCCCTGCACCTGTCCCCAGCCCCTCCTCCTTGCCCAGCCTGCCAGCAGTACCCTGGCCCCAGGTTCCTCCTCACAGCATGCAGAGAGGCAGGACACAGGTCAGAACTTTATTAAGCAGCCTGAGTCCCCACAGCTGAGTGGGCACGGGCCTCTCTCATGCCAAGGAAGGCATTGACCCTCACAGCAAACTCCTCCTTGGCAGCCGGGGGTAGGAATGTGTAGCACTGCAACAGATAGCCCTCCAGGCAGCAACGGGGATTACAAAGCAGGCTGGACTTGCCCCCCACACACTGTCGTAGCTCAGGGTCCTGATCCAGGAGTGCAGGTGTGCCTGAGGCATCAGCAGGATCAGCAGAAGCAGGCGTAGTGGCCCAGGCAGCCTTCTGCCTACACAAACAGCCCATTGTGCACCGCCTGCAGCACATGCATCAGGGGCACACTCAGGGCACAGTGGCAGTGTGGTGGAGGGCCAGCAGCCTGTCCTGGGCTCCCCTGAGAAGTGGGCAGGGGAGGCAGGTGGTCTGCAGCCAGCCTCCAGGGAACAAGGTGGGGCAGAGGCTCAGGCAGCACCAACCTGAGCCCAGGCCTGCCCGATCAGCTTACCATGGTCCCTGGGCACCCACACATGGCTCACCTCCAATCTGAGGCCAGACCATGCAGGGCCCCTGCAGCAGATCATCTCATCTCTCAAATGTTGCAAATGCTCACAAAAGCCTTCTGTCTCTTGCCTTTGCAGGGCCAACATCTGCATGGGGGGAAGAGGCCACAGGCGCCTGCAGAACCACTGCCATCTGCTGCTGGAGCCACCCGGAGGCACCAGCGGTACAGCCAGGATCGGACCCGCCCGCTCCAGCAGCTGATGATCACAGTGGAGGTCTGGGTGTCGGACTAGCAGGTGGAGGACCTCACCCAGGAGGAGGTGCAGCTATGGGTATGCCATACCTACTGAGCCGAGCTGGTTGCTCTAGAGTGGCAGCATGTAGAGCTGGTAGAGCAGCACCTCACCTCCCAGAGTAAGCTGTACCATGCCCCCCCAGACCTGCCCCCCACCCTGGCCCCACAGGGCCCCTGGGTACCACCCACCACCCCACAGCAGGCCCTCGGTAGCACCCTGGAACAGGTCCTGCAGCACCTGCTGGCCATAGGCATCCCCCAGCTTCACCACAGCCCCCAGACCCATGGGGGAACTGTCTGCAGCCGGGGTGGCGGCTGG
>NW_005842309.1:931649-932538 GCF_000455745.1 Alligator sinensis
AGGGGGCTGTGTTTGTTGAGGGGGGAGGGAGGAGGGGTTTTGTTTTATTAATAAAGTTTGTGTGGTTTCTCCTAGATCTGTGTCCTGGAGTGGTGCTGGGGATGGGCATGGAGTTGGGGGGTGTGGATGGCAGGGCAGGCAGGCTTGCCTGGGGAGGGCAGGAGGAAGAGGTCTGCAAGAGCCTCCTGCAGTCAGTGCCTTGGGCCCAGCTGACGGGTGCGTGGCTGTCCTAGGGCCTGGGCAGGGAGGCCTGGTGGGGCCAGCACGGCCATCACCATGGCCAGCAGCAGCACAGGGTTCTGGTCATTGCTGACAATGGCCAGGCTGAAGCAGTGGGACAATGAGCGCTTCTGGCAGGGGCAGGGGCTAGAGCTGGAGCAGCTGTGGTGCAAGGAGGGAGCTGCAGTGTGCTGCTCCTATGCTGGGCACACAGCTCCCGGGAAGGGGTGGGGTCTGGGATCAGAGGGCAGGGGTGTGATTTTAAGATGGCTGCCAACTGCTGGCAGCTGCCTCTGGGCTCAGCATGGCTGCCAAGTGCCATCAGCCATGTGACAGAGGCTAGAGCTCCCCCCAGGGACCACAGGGGCACGAGGCCGGCTGCTCTGACTTGGGACTAAATCTAGTCCCAAGTCACCTGCACGTGTAGATGCCAGCCTATTCCTGCTAGAAGTAAATTTAAGGTGACATAAATGCACATGTAAATGGGCCCAGAGTGAGGCTACATTCTAACTCTCCTTTCACAGCTGCACCCCTTTGGCTGGTCATCCCAGTTCAGCCACACCAAACAAACCAGGACTCCTTGCTAAAGCAATGATCCTGACATTCCTTACATGGGGTACCAGCTGCTCAAATCATTTATCACAAATTATTGCCAGTGACTGTAATCATT
>NW_005842309.1:932569-944281 GCF_000455745.1 Alligator sinensis
GAAAGAAGAATATAACCAAATGGATTTTTTAGTTGGAAAGGGAGTGTTTTTAAAATTTAAAGTTACAAGACCACTGTGTATAGTATGATGAAAGGCAAATTCAAAAAAGGCCACTACTTTTTCGTCTGGTTTTTGTTTGACTGGATTCCGTTTGAGGAAAACAAGAGTGAAAGGGAACATGATTAGGCACAAACACTTGAGGGATGCTTATAAAGAAAACAAGGAACCAATTCTCATTTGTCCACCATGGGAAAACAAGTAGTAGCAAAGCCAGATCCTGAATGGCAGCTAATGAGCTCTCAGAAAAACAGGGTACAAACCACTTCTACAGAGCCAGCTCTAAGTGCAGTGAGGGCACTGTGTCCGCTTCAGAGATGTATTACTTTTGAAGACCGGTGTTGAGATCGTGCCCCCTTGTGTTCCCTCCCACCACACCTTTGCCTGACCCTCGGAACAGCATGCAATTTAGTTGCTTCTGTGCCAAGGATGGGGATTTAAGGAGACAGTCTATTTTAAGGATAAATGGGTGGATCAGAGATTTGATAATATGGAACCTCTTGCCTTCAAATTACCAATTTCAGTCCCTGCCAAGTTGCTGCTGTTGCTGGTGCAAAGCACCCTGCACAAGATGAGTTTGATAATCTCTATTTTGTTCCCACTGGCCCCTTCCCCACCCAACACCACATGCACAAAAAGGCACCTTTGTTTCCCTGAAGGAAGCCAAGACTTGAATTGAAATCCATGATTCAGCTAACTGAAATACAGTTATGGTGCCATGCTGCTCCCCAGGTGACAGCGGTTTTGGGAACAGAGGCCTTCAGTATGCCAGTCTGGTCAGTCTCACAGGCTCTCCATTGACTCACACGGACTCACTGGAAAAACAGAAGCAGGATCTATTAAAATACATTTTAAAACCTGGAAAGAAATTAAAGCTCCATTTGCAACCACATTTGTAATCACCCACACAACAGAAGCCACACAGCTCCTACAGCCACCCCACCACAGACTGGCATGGAAGCAGACCTGGGGGAGAGTTTAAAAGGTCAACAGGCCACTACCACTATCAAATACTCCATGCAGGAAGCCAAGCTTATTTTTGTCCATTTCTCACCAATTAGGCATGCAGGACTTTTTACATCATCATATCTCTCCCTTTCCCATGCTGTGCATATTTGGCAGCTGCTGGCCTTTCTCCTTATGCACATGAAACTCAATCCTCCTCTAGAGAAGAGCCTGTGTGTTTGGCAGCCAGCTCCATGTGATTACTTAAGCACCTGGGCTTGTATGAACCACCTGTGTAAGAAGCATTCAGCTCTCCCAGGCTTTCAATCCAAGTGAAAAAATTGTATTTTTGCATAATCTGCATCCAAAGCTTCTAAAACAAAGAAAAAGTTCAATGGTGGGTAGCAAATTAAAGTGCTGTGGTCTGGTCAATCTTTGCACAGTTCTCGCAAAATAAAACAAATGGGGAACTCTGAATTAAGGGCCTGACTTTGCTCCTTATTGGGTGCATCTACACATTCATTAATGTGTCTTAGATACTGCGCATTTAGTTTAGTACTTCCTTAATAAAGTACTAATACGCAGTACCTAGAGCTACTGCACAGTAGTGCCAGCGCACGGTAATTTAGTGACACTTACTACTGTGCATTAGCCTAATAATACTGCACAGTAGGCTATTCGTAGACTTTTTGCTATGACATGCTACTGAGCAGTGTCATTAGGCGAATGCACAGTAAGTCTCTCAATAGATGCACCCACTGAAAACTAATGGCTAAACTTCACTTGATTTTAATGAAATCCAAACAAGGAAAATAATTCCAGGACTGCCCAGAGGCCACAAATGAGATGAGGAACCCATTGTGCTAAGCATGGTACAAACACAGGAGCAGATAATTCCCCATTGGGCCTACAGGCTGAACAGGCCAAAGAGAGCATAAGGGAAGTCACAGGCAAGTGAAGTCAGATGAGATGGACAGCAACAAACACCACAGCTCCTTGCAAAGCAGCCTTAGGTCCTTCAGAGATTCCCAGCCCCAAGAGGTTTGTGTTAATATTGCTTTCTAGGGGCCCAGCCTGCAGGGATAGGAATTCTCCTCGGGAGAAGCCGTAACAAACAATTTCTGCTCCCTGAGGTGCACTGGTGGCTAAGCTAGCAGTTGCTGCTGCCACTGCCATTCTTGTGCCCATCCTGATGTTGCATCGGGGACTGATGTCCTGTTTGCCCACCCCTAGTTACACTACTGCTCCTCAGTGCTGGGCAGTTATAAATTGTCTCCAACCCCTTGACAATCCCTTCACAAGGTAAGGGCACTTAACTAGGGTCAACTACCAAGCTTCAGAACTTGCAGGTGATACGGGACTCAGGTTGCTTTGCTTAAGCTCAAAGATGGCTAGCACCCATCTCACCAAAAGGAACTCCAAAGAGGCCTCTGGACCTGCTGTGAATTTAGAGCATAATTTGTCCTTAAATATTTTGGATATCTCTGAACAAAGCCAAAACTGTGAAGACAAGTCCCTATCAAAGGATAATGCAATAAGCAATTATTTACTCATTGCTAGGTACTTGATGTAATCTTGCTAATGAAGCCAAGTTTTAATACTACCCAAAGGAATTCAGCTAAGTGACATGATGTCAACCAAGCCCTTGTAAATAGTATTGACTGGGACAATCTGTGACTGACATCATTTCATCTAACTGTGGATAAACTCTGGTCTTACAATGACTTATGCACAGATCTGATGGCATGATGTTGAACTGTATATGACCCAGAATGCAAAACTGCGGTCAATACAGGGTTGATTAACACAACCACTCAAGATAATACACTACTTTCATGCAACCTTCTAGTTAAGAACACCCTAGTGCAAGAGTCCTCTCGCCACAGTGTGAATTATTATAAAACCTGCCCCCTCACAGCTCATATTACTCCCCCAAGTGTTGTTCATATGTGGCGGACTTACTGATACAGCCTGGCATACCCGGGCTCGGAGGAGCTTCATTACAATTGGTGGAGCATGTCCGCCAAGTGGGGGAGGAGGGGAGAAGAGCCCTGGACCTGATTGAAGCCTGCATCTTGCAGGTCTGACAGCACTCTGGGGGCGGAGCCTCCAGAAGGTATAAGAGGAGCAGCGTGCCCAGCACACAGCAGACGTGCTGAGGGATGGAAAAGAGAGCGGAGCTAAGAAGAGCTGGGGAAGAGCAGTCCAGTAGGTGAGTGCTGTTGCCCTGAAGAGCCCCCAAAGACACCTCTCACCAGACAGGAACAGAGGATGGCTTCAGCCCCAGTCGGTGCATGACCCTGGGAGCTGGGCGGCAGCTCAGGTCTCCAGCCACTCAGTGCACAGAGCCTCAGACCCTGGGAACTGCACGAGGCAGCTCAGGTTTGCAACCGCCAGCATGAGCCCGGGAACCTGGAGCCAACAGGGCAGAGCGGCACGGTCTGGCAGGACCCCGACCCTGGCTGTTGCTTTAGGTGGCTCGGTCCCCCATTTCCTGGCATGCGGCCAGGACTCATGCACACACTCTGTGTGCAGCTGGTCCCAGGCAGGGACCTGGGCCTTGGAGCCGCAGAAGGCAGCCTGAGCCCTCAGCCATGAGCAGCAGGCAGAGCCCTTGGTGTCCAAAGTGGGGCACAGGGCTGCGAGGGGATCGAAGGCCCCACAGGAGCCGGAAGCCTGCGTCTGCATCAGCTGAAAAAAACCCTGGCTGGGGTGACAGGGACTCCACATTGCCCATTGGAGCTGTAAGTTATTGGGGGAAGCCCTTGGAAGGGGGTCTAGCAGAGGGCCTTGTGGGGAAAGTGTCCCCGGCAAGCCCACGAGGGGCTGAGAGGTACTGGGGCCCCTTCCTTCTCCCCTCCTGGAGCTGTGCCAAGGCCCCTAGCATCAAAGGGGAGTCTCCAGTACTCACAGTGATGTTGATACCCTGAAGGCTGTGCAGGCGCCTCATATTTTGTAGGTAGCACCTTATATTTTGTTATTTCTAATGTGAACGTGAACGTGTGTACACTTACCTATGCTTACCTGTTTCAGATCAGTTACTAACCTGTGCTGGGTTTGAGCCCATTGGTTGTGGTATAATTTCCTAGTCATCAATTATAGAATATAGCCTTATATGTAAACTATATATTGTATGTGTTTATTCATATCACTTGTTGGGTTATATGTATATTAACAATCCTGTATACAGTTAAGCTATTTGTGTCCTGGCCTGACTCTATAGAGAACAGAGGGAACAGGCCTATATTACAGACACCTCTCACAGCACTCCTGCCTGGCCACTTGTCTCTTCTATTTGGAGAGGGGAGCACATACCTGTGTGCACCCAGGTTACGCATAAAAAGAGCAAACCCCTCAACTGGGTTGCCATCATGGCATAGCCTACCTCATGATTCTCCTTTTGCCAGCCTGAACCACATCCTACAGAAATAACCAAAGGGCACCTGCCCTTATTTCTAATCAGCACATATTCCTGGGGTGGCTACAGTGATTTCTTAAAACAAGTCATATTTAATATATAGATTTTTGCTTTTGTTATAGTGCAATTTATGAAGTGGAAGCAAGAAGCACAAATACCAACCAGGGCTCAATTCACTGCCCAATTAAGTCACCACAAAGATCACACAGACTTAAGGGGTCCTGGATCCAGCCCAAGTTACAAACCAGCTCTCCTCAGGTATTTGACATGCCCCACCATCCCAGTGCTCAGGAACTATTGCCCTACCTTGCTGTAAACTTACACCCTCCAGAGCTAGCCAAGCTCACTGTCTATTTTTCCAGCCTCCACAAAAGCAGGGTACTCCGGGATCCTGAGGAAACCTAGAAGGAGAGCAATTGTTGAAAAAGCTCTGATTTAAAAGATGTATTGGCCCAGGCTGGGTTGGATTCCCTCAAGAGATTCCAGGGATAGAGAAGAAAACTCACTTAACATTTGGTGGCTTGGAATGACTCCAAGGCTGGCAGATAACGGTTTCAGAACAATATTTTGCTGTAACAGCTCCTGGGCAAGAAGCAAAAAGTATTTTTATTAAAGATGTGATGCTGTAAAGCTGCCCTGTGGCTTGAGAGGGGGGGCAGGGGGAAACCCAAAATGATAACATGTTTAACATGTAGAGCTTCCATCTAAAATGGAAATCTGCAGAAACTTTTCATGTTTTCGTATTGTGAAAGATTTTCAAAGCTACGAAACATTAACACTTCACCTGAACTGTAGCTCCACTGCGTGGAAGAAGATACCAAAGTAAAAGGTAAGGCAAACTTTAAGGAAAAATTCTCTTCAGTGGGTGAGATTCACCAGGGCCAGCACAAAGCCTGTAAAACAGGGCTTAAGAAGTACACACGCGTCATGCTGGTCCTCTCTGAAGGAGAGAGTTTCATCCAATGAAATCACCTTCACAAAAAAAAAAAATAGACTGCCAAGGGAAGTGTCCAAGAAACCGGCAAAACAAGCAGCAGAGTCCACTTTGGTTAAGATATTAATGGTGGCATTGCACAGCAGTCTTGCAAAATGCCCAGACCAGACTGGATAGCCCGAGTAGCTATATACTGGCCTTCATACGGAGCTGGGGGATCTCATCGTCACCCAAACAGGGGCCTATCAGTACCTGGAAGGGAGACTCCCACAGAACATCCCAAATCCCAAGTGTCAATAGGTGGCACTTTTTTTCCAACTTGGTACTGATGCAGTGTGACTCCATGTTGTGAGGAAGGGTCAGTGTTCCAGGAAAAAAAGTAAATTCAAAGTCCTAACTGCTTGCAGTATTTAAAGATCTCTTTACAACTTTCACAAAAATAAGATGACAGCCCTGTTATTTTGTCTATATTGGTATGGCAATTATTATTTGGTATGGTAATACTTATTACCACATATATAAATTGGTATGGTAATAATTATTTTGGCTACATGCATATGGTAATTATTTTATGCCTACCTAAAATTCTCTTATGAGATTCAATAGGAAGCAACATTCCTTTTTAGTTTGTAAAATAGCATGGCGATGTACTGTTAAATAGGCTTCTGTGTATCGCCCCAAGATGAATGCACGTCAGCAATAGTGAAGTGATTCCAGAGTGCGTATGTGTAAAGCTTGTAGTATTTCCTAAGATCTTTGGGTTTTCAAACTGCTGTATAAGTGCTTTTTCTTTTTTCATGGACAACCCATTCTAATTCTAAATGACCTGGTGGCCCACTTGAACATACCTTGTCCCATACACAGCTTTTGAATCATCTTTGTCTTCAGTGGTGGACTTCCACACAGGCACAGGGAGGAGAATGTCACCTTCAGAGACCATATCTCTAGCAAGATTATTTAGCAGCTCCTAAGAACTGAGCTTGGGTTTTAAGAGCTGCCTCATGACAGGATACAACATGTCTACTGCCCTCAACGAGGGTTTGCAGCCCCTGAACTAGAGCAGCTCTTTCAGTAGTAAAATTCCACCTTAGCAGCACCAGAGCCGAGCAATACAACACAGCCCTGAGGACGTGAGATAAATAGTCTTGTAGCAACATCACCAGAAACAAAGAACAAGTTCAGGCCTGCCTTGCCACATGTCGGAGGTCTTCTGCCTGTTCGGATAAAGATGAATACAGCCCATGCGTTCTTTTTCCCCCTTGGAAAGACTTTAAAGGTTTTATAAGGATTAAAAGCCACACACTTTGTTCATGCCTCCTACCCAGCACCTCAGAAATAGCTCATCTTCATTATAGGAGGAAGACTGCTCACACAAAGAAAGTATTCAGTGGTTGGATTGCTCCAGTTAAGTTCCCCTTTCCTCCATTCAGGTACATGACTGGTCACCAGAGCTAACCAAGAGTCTCTCCTAGCATTTCCTCAGGCTAAAAAGCAACTTCAAAGTACCCCTAAGGCAGAGCTGGGTCTTACAGTCAAAAACAAGGAGCCTTATGTTTCCAACTGAATCATCAGGTTTGGCTTTAACAAGTCACTCCCTTGGTTTGACAGCACCCCAAAGCTGTTTTAAACAACTAGGTAAACTAATTTGGATAGGAACAGATACTCTTCCCCATACACATACATTTCTTTCAGATATTTTAGTCCTATTGTTAGGGACCTACCAAAATTGCGATTGTGGGGGGGGTTTTTGCAGAAAACGTGAAATCAGGCAAGGTCTATGAAAAATGGCAGGCTCACTGCAACACAAACAAACAAACAGCACAATTTACCAACAAGCAGACAGCATGGCGGGGGGAGGCAGGGGGCGGGGTGGGGCTGCTCCCAGCAGGAGGCAGGGAGGCTGCAGGCAGCTGCACCCAGGTCTGGGGCTGGCCATGGCAGGCAGCCCAGAAGGTTGCAAGTGGCTGCACTGAGGCCCGCAGAGCCCCACCCCAGCTCATTGCATGCATGCACCTGCTGCCAGCAAGGAGCCAAGCTGGGGCTCCACAGACCCCAGCAAAGCCACTTGCAGCCTCCCAGCTGCCTAACACAACCAGTCCAGGACCCGGTGCAGCTGCCTGCAGCCTCCCTGCTTGGGGATGGCCCGAAACTACAGTTTAATTAACCTGATTAAGCCCAGGGAAGCCATTATTCCAAACTTAATGCATCGATTAATGGCTTCCCCAGACTTAATCATGGAAATTAAGCTACAGTTTTGGTCCATCTGGCAATCTGCAGGGAGGGGCAGAACTGCTGGAGCCCATCGGCCAAGCAGAGGCTGGAGGTGGGGGGGCAGGGACGGGGCTGTGCTCAACCCAGAAAAATTGCAGCCAGCCCTGGGATCTGCCCTCAAATTTGGTAGACTCCTACCTATTATTCTTCATTTCGAACAATCCTGTGCTCTCCAATTTCATCTGAAGGTAGAAACACGCATAACTACTGCTTACAGTAAGCCAGGTCACCAGGCCAAAATGCATGTAATCTTTCTTGGTTCTGCTTTTCAGATCTAATACCTTAATGGTACAGTTTATCTTCTTTTTTAAAAAAGATGGTTATATTCAGTGGTTAATCCTGTTTGTATGGAAAAAGTTATCTTAAAAAAAAACCTGAAAACTTACTCCTCAACAGATCCCACTTTCAGTCACAGCAGCCTCTTTTCAGAGCAAAAGAGTTTTTTTCCTTTGGATTTAAACGTACAAACAACTCAGGAATCAGAGTTGAATTCTAACCAGGCATCATAAGCAAAACTAGCAGCTATGTTTTAATTGTAGACTCATCATGAGGAATATGATGATTATTACAATAGTATAACATGCAATCTCACTGCCATGTGTTGCCTACAAAGTGCTAAGCAAATACTAACTCAAGCCCTGCCTACACACCTGCTGGCAGGTATATATCATCATCCTCTTTGTAGAAAGGCATCAATGGAATCACCAAAAACTTTCACGATTTGTGCTGGGCATCAAAGTAGAGCTGCCAGGTAGGTCTACACTCGGACCAGAAAGCCAGTTCTACATCCAGCCTTTGGCTAGGGTTTCATTTTCTTGGGATTAGTTACAATAATGCAAAAACTGTGGGTAGACTCAGGGCCATCCCTAGGGTATGGTGAATCAGGACAACTGCACCATGCCCTGCACTTTAGGGGGCTCCACGCTTTGACATCTGAGGGCTGCAGCAGAGGTGCTGCCTAGCACCTGCCCTGGAGCCCCTGCAAGGCTGCCATGCACCAGGCACCGTGGCTCAGCTCGGCTCAGGGCCCTCTGCTGCAAGGGTATCCCCAACCCAGCCCACTGTGGCCTTCACCTCGGTTGCTCCACACTGCAAGCAGCCCACCGGGCTGGGCTGGGCTGTGCCAGCGGCAGTTCCCTCAGCACCAGGGCCAGGGCCAGGGCCAGGGCTGCCACCTCTATCCCGCTCTGCGTGGCGCCTGTCCTCTTAAGGGGGCCCTGCACCAGCTGATTTGCCCCAGGCCCTGCACCCCTCTAGGGTTGGCCCTGGGTAGACTAGTCCTAAGATTCTCTGTTGAACTAGAAATGGGGTCATCTCTTAGACCAGTGCAACGTGAGTGTAACATACACCCAAACCAAAAAGGTTGCACATTTTGTATCCATTTTATACTGGTACATGAAGATAGAGATGCAGAAGCAAAGATCAGACGCTCAGTTTCTATAGTGCCACAACCTCAATAGAGAGGAGCCCCTGGTTCATTTTCATATCCCAGGTGGAGTTGGCTGGGAGACAGTAACATGCATCTTTTGGCTTTTACCCTGAGGGTCAGGTTTTGGAAGTACAGCGTGAGAATAAATACAGAAGCCCACCATGTAATTCCCAGCACACACACTGCACAGCTCCAAACCTTCCACAAACCAGATGTATGGTCACTCCATCCTGACTGGCCATCACTACTCAATATCCTAAGGTGAAAAATGAAGCACGAATGCACTCCTGGATGACATTACATTAGACAGAGAGACTGGGGAGTAGCACAGAAAATACAGGTGAATTTTCCTAGCATGTACAAATCACACCAAAAATGCCTAAAGCATTTGGGTACTTAACAAATAAAGCAGCAAAAGATGGAAAAAGCTTGCAGGGAAAAAATGCAGTTTCCAATAACCTAAGCTTTGGAATCTATCACTTTGAATGTCAGTATCAAATGGCAAGAGCAGGGCAGTACATAAGTGGAGTGGATATAGTTGCAATAGAAGCAACAGTCCTTGCAGCCTGGTTTACTAGGGAAGGAAGTTCAAAACAGCAAAGCTTTATGACAGCTCAGTCCCTTCCAGCCAGGTATCCATAACACAATAACGGACCATCCACAGCCAGGGCTATGTGGGACTCCTGTGGGTACTTTTAGCAGAAGGGTAAGGAGTTGTGAAGAGCAAAAATCTGACTTACTCTTAAGCCTAAAGCAGGCTCCTCCAGTGCAGAGTTGAGGCACACTGGCAGACGATGCTTGCACAGAGTATCTGCTCTGCCATGCAGTACTAGCCTAAAATGGGTTGTATTTTGTTCAGTGATTAGATACACACGTCATTATTACAATTGTGTGTGCGACTAGCACGTGCAAGTGACCATCTGTCCAAGCCATTAACTACTGTGCATAAGAATCCCTGGGGGAGCTCTCATACAAATCAGACAGACGTGTCTGTGAGTATGTCACGTATACAACTGCTGACTTGCATTTTTTTTTTTTAATTTACACAAATCTCCACAGCCGTCAATCTGTCACCAGTGCCGAATTCACTCGAGAAAGGATCGGCCTGAAGAACAGCAGCTGTTTATCACAATCTGAGTATGTAGCATTTCCCACTGAAGGATTCAGACTCGTGAACAAAAGGGAATCCTACAGGACCGTACCGAATAACCCGGTTCTTGAAAGACTTGTAGAATATGGAATGCAGCGAGGCCCCCGAGAATGAAAACTTGCATTCAGTTCTTCCTCTGCAGAACATAAAATAACAAACAACAAGGAGTATTTGGTCCATTGTTTTATCAGAGAAAGGGGGAGTGCATAGAAAGGGGCAGGGTATACAGCTGAGTTTGCCAGCAGGCATGGCTTAGCTGAGGAAGTCCTGCCTGAGCTTCAGCATATCCGCTCCTCTCCAGGAGCGGTGGGGGGAGACAGGAAGGAGAGAAAATAGAGAACAAATGATCATGTAACCCTTGAGAGAAACCCGTCTGCTCTAGGAGAACTTATTTAGCTCCAGAACATAGAGCCTCCTGCGATACAAAAGAAAAAAAGGAAAGAAAACCATGCCAGTTCTTCCGTTACCGTGTTCTGTCACTGGAAAAAATGGGAGGAAACAGATGTTTAGCTCTATAGTGTCAGGAAATTCTCTTTCATGGTATGGTTACCTCAATGTATTTAGGTCAAATAAATAGTAAGGAACACATGACTTCTCTTTCTCTCTCTCTGCCTCTCCCCAGACAACTCTTCAGTCACCCTCGGTGCTTCTCTGAACACGCTAGACAAAACCTGGCTGGGTTTTTTTTTCTATGTTGTACATTCAGACGGAGAGGAGGAGTTGTAGTACAGTAAGAGAATCAAAGGAGTAAAAGGAACTGAAGATTTCAATTAGAAAGTAAATCTCCAGGATGGATTCCTACCAGTGCATTTTCTTCTCGGTGTCTCCCATAAATGCCCAGGCAGATTTCAAAGTCAGGCATTTTTCTGGAAAACCTGCACTATGTTGTATAAGACACTGTGGCTAGGGACAGACATTACACACAAACCACTTTAAATGGTCAGAAACTGGTTTAAACCTGTAACAGAACAGGAGTTCAGTGCACGTAAACCAGTTTCAAAACGGTCAAAACTGGATTAAGATAAACCTGGTTGAATGTAGTATCAGACTTAATCGATTTGGATCAAACCAGGTTATGCAACTTCTGTCCCAGACCCCTTCCCAGTTTAAGTTAAATCAGAGCCCTCCAGTATCCCAACATGCTCTCTGGGCTGGGCTCTCTGCTCCAGCCCAGCAGGACTAGCTCTGCCCCTCTGCTCTCCTGACACAGCAGGGACAGGCAGGGGTGGGAGCCTGGCCAGACCCAGGCCCAGAAGGGAGCAGGGAAAAGCTACATTCCTCCCTTGTCCCACCAGCATGACCTGCATTTCTCCACTCGCTGCTCTGTGGCCAGCCCTAGCAGTAGCCTAGAGTAAACTGTCCAGGGATGGGGTTTAACTCCCCTCTCCCTGTGCCACTGGCACAGATCTGAGCTGGGTCTGCCAGGAGGTCCCCGCTCACTGCTGCAGTGGTGGGGGCATGGCCAGAGGCCGGCCAATATAGAGGCCCCCTGAAGCAAGATGCGGGGG
>NW_005842309.1:944303-944702 GCF_000455745.1 Alligator sinensis
ACCCCCCTCCTCCCCCCTCCACCAGACACTAGAGGGAGAAGGGAATAACCCCTCTCCCTGCCCCTTGCCCAAGGGGCCCTGCTGGCTGGGCTCTGGTCATGCCCCACTCCTGCCACTGGAGTGGTGAGGGGGCAGGGCCCTTGATGGGGGCAGCATCCCCTGCCGTGGTGTTCAGGGAGCATAATCCTCTTCCTGGTGCAGGGGGGTAGCAAGCAGGGCCAGAGCTGCCACAGACTGTGTGACAAGCAGCAACACCAGGGCTTAGAGAGGGCTACAGCCCCCCAAGTTTCCCCCTGCACTGCTGCTACTGCTCCCCCTGCACAGTCTGTGGCAGCTTTCTCCACCCCACAGTGGGGCCCCGGCCTGCAGTGCACACCCCCCCCCCCCCCCCCCCACCCC
>NW_005842309.1:944843-958787 GCF_000455745.1 Alligator sinensis
GGGGTGATTTCCCCTTCCCTCTGGCATCTGGTGGAGGGTAGAGCAGGGGAATAACCCCCTGGCAGTGGGAATAACATCTGGCAGCATCCCTTGGAGGGCAGAGGTGGGGGGAATAGCCCACCCCACCTGCCCCCTGCCTAAGGGGCCCAGGCTCTGGCAGAGCCCCACCATGCCACAGGAGCAGCAAGGGGGGTGGGGATCAACCATGATGGGGACAGCATAGGGTTGCCAACTCTGTTTGAATCTATTCCGGGAAGTTTCATCACATGATGTAACGACATTAATGACTTTACATCAGGAAGGCAAATGCACATTACTATTACATTTTAAAAACCTACTGGACATCTGTATAAATCAGATTCAACATCTAATATTTATTTTAATGAATGCCCTATCATTTATCTTTCGGGTGACTCTCAGCAGTCTCCTGGAGATTTATCTCTAATTCCTGGAGATCGCAGGGTAATCCTGGACAGTTGGCAACCCTAGGACACCACCACTTGTCATGGTGTCCCGGATCGCGAGCCTCTTCCCAGCAGGGGGGCCACACTGCAGGTGGGGAAAGCTGCCGCAGACTGCGCAGAGGGAGCGGCAGCAGTGGCACTAGAGGGGTTTGGAGAGTTATGGCCCCCTCTGAGCCCCAGTGCCACCACCTACACCGTGCAGCCCACGGCAGCTCTGACCCCCGCTCACGGCCCCCCTGCCAGGAAGAGGCTCGTGCTTTCCAGACACCAGGACAGGGGCTGCTGCCCCATCAAGGCCCTGCCCCCTTGCTGTGCCAGCAGCAGGATCAGGGACCTGGCCAGAGGCTGGCTAGCACAGCCCCTTATGCAGGGGGACAGGTAGGGGGGTTATTCCCCACTCCATCCACCATCTGGCAGAGGGGCTTATCCCTCCACTTGCCCCACACAGGGAGCGAGTGGCAGTTGCGGCAGACAGACCAGGCAGACCTTGCTGCAGTCCCCCAATGGCAGAGGGGGCGGAGGGAGAATAACCCCCCTCCCTGTCCCCTCTGCCGCAGGGGGCCATGCCAGCTGGCCTCTGGCCATGCCCAGCTCCACCACTGCAGCAGTGAGGGAGTGCCCAGCAGATCCTGGCTCAGGTCCATGGGACAGAGAGGGAGGTGTTAAACCCCATCCCTGGCCAGTTCACTCCAAGCTACTGCTGGGGCTGGCCATGCCCCCAGCACAGCTTCCTGCAGCTGAAGGCGTGCTCTAGCGCCTCCTGGCACTTGGCCTAGGCAACTGCAGGCACGTGTTTGCATTTCCCCAGTCCAAAGGGAATGTTGCAAGCTAGCTCAGTCTAGGCAGGTTAGACTAACCTGCAAAGATTGAATCAATTCAGGTTGTTGAATGTCTGTCCCTAGCCCGTATGTTATTTATTTTTTAGGCTTGATTTAAGGGTGGGGGAGAGCAGAGAGAATTATATGAAACATCTGGTAAAGTGATCTCTTGTAGCAAGCTTCCAGAGCTAGGTCCCTGAGGAGAGATGAGCAAGTACCACAGGAAAAAACCATAGCATTTACCCATTATTTTGCACATGCTGAAAAATACATTGCATAGGAAGATAAAATCTCTCAGTGACAAAAGAAGCAGATGCCAGTTGGACAGACTGGAAATCAGAAAACAAGAGTCCTTCAACTCTAGGTCACCAGGTCAAATCGCATTCCTGTCAGTAATGGGCCAAAAGTCATTATCCAAGTTCTTTGGTGACTTGTGTGTATTTGGAGTGGTAGTCTCAATTCATCAGAAATGGCAACATCAATTACTGTACCACAGGTACTTGGTGCTTAAGTTCTTTCTGCAACAGACATTGATTTCTTTGGTCACGATTTGGCACAGCAATGACAGACAAGTTAAAGCAGCTTCCCTGGAGGCAACCCTTGGATCCTCCCAAACCCCAATTTGCCAGTTAGCACAACTGAGCTGGCATGGCATAAGGGAGAATTTGCTACCAGCAACAGGGTTGTTGCTTGTCTCCACCTAGTTCAGGGACTGTTTGAGGTAGTGTAGCCTACACCCCATCCTTTCCTTAGAATTAGAGGGTTAATGAACAGTTAGCCTCTAAAGTCCCTCCTGTTTTGCCTTCTGCCTGACTTCAAACTGGCATGGTTAAAATCATTCCCTAAACACACGCGTTCCTGAGAGATGGGCTCTGAGAATGTAGGAGGGGAGAAAAGGGATATCCAGTTCTCTCAGAGAGCTTTTTCAACCTCACAGACTTCAGGCGCTGGCAGTGTAACCTGTTTTATTCTCCAGCATTTGCTGCAGTTGGATCCTTATTGGTTGCAGCATGAAACAGGGCACCCTAACACAGAGATACAGACACAGACCAGGGTGAGCTGAATTTGCAGTGGCAGGCGTGCACCTGTCGTGCCAGGCTTGTGCTACTTTAAGTCTGAGCCTTCATGACATGCAGTCCTTGGTTTGCCTCCTAATTCAGTATCATGTGAGGGTGAATGGCTGCACAGAAAAAGCTAAAACTGGGTGTTCAAGGCTGTGACTTGGGACTGCAGTTCAAGTAAATTAGTTCACTCATGTATAATTTAAATCTTATTTCTTCCACTTCCAGGAAGCTGAGCATGTGCAGGCCAAGTACAATGATGTTAGAGGAAGAGAATCATTTTCCCCACAGGTATGAGACTAATGCATCTGTCAGCTAAACTGGACTCTGGGAATGGGACAGACTCATGGCAAAGATGAGCAAGTCCTCAACAAGTAAATCTACATAGCACAATTGAGTTTTAAACCCTGTTACCAATCAGGAAGGACTTTATTTGCAATGAGGCCCTGTGAGAGTGGGAAGTGGACCCAAGGTGTTGCCAGTATACCATGAAAAGGGTGCGAGATGGGGGGTGGGGGGTGGAGGAGAGGGAATGCAAAGACAGACCAAAATAAAATCAAGAACAGATGATTAAGGCTATGAACGGCCCCTGGCCCTGGCACCTGAAATCCTGCCATCAGGAGGGGCTCTAATTGATGGAACCCATTTCAACCAGTGATGCAATATCCTAGGGCAAAACATTTTTCCTAGATCTATGATGTGGTACATGGCTTTGGATCATGCTCCCCACCCTAACATGATGCTTTCCAAAGCTGCATACTGAGGCATAGGAGCTGCCAGTCTGGAAGATGCTAGTAGTGCATTTAGTCTAGCATCCAATCTATGACAGTCAATGGCACCAGTAACTTCAGAAGAAAATGCAGAATACCCTGCAACAGGCCTTTATGGAAGACTCTATCCACAAAGTTCTTCCTAACGCCCATAAGCTAGACAGCAGCTAATGACCTGATGCAAAGGGCATGCATTCCTTTCAGAGCTCAAGTTTCTCATCTTTTCTGTTACATCTCCAGCTATACTTGTCATCTTCATACATATTCAGTAGACCATAGTTTTAGATGAACTCTGTGGATCTGAAAGGATCGTTTTACCTTTGGCTTCCAGGATATTAAAAGGTTCCAAGGGAAACAAGGGATCCAGAATCATTGTGTTGCAAAACAACAGAAGGATTAGATTTAGATCATTTCACTTTCTTCCCTATATTAGTTACCAGACACCAGTGATTATGTCTATCACACAATAGTTACATGTACAGCTACAGCTGGGCCATTTAAGTTCTTAAATAGTTATTAAAAATGTTCACTACATTTCACTGATTGGCTCAGTACACAAAGTGACATTTAATTACTATGCAATATCTGTGTTGTTTAGGCACTCTGAAGCCTTGGTGCAAATGTCTGGAGTAACTTTGGGATCCTCATCTCAGTGACTCAAGAGGCTGGATCAAGTACAAATTTAATGCAAGGCAGGTGCTCATCATCTCTTGTGAAGGTCTCTTTGAACCACGCCTCTCCAGCACGACTGCGTGCTGTTCACGTTACAATATTTTGCATCATGACTCTCTGATGCAGCATAACCAGCTGCTTCATTTTAAAGAGCCAACATTTATATATAGCAATCTCTACTAGAGAAGGAAAAGCATTGTGCAGGGACCTTAATTTCAAAAGAGAAACATAAGATGAGCAGTAGATCACAAGGCTACTGCTTATTTCATCCCTCAACGACCACAGAAAACCAACCACATGGAATATACTTGTCTCACCCTAATAGATGATCTCCGTTTAATGGAAGTTAAGGACGCCAAGATCCCTACCATTGTGGTTTCACAGTGGCATTTTTAAAACATTTGTAGAGAGGAAGGGGAGATTGACAGTGAAATGCTTTAGCGACTCAAACAACTATATAAAGAGGATGGTAAAAAGGGAAGAAGAACATGTCTACCTCATTACTATGTCCCCACCCTGAAGGCATCTCTGCCTTATCTGCTGAGCCATCCATCCATCACTTATCTCAGAAATGAATCTCCAATCGTGAAACACTTTCCCTTGCAAGATTTGGGACACACAGTGAGCAACACCCCACAGTTTAGCATGCGAGCAAAACAATGACTGTTGTGTAGCATTTTGTGTTGTTTATACCCTGAGACAATAGAGGTGTCCAAATAATTGTCCATTGCATCCAAAACAGACAGCACAGGAAAAACTCTTCCCTCTGCTTCTCCCTCCCCAGCAGGGAGCCTAGGAGTTGCATATGCTTCTACCATAACGTTTGCTATTAATACTCCATTTAGCAAAGGTTTGTGCTGTACATGGTGCACCATAAAGCAGGGTCTGTGCTCCTATCCATCTCAGCCATTCGTTTTCCCCCGAGGAGGCATATCCTATCCTATTGTTTCTGCTCAACTGTTTGAAAGAATTATTTTTTCCTTGCTCCTTTGTTTCTGGAGTTTATTTATATTTGCCCTGCAACATGGAACTACTAGCATAGGAGTCAAAGCCAAATGGAAAGTAACTCCACCACCTCACACAGCAACTCAGCAACATCAGCATAGAAACTGGGACAAGGTTTTTAAAGATGTTTAAACACTTAATGATTCAGATAGGTATTTTTGAGGTGAGCAGCAAGTTCCTTCTGAAAATCCCACTAGGTCTGAGGCACTTAAAGATATAAAAGAAATTATCATAAGTGCCAAAATGCCTTTACAAATTTGGCCCCAAGGGCCTGGTCTTCACTGAAGCTTTAACCAATGGTTTAACTGTGCTGATAGCAAATGTAGTGCAATCACAAGTTACACTGATACAGTCCCAGCTAGTTTTGGCACCAGTGATAATAAGTGGCTAAAAACAGGAGATACAACCTTTAGGATGCAACAGAAGGAGGGAGAAATTGGTAGTTTATGCATAGTCTGTTAAATTCAAGGCCAAATACAGAAATGTGTACTATGATGTCACAACATTTGGACACGGGAAGGATTTTCCAGATGCAATGGACGTGTCCACCAAAGAGTTACAGTGGGCTTGTAAACAAGTGTTGACCTTTGTATTTCATAGATTTCACAGACTTCATAGACATTAGGGCTGGAAGGGACCTCGGAAGATCATTGAGTCCAGCCCCCTGCCCAAAGGGCAGGAAGTCAGCTGGGGTCATAGGATCCCAGCAAGATAAGCATCCAATTTTCTCTTGAAGGTGTTCAATGTAGGTGCTTGAACCACCTCCAATGGCAGGCTATTCCAGACCTTGGGGGCTCAGACAGTAAAGAAATTCTTCCTTATGTCCAGCCTGAAACGGTCTTGCAGTAGTTTATAACTGTTTGACCTCGTCATCCCCTGGGGCGCTCTGGTGAACAATCGTTCCCCCAGATAATGGTGGTCACCCCTGATAAACTTATAGGTGGCCATCAGATTGCCCCTGAGCCTGCACTTTTCCAGGCTAAAGAGCCCCAGGGCTCTCAGCCTGTCATCATAAGGTCTGTTTTCCTGCCCTCTGATCATGCACGTGGCTCTTCTCTGGACTCTCTCAAGCTTCTCCACATCTTTTTTGAATTGTGGGGCCCAAAACTGGACACAGTACTCCAGCTGCAGCCTCACCAAGGCCGAGGACAAGGGGAGAATGACGTCCTGGGACTTCTTGAGAAGCACCTATGGATGCAAGCCAGCGTTTTGGTCGCTTTACTAGCCGCAGCATCGCATTGCAGGCTCATGTACATCTTGTGGTCAATGATGACCCCCAAGTCTCTTTCTTCCGTAGTGCTAGTCACCGTAGCACTGCCGAGCCTATAAGGATGCTGCAGATTTTTCCTCTCAAGGTGGAGAACCTTGCATTTTTCACTGTTAAACACCATCAGGCTCTCGTCCGCCCATTTGCTGAGCCTGTCCAGGTCAGCCTGGATCGCCCTCCTGTCCTCAGGTGTGGATGCTTTGCCCCAAAGTTTGGCGTCATCAGCAAAATTTGGTGTATTTTGAAGATGCAATGGTGTAAGAGTAATAATCCAAAACATACCTCTGAAACATGTGCCTTTTCTTAATCCCCAACAAGGCATGAGGTTCCTCCTGTACAAGAGAAGTGACAACATCGAATTATGTTACCTGCCTTCCTTCACCAATGGGAGGAAGTGAGCAATAAAACCACCTAACACCACCAGCGTTTTCTGTCCCATCTTAGTGTCCCAGGGCAATCATTATTCACCATTTAAACAGTCTATTTTCACCTCTGGGCACCACACACTGGTGCTTGACACTGCAGTGAAGGAGTTTCGGGAAGTGGTTGGTTGTACATGTGGAAGCTGTGGCATCTTTGTGGTAATAACTTTTTTACCACTGTTAGTCCACACTAACGCCAATAAATAAAGCCACATGAAATGCCACCCCACACCCATGTAGTTCAATGAAATTCATGACATCGCCATTAAGTGATGCCATTCTACACACATGCTCACACCACCCGAGACAAGAGGGAAATCTTGCTCTTTCCTCGAGTCAAGTCCACTATGCCAACCTTCTGATGATGCTAAATAAAATACATGGATCTTTAAGCTTCCTGCAGAGGGTTTGGGAATGGATCCCTACCCCAGCTCACTACACACTCTCCTAGTTGGGGCTGTCCCCTATAAAAGGGGCCTGTCAGTTTGAATTCTTCATACACCAGGGCCCTGCTCAAAGCAGCCACACTCAGCTGGGTGACCGAGACAGAATCTGTGTCTGCACATAAAGAAACAACATCAAACTCAATTAGCATCACTACAGGCAGGCTTCTTCCATCTCTCTGCTTCTCCCTTCCCTTCCCCACGCCCTGCTCTGACTAACTGGAAACATGTACTGACAAGATGTGGTGTAAAGTACTCATCTGTTCCTGATTAAGGGTTGGAAATGTAAGAAGACAGCAGGCCAGAAAGAAAATCTTGGAAGTAATGTCTCCCAGTCAACACAGCCACAATGGATAGGGACAGAAGTTACACATAATCCAATTTAAGTGCTCAAAAACTGGTTTAAACCTGTAACAGAACAGAAGTTCAGCACACATAAACCAGTGTCAAAATGGCCAAAACCAGTTTGAGATAAACCTGGTTGAATGTAGTCTCAGACTTAACTGACTGAGGTCAAACATGCTCTGCAGCCCTGGGCTGGGCGGTGCTGTCTGCTCCAGTGGGGCACGGCTGGCCCTGCCACTCTGCTCTATCTGGAATAGGGGCAGGGGCATGGCTACATGCTGGCCCACCTAAGGTGAAGGGGTCAGGGAAGAGGTTTATTCCCTCTCCTTCCCCTGTCCCACCAGCACAGATCCCACCCGGGGTCTGCCAGGCAGGGGCGTAGCAGCCCTTGCCAGCCATATTGCCCCACTCATTGCCTGAGTGGCGGGGGGCATGGCCAGCCCCAGCAGCAGCGTGAAGCAAATGGAGATGGAGAGAGGTTTAATTTCCCCGTCTGTCCCCTGTCCCATAGGCACAGACCCAAGCCAGGGGATGCCTGGCTAAGGTAGAGCAGTCCCTGTCAGGCATTTTTACCCTGCCTCGACGCTGGAGCAGTGGGGGGTATGGCCTGCCCCAACAGAAGCCTCAAGCAAACGGGAGAGGAAGAGGGTTTAATTCCCCCCTCCTTGTCCTGTCCACACTGGCATGGACCCGAGCCAGGATCTGCCTGGCCGGGGCAGCCCATGTCAAGGTCCCCCCCGCCTTGCTGCTGCAGCAGCGGTGGGGGCATGGCCAGATCCTAGCTGGCATGACCCCCTGAGACAAAGGGGGCAGGGAGGGGGTTTATTCCCTCCTCCATCCTCTCTCCCCTAAGGGAACCCCAGTCAGGGTCTGCCTAGATGGGTGCAAGTGGTAGAGGTGGTGGCCATGGCTAGCAGACCCCAGCTGCGGTCCCCTGGTGGGAGAGGGGATGGAAGGGAAATAAACTTCCTCCCCACCCCCTTCACCTCAGGTGGGCATGCCAGGCAGGCAGACCCCGGCTCGGGTCCATGTCGCTCAGATAGGGCAATTAAACCTCCTCCCTCCCCAGTTCCCTTGAGGCTACTGCTGGGGCTGGCCACAACCGGGGGGGCGCGCGCACGGGAGAGGGAATGCCTGACAGGGACTGCTTTGCCCCAGCCGGGCAGACCCCAGCTGGGGTCCCTACCCCCTCTGCCTCAGGGGGCCATGCCAAGCCAGCATCCGGCCATGTATCTGGACCGACATCTGGCTGCAGCAGCAAGAGGGGTTGGGACACTACCATGGGCTTCTTTGCCCCGGCCAGGCAGACCCTCACTCAGGTCCATGCCGGTGGGACAGGGGTGGAGGATTAAACCCTCCTCTGTTTCTGTTCACTTCATGCTGCTGTTGGGGCTGGCCACGGCCCCCTGCCACTTGAGCAGCGAGAGCAGGGGTGGGAAATGCCTGTCAGGGGCTGTTCCTCCCTCCCCCTCCAGGCACAGTTTGGCTGGGGTTCCTGCAGGCCAGGGTGGGGGTTTAAATCCCTCCCCAATCATACTCAGCCTGCCTGGGCCTGGCCATACCCCCCCTTCAGCACAGCTTCCCTGCAGCCGAGGGCTCACTCTAGCCCTGCCAGTGTCTAGCCTGAGCCACTGCAGGCATGTGCCTGCACAGCCAAAAATGAATGTCTATTCACTTGCAAATCTGTTCAATCCCCACTGGTTACACTAACCTGCAACAACTGAATCAATTCAGGTTTGGGCTCTTTGAATGTCTGTACTTAGCCAATATGTCCAGTTGGGCTAGTCCTCCTGAAATGATCATCTGAATGGTCCCAGGCATCTTTTCTACCTTTAGGAGGACATGTTAAAGGTTATCCTCCATTTAAGAAAGGAAAGCCTAACTGAAGAAGTATAAAGGTTTCCTTTATAATAATTTATAGAACAAAGTCTGATACTTTCCTGTTTCGGCTGTCATAGAAATAGGGATTTTGATCTAGTACATATTATTTTTAGACTGCACTTTGCTGTTCTATGCTAAGTCTTCAAGATTTGTCTTTCAAATTAGATGCAGCGAGTGAATTTATCATTGAGGAAAGTGTGAAGGTAACAGCTAAAGGCATGTATAGTGTAATGGTAAACCACTGCTAATGACTTAAGCCTCCCCTCCTTAAGACTTTATCCGTAACTCCTCTAATACTCTACTTCAATACTCCACATAGCACTGCCATTACTGTCCCACCCCATACCAATAGTTTTGTTAATGTGTATCAGATCTGTCTTAGTACTCTACAGACACCTCCAAGTCTACATCTCCTGTGAACAAAGGTGTTAGCAGTGCCACATCATCCATTTGTTTGCAAAAGTACATAAAAAGCAGCCAAGAGACACCACTGAATTCCCTTTTAAGCCACATCTACAGAGGGAAGAGACTAATGTACTAGCTCAAAACATCTATATCATCTACCATGGTAAAGTGCACTGACCATGAAGCACTATGTAAGCTATTACACCAGTTTCCATTTTCTCCACACCCCATTACATTGTCTGCTAAATGAATGTCCATAAATCCCATTGACATTAGTCTTTGCCCCCCCAACTAAGAACAGCACTGATAATTTGGGGATGTATACAACCAGTATGCACTGGCCCTCATATGGTCTGGAGATGCATACTTTACTCACTGATTCTCTCACCCTTCATAGGTAAGACCAAGATATGTTGCTTCCATGTCTTACAGACATACAGGCACAGAACTTTGTGCACTATAGTATTTACCTGTCAAATATACATTTCTAGAAGCCTTGTCACAGCTCGAAGGGCGAAACCCTGCATACTACAGGCTACACGTACAGTGTTCTTGTACTTACCCCAACAGAGGCTACAAGAACCTCCCCTGCAGACATGAAGGAGAACATCTCCAGCTTTGGAAAGAAGCACCATCCTTTTCTGTAGCATGTGCTGCTGATGGTAGCCTGCAAACTCAGCTTCTGAAGGGCGAGTCATGTCACTTGGCCAACTGACCACTCCCCACAAAAGGCAATGGGATACCAGCCAATGGCCATCACTTTACCACTGGATTCAGATTCTGCTCAGCTAGCACAAGGGTTTAAGCAGCTCCTTCACCCTTCTCCTTCACTTGCCCATACATGTAGCACAGGACAGGAGCTGGCTCCTACTCAGTTGCGCTGCCACTAATGTGAGGTTTGAGGCTGTTGTTTCTATGCTGCATTTTCTAATCTAGGGGAATTAGTACTGGCAACTCAGGAAAGATCACTTTAGTTTGTGGGAGATATGCTGGATGCCTGAGACAGTTGTGACTGGTTTACTTCCTTTAGTAAAATTCATTAGCAATCCCATACTTGGATGTTCTCTCCTCTCTCAAAATAAAGTGTATATAATTACATCTGTTTGTCTCACTCTAGAATCAGAAAAAAAGGTTTTAAACAAACCCTCAGTCATACATAACAAGCCCAAGACAACCAGCAACAGACTGCTAAATGACTGAATAGGCTTTCAGGATAAGGCAAAAATATTCTGACAAGGCTAGCAGTCTTATCATTTGAATTACATCTTAGCACATTATGCAATGATATTATTATTCACAGCAATGCAATCAGGCTCCATTTCCACAGCTGGAAAGGATGAAAGTCCAGCTGGAAAGAGCCTCCCAAAGAATCTCTACAGCTTCAGTCTGGCCAATTTGCATACTCCTGCTGCACACCAGAGGGTCTGGGGAAAGGCTGTCCCTAAAGTATAGTCCCCACCTAAGGCAGATAGCTCCCAACCACAGGAAGTCAGTCCCTCAGAGCAGGCAAATCAGTTGAAAGTTGTGAACCTACTGAGGCCCATAAGAGAACTCCCACTGACTTCAATAAAGCCAGGATTTTGCCCCTTATGGTCTTATGTAACACCACAACATAAAGAACAATATTGATCATCTCAATAAAACCCAAAGAAGAAAATAAAATTAAGATCTTTGCCCTGAAGTGAAAGGAGTTGTGGCCATTTCATTACTATTGGCAAAAAACAATCTGAGATCAATTATAATCTGTGCCAAAAAAGGACCTTTCTGAAATGCAACAACTGGAAGACCTGCGCAGTGCACAGATAACAAGAGTTCTTTGGTCCTGACTGTATCCACCTGCTTGAATCTATGCAGACATGCACATTACTGGTGGCTCCTCAGTCTTGGGAAAATTCAAGGCTCTGCATGGATGATGCAAACAAGCACAGGAAAATCTGAAACTGGTAAAGGAGGCTCCTGCATACCCAATTAAAATCAACTTTTCTGACCCCTTTGGTACAGAGATGGCACACTCTCACATCAAGGCTTTATGCTTTTCCTCTAAACTAGCACATATAGAGCTTTCATCACCATCCACCATCCCACTAACAGAAAGCAAGAAGATAATTTGAGTCTGAAACTTTAAAATATTTTTTTCAGAGCTCCTTTGGACTCAATGAATGAGAAAAAGGAAGGTCAAGGGGGGAAGCTAATTTTATAGAAGTTTATGGGATTTTTGATCATTTGTCTCCGACTAGAACTCAGCATCTCATCTAGTGCAAACCAACATTTTTATATGCAAGTACCGTACACTACAATGCAGATACTTAAATCCTTACAGAGGAATCTATGATGGGGATTCAATCAGCATCTCAAAGTTTCAAGTCTAGGAAATGCAAGGGCTTCAGGGGTAAAAGCCAAATCCCAGCTTAGCAACAGTAAGACAGAAATAAGGAGAAAAGCAAGTATAAGCCACGACTGAAGTACATTCCCTACTGGACACCCTCCTGTAGAGTCTCCCCCTTACTGGTTTCCCTTGGTGAACTCAGAGAGGGTTCCCAGCCTGTCTTGCTCTTAGAGGAATACCTCCGTATCACCACAGCAAGAGAACCACAACCCAAATTAGAGGACTCAAACACCTGCAAATCCCCCCACCAAAAAAAGAATCAGTGGTGCCTGCAAGTGTCCTGCACCTATGAAAAAAATCAGACTCATCCAGATGCCCACATGTGGACTTCAGTACCTAGAATTGTTAGGCACATAAGGTAGGTGGTTTGCTATGCTACCATAGCACCTCTGTCCTCAGTGTCTTCAATATCCACGGTCATCCATGCACAAGAGAAAGTTTTGCGACCACTAAGCCAAATCCGAGTGGTCGCAAAACTTTCTCTCGTGCGTGGGTGACCTTTATCTGACACAGGAAGTCTACGGGCCGACGAGAGGCAAGATGCTGTTCGACCTCGTACTGGCAACTGGGGACGACCTAATCAGTGACCTAACAATCGAAGGAAAGCTAGGTGACAGTGACCACGAGCTGATCACCTTCACCATCTGCTGTAAAGCTGGCATGTCAGTCAGTAATACAGAAGTCCTTGACTTCAGGAAAGCTGACTTTGACAAGCTAAGCAGGCTCATCACTGAGGCACTAAAGGGCCACAACCCAAAGGGGAGGGGAGTTCAGAATGAGTGGTTGCTCCTCAAGGAAGCAATCCTGGATGCGCAAGCAAAGTCCACCCCATCTCGGAGGAAAGGCAGCAAAAGGGCACAGCATCCCCCTTGGCTCTCCAGGGAACTGGCGGACCTCCTGCATCTTAAAAGGAAGACCTACAAAGGATGGAGGACTGGAACCACCACCAAGGAGGAATATTCTGCTCTGGTCCGGACCTGCAGAGAGCAAGCCAGGAAAGCCAAGGCTGCGATGAAACTCCAGCTAGCTACAACTATCAAGGACAATAAAAAGTCCTTTTTTAGATATGTGGGGAGCAGAAGGAAAAGCAAGGGCAACATTGGACCCCTACTAAACCAGATGGGACAGCTGACAACTGATGCCCATGAAAAAGCAAACTTGCTTTGTGTCAGTTTTCACCAGTCTCATGGGACGCCTCTGCCCACTATGGGTCAGGGAGGCCCGGGTGAGGGAGATTCTTTGCCCTCCATCGAAGCTGACCTTGTGAAGGAACACCTTGACAGGCTGGATACCTTCAAGTCAGCCAGCCCTGACAGCTTACATCCCAGGGTACTCAAGGAGCTGGCAAGCATCATAACTCAGCCCCTGGCACGGATCTTTGAGAACTCCTGGTGCTCTGGTGAAGTGCCCAAAGATTGGAAGAAGGCCAATGTGGTGCCAATCTTCAACAAAGGAAGGAAAGTAGATCCATCAAACTACAGGCCCATCAGCCTGACCTCTGTCCTGGGGAAGGTCTTGGAAAAGATTATCAGAGAGGCCATCCTTAACAAACTAGCTGACAGCAATATCCTGAGGGATACCCAGCATGGGTTTGTTGCAGGTAGGTCTTGCTTGACCAATCTCATTTCCTTATACGACCAGGTGACCTATCACCTGGACAAGAGGCAAGAAATTGATGTCATACATCTTGACTTCAAAAAAGCCTTCTGTGCGGGCCGGGAGCGACCCGGGCCCTTTTCCGCGCTGCACGCGGGCTGTGGCCAGCAGCCCGGGCACGCCGGGGCGGAGAGGGAAGGCCGTCGAGCTGGAATTAGGCACAAACGCTTAGCGGTAGTTTAAAAGATTGTTTACTTACACCGAGATGGCAGTGGTGTAGGCTGGAAAACTTGCTTGAGTTGCGGTTACAGACAGGAAACAAAACAAAACTCGAACCTGCAGGGCACGAGGGTACGTCGCAAGGGGTTTTCGGCGACGGGAAGATGCAAAACACGAGGGTACGTCGCAA
>NW_005842309.1:959200-959929 GCF_000455745.1 Alligator sinensis
CTGCAAAGAAAGCTTCAAATTGGCGGGAAATTCTCCCTTGCACCGGGGTTCTCTTTTGCAGCAGAAAACTCCACCGTGCAAAGAAGCTGCAATTTAGCGGGAACAATTTAGCAGTGCCGAAGCACACAAAAACAAAAAATCACACCCTTTGGGTTGTGACATCTTCGATCTGGTATCCCATGATCACCTCTTGCCAAAACTGGCTAACTGCAGCCTTGACATCACCACGATCCGCTGGCTGGGAAATTGGCTCCGTGGCAGGACCCAGAGGGTGGTGGTTGACAGAAGCCAATCGTCTTGGTGCGCAGTCACCAGTGGGGTCCCGCAAGGCTCTGTCCTAGGGCCTATACTGTTTAACATCTTCATCACTGATGTGGACAATGGTGTCAGAAGCGGGCTGGCCAAGTTTGCCGACAACACCAAACTGTGGGGTAAAGCATCTACACCTGAGGTTAGGAGGGTGATCCAGGCAGACCTGGACAGGCTCAGCAAATGGACAGATGAGAACCTGATGGTGTTCAACACCGAAAAATGCAAGGTTCTCCACCTTGGGAGGAAAAACCTGCAGCATGCTTATAAGTTTGGCAGTGCTATGCTGGTTAGCACTACAGATGAAAGGGACTTGAGAGTCATGATTGACCACAAAATGAACATGAGCCTTCGATGTGATGCTGTGGCCAGTAAAGTGAGCAAACTGCTGGCTTTGCATCCATAGATGCTTCTCAAGGA
>NW_005842309.1:960361-966057 GCF_000455745.1 Alligator sinensis
AATGCCTTCAAGACACATTTGGATGCTTATCTTGCTGGGATCCTATGATCCCTGCTGACTTCCTGCCCCTGGGGCAGGGGGCATGACTCGATGATCCTCCGGGGACCCATCCAGCCCGAATGTCTATGAAATCTATGAAATATATTATCTTTGCAGCGCCCCCGGAAAGGAGGAGTTACCCCTGCTTCATAAAGGAGATACCAAGGCTTGCAATGAGAACACCGGTGCACCCCCTGACTGGCAATGCTCACTGCTTAGGCGAAGGGCAGGGGGGCAGGCGGGAGTGCCAGTGCCCCCCCTGCAAATGCCAGCCAATTGCTGCAGCTGCAGCCACTCCCAGAAGCGGCTACAGCGATTGGCCACAGGGATCCCCCTGGGCAGCAAGATTGGCCATGGGGGGGCCCCCGTCGGCCAGTGGGACTGGTCACAGGGGGGGCACGTGCCCCCCCCCCGACTAAGGTGACACTGGTAGCCCATGAAGGCTCACGTTCACTTTAGAGGGATGAGACAAATCATCATTCCTTCCTATGTTTGGGAGCATTAGTCTGCAACTTTACAACCCTTACATTTTCCAGTGTAAAATCTAACAGCACCTGTCTCTTTGTCCCTTTCTATATAGTGCTGTACAAACCCAAAGCAAAGTTGCCTTGTCGCATCTTTTAACAAATCCATTCCTTTAAGCTATTGGTGGTGCTTCAGGGTCTACTGTTTCATGAAATTAACTTAAGCTGTAGCAGCCAAAATTCAAGTTAAATGAAAGGAGAAACTGCAACAATCAATATAACCTGCCTGGATAGCTTGCAGAATAACCATTACTAGCAAGCTTCAAGGATAAGACTGCATGTTCCTGTACTGGGGATAATTTAAAGCAGCATGACCCTAATTTTCTTCCAATGCTAGAATACAAGTCATAGCTAGATCAGACCCCAGGTGCATCTACTCCAACATGCTGTCTGTTGCTGTTCTAAAAGTTTCAAAGAATGATACAAAAAGCTCAATAACAGACAATTATGGAATAGCCTGCCCATAACAGAAACATCTTCCTTGTCCTCTCAGACAGAGGATGTCTCATGCGCAGATACAGGTTGGTTTTCATTCCTTATCCATACAAACTTCCAATAATTTTGGGAATATGGCTCTTGGCCTAAACATTTTGTAGCAGTGAGTTATGGGTTAATTCTACACTGTGTCAAAAAGCACAAAGGAAAGGACCAGCTGGACACTGCTTACACTGAATTAGCTTTAAAGTCCTCACAACCCAGCATGAAAGGCATCAAACAATTGAAGATTCAAAGCCAAAGCCTTTGTTGCCGAACTAAGAGTTCTCTACTCCAGAATTATTTTGTTTACAGGCACTAAATCGCTTTGCACAGTTTACGGCAATAGATGTGAGCAAGCTATTCAAAATGAACAATGTCTGGAGGAATTCAGCCCTCTTCCTGCTTGCAAATTATCTGCACAGTTGGATTTTTATTAATTTATTTTAGTCTTCCTTTCTTTGCTTTCATATTCCCCTTTTCTCTTTCCCACCTTCAGCTGCTTCCATCCCAACAGGCAGGCAAGTGTTTTCCTTGGAAATTGCTGGCTGTCTGTCAAGACCCCCACTGATGAAGTGTCACTCAGGACAGAAGTACTAGCAGGGGTAATGAAACTATGAAAAGGTTAGGAGCTTATTGTAGTGCTGCTGTCATATGTAGCAATTAGGCAACAAAAACCAGTATCACCATGCAGCCAAACACTCTTATTACAGAGCCCTGTAAACAGAGGTGTGTAATCCAAGCAGTCTGTAGAGATGACCAAACCTACTTAGAGCAGCTTCCAAGGTACCTCATATCACTAGACCCTCTGGTTAAAAGCATGACCCTACCCTGAATTACATAAAAATGAAAGCTTCTTTCACCACATATCTGCCCTGTGTTACTTTGAACATGAGTGTATATATGCAATACAGAAGATAGTATATAGGGTATACATATATAAAAGGAAAGCATTTCTTGATTTTTGCCCATCAGCAGTCTACACAATTCAGAGAATAAATTCTGCTCTAGCATATGTTTAGCAGAATTTTTAACCAGGCATGACTTAAGAATCCATCTCGACTTTGCTCCCAAACTATTTATAAGGCTGGCAGATTGAATAAAGAGAGGTTTATCACCCTCCCCCCCCACAAAATTGAGCTGAAATTACTCGTACACAAACATATACAGGGACATTTTCTGTGACAAGAGTCACATACTAAAAAAGGACAGTTCATTTAGATCTCAAAAGGTAGGCCTCAAATTAAAAGGGAATGTGGCAAACCCTAATAGAAAAAAAACACATTTCCAAAGCTTGTTTTTATATAAAATTAAAGCATTCTAAGTTTGGATTTAAAATCCTACCCAGAAGAGCTGGAAACCAAAATACAGTAGCATTGTCTCAGTGAATGGAAAGGAAACTTGATTACAAATAAAATGAAGCTGATTAAATCATGGAGTAAAGTGCAAATATTTTAGAAAATGAAATAAAAGCCAGCAGCAATGCTAGACCAGGAACCTCAGGGTGTTAATTTAGTACAATTTAATAACCTTAAGTGTAAAAAAAATAAGGAATTTATCTTTTACATAATTAGAAATCAGGAGTAATGCCACTCAACAATCAAATCAGTGTTAAAAAATAAATAAATAAATAAATCAATCAATCAAATCAACAAGAACAGTTACCCTCAGGGCTTAGAATATGTCCTTGTCCCTTTTTGGGGATAGTAGAGGTATACCTTTCTGCTCATGAATACTGTGACTCTCTGGGGCTCCTGTCTACCAAGCTCCATCTCAGTGATAACAGAGTTGATGAAAAGTAACAGAAGATGCCCATCACATTCTTATCAAATATAAGCCAAGCAAATTTGCCCTTTCAGAAAACTAACCTAGTCTGTAAAGCATTTTGGTTATGAAAAGCTGCATCCAGGTCTAGTAGTCTTGTACTGTACCATTTGTGTAAGGAGTAAGGGGCATGGAGTAAGGGTTTGCCTTATCTCCTATGAAGCACCGGTACACATACAGCAAAATGATCAAAAGCAAAGCATTGGGAGGTAAGGTTCTTTGGGTAGATGTGATATCTTTTA
Source organism: Alligator sinensis (assembly GCF_000455745.1). Taxonomy (NCBI): domain Eukaryota; kingdom Metazoa; phylum Chordata; order Crocodylia; family Alligatoridae; genus Alligator; species Alligator sinensis. The sequence goes on from NW_005842309.1 coordinate 963,465, forward strand.
TTAGACCAACTGAGTAGTTGGAAAAAAGTTCCTAGCAAGCTTTTGGGAGCAATCACCCTTCTTCAGACATAGGAAGTCTCTGCTGTTCTGAGACTGCAAGGAATAAGAGAAGCTAAAAGTGTAGCAGGATGTCAATGAGAATGTAAATAGGTAGAAATTAGGAAAAGGAAAGGTAAAGCAGGGAAGGGATTGGGTGGGGGGGAAGTCAAAGGCAAGTAAGGGAGACAGTGCAGTGGTAGTAAGTCAAGGTAGAAAAGAGGATGTCTGTGAAAAAGGAAATAGCTGGAAATTAGGAAGACAAAGGGCAGAAAAGTAGGGGTGGGGAGAAGAGAAATGTAAGAGGTCAGGTCTGGCAGGTACCTGGGGAATCAGATGTTGGGCAGGTTGTAATGTGTCATAAATCCAATGTCTATATTGAGTCCCTGAAACACGGAAAATCCTCAAACAATTGCAACCCATGCTAGAAGAAGACCCATTTCTTAAAGAGATCTTTCCAGAACCACCCATCCTATCCTTTAAACAAGCACTGAACCTCGCTAACCTCATCACCAGAAGCAAACTCCCTATGACCCAAACTGCACTGAATGGATCCAGAGCATGCCAGGACAAGAAATGCAAAACCTGCCAACACATCTCCACCACCCACACAATAACTATACCCCACAACAGAGCCATCACCATTCCTGGATCTTACACCTGCACCTCCAGCAATGTTATATAGTGCATCCAGTGCACCAAATGCCATAATGGAAAATATGTCAGAGAAACCAAACAATGGCACACCAGCATGTATGCACACCGAAAATCTATCAAAGACAAGAATACCCAACTACCAGTCAGGGCACACTTCTCACAAGACAATCACTCCCCCTCCAACCTCTGACTTCTAATTCTCAAAGGGAATTCACAAAACATCTTTCATAGACAAGCCTACAAACTGCACTTCATAGTTCTACTGGATACAGAAAATCATGCACTCAATATAGACATTGGATTCATGACACATTACAACCTGCCTAACGTCTGATTCCCCAGGTACCTGCCAGATGCAACTTCTTACATTTTTCTTCCCTCCCCATTTGTCCCCTCCTCCCTCCTACTTTTCTGCCCTTTGTCCTCCTAATTTCCAGCTATTTCCTTTTTCACAGACATCCTCTTTACTACTTTGAATTACTACCACTGCACTGTCTCCCTTACTCCTCTTTGGCTTTTTCCCCCCTCCCTTCCCTGTTTTACCTTTTCTTTTCCTAATCTCTACCTATTTACATTCTCACTGACATCCTGCTATACTTTTAGCTTCTCTCATTCCTTACAGTCTCAGAACAGCAGAGACTCTCTATGCCTGAAGAAGGGTGACTGCTTCTGAAAGCTTGCTAAGAACTTTTTCCAACTACTCAGTAGGTCTAATAAAAGATAGCACATCTACTCAAAGAACCATGCTTGCCTATGTCCTTAGACGAACACGGTGACAACCAAAAACCAATCACTGGAAGCAACTTTCAACCTTGCTTGAGCATCCAGAACAGATCTGCAATCAGGGATTCAGTCTGTGCTGTGTTTTATGCCAGTAATCTGACCATTGCAGAAAAAAGAAAACAGCCTAAGAGAGGACACTATGAGCACCCTAAGCATCCTTAAGGCCTAAGCCCTTTGCCAACTGAAAACCTGCCACTGGCTTTAAAAGGAGTTGAGTAAAACCATAGGGTACTCAGCATCTAGCAGACATATAGGATCTTCTATCTTAACATAGCCCCTCAAAGAAACTGCATCTAAGTCAAAGGACTTTGGTCCCCCCAGCTACAGTAGAGATAATTTATACGCAGGTGGCTCACAACCTACTTCGCAGCAAATTGCCAAATTAAGAACAAGCTTCTCAGCTCTTTGCTACATCTCTTTTCTACATCAGAGGGTGCCACCTCTCTATTCAGCTGGAGCATATCACTGGGCACAAGCCACTGATTAGAGAAATGGAAAGAGGCTGGGTAGATTTGTACCTTTATAGACTAAATCAGATGTACATTGAAAGAATGACTGCAGTAAACAGCCAGAGCACTGCAGTAATCCTACACAGCTGTTTGCAAGCCATACCCCCCAATTATTTACCAAATCCCCATCTTTGCAGGGCAGGTAAGGAACCTATCCCCAAAGAATCAGGATTCTACTGTATTTCCTTCAGTAACCAAAGACACTTCATGAAAAAATGCTTCAGAATAGCTAACATGGGTGCACGTTTGTGTTGCCTACGGGGCAACACTAAGAAGACATCACCTGCTTTATTTCCACCACCCCCCACCAGTCTCTTTAGAACTAGTATTGTTATTAAGCAGATCAGAAACAGGGCATCTGTGTGGTTGTAGGTTACTGTTACCTTTCAGAAGCCATTTTTTCACTATTGAAATGACATGCAGCTTACAGGTATATGGCATTGCCATACCAAATAGTGCAAGGCCCCATTCAGAGCCTGGATTACAGCAGTTTACACAGGCAGAGGGAACCAAAGATACTGCTAGCAGAGCTGAAATTCAAAAGAGATAAGTTGTTTATTCTTTCAGCCCAGTGAGGGATATGTGGAAGGAACTAGAAATTAGGGAAA
>NW_005842309.1:966088-977267 GCF_000455745.1 Alligator sinensis
GAAAGCAAGTGATAAACTCCAAGTCACATGGATAATGGATAGTAACATAGATGGAAAGGAATGTGTTCCAGTGAGGTGGGAATAGAAGGTGGACATCAATTGTATGTCTGTACGTACGTGTTTAGGCAGTACTTACTGTAGTGATAAAAGTTAGAATTTAGAGACATTCCCTAATGTAGAAGATTTGGGAACTGGGAGATGGTCCCTCAGTTAGGTAATAGTTGTTAGTAAAAGAGAGAGAAAGGGTCTGCAGAGGTTGCGCTCTGCTCCGCAATAAACTGTGCTTAGTTCTTCTCATTCATTGTACGACAGTATTTTCCTTGGAAATGATATAATACCAACATATATGCACCACTGTCTCCAACCACAGAACTATTAAACTTTCCTCTCGAGCCTGATCTATACACATACATGATGAAACTGTGCTGCAAATGCTTGCCAAGCCCACCTACAAGTATCCACTCTGCAGAGCTGCACGCAACCCATGCCCATACAGCTGTCCTGCAGTGACACAAAGAATAGGCCCCTTTACGTGCACTGGGGCCACTGGACACTCTCATACTCATAATATGCCCACAAAAAAGGAAACATGAGTCAACTACAGTCGTCCCGCTAACACTGGCTGACTATCAAAGCAGATGCAGAAGAACCAGTGTGGAATACACTGGGAAAGTAAAAGATACCAGGGTACTGAAGGAACTGGACACCATTGACCTTATTCCTTCTAAGTAAGTTAATAGGACGTCTGTGCTCGCTATTACCTTTCAGGTTCCTGCTTATGCTCTTCTGGCCTGGTTCATGAAGCCTAACCCCAATATCAGAGTGCTTGGTAGAAGATTTACTTACATACTGGGCACATCTACACGTACATTAATGGACTTTAGTTAACGAGCATCAAATCTAGTACCTATGGGCATTTATAGATGTGCTCCAGGAGGGGGAGGGGAGGGCACTTTAATTGGAGCAACTTCAAGAGCCACTCTAATTAAAGTGCCCGGAGCATCATGCATATCAGTGTCCCTATGTTGAAAAATGGCAGCAGGGGCACTTTAACTAAAGCTCAATCAACAAGCCTTAGTTAAAGCATCCCTACTGCCATTTTTCAGTGACACTGATACACATGACACTGGAGTCTGCTGAAGCCCAGTAATTATCATGCTCCAGCAGAGTCCATTAATTGAGTCTGTTCCAACACACTGTAATTACAGCACATTGGTGCAGCCTCACTGCACATCTATGGGCACCCTCATTGTGAGGTACTAAAATGTGCATTAGAGTCTTAAAACACATGCTCTTTAGTTGATGTGCATTAAGTGATACTTAATGCCCATTAGTCTATTTTAATGCACATTAACTAAATAGCAAGGAGGGACTGGTTTAGTGAAGCTTTAATGTGCATTATAATAGGCTAATGCGCATTAAAGCACATGTGTAGATGTGTGAGTAATTACAAAATGGTAGTGGTTATACTACCCAGGCTTTAGCTGTATTTTCACTGCATTTTGATCAGGTCAGAACCTGCCTTAAAGAGAAACTTGCGCTCTATCCTATACCCACAACAGGTGGATAGGCATGCCAAAACTGGCTCAAAACACTTAATCAAAGGCATAACAGCTTTGTGAAAGGCCCCTGGGTAGTTAAGTTATAAGCTAGTTAAGATAAGTCTGCAAAATAGGTATAGCCAATTGCATCAGTTCCACTAAGTGACTAAAATAATTTATTTTACCTCAGTTTAGTTAAATGGATGCTGCTTTGAGTGTGGATATAAATTTAAACAAAATGCTAGTAATTTTACAAGCATAAGCAACTCAAACTAATGAATACATAAAGCAGCCAGTTTTAAACCAATGTAATAGTATCTACACACAGAGGCTGCATCAGTTTATCTTGGAAGCTTCCACTACTGGATTATAATGGCCGCACAATTCATCATCATGGAGCCGGACTGCTGGGAGGAATTCTCTGGGGCTTTCACAGAGCAGTGATGACACATAACTTGGACACGGAGTTTGAAAAAGCCCTGGGAATATGCTGCCCTGGTGTGACACCAGCTAAGGAATGTCACGCATGCATCTTTCACTTGTTCCACCTGCCCTGCGCTGGTGCCTTCTCTAGTTTGGGACACCAGCCAAAAAAATAAAAGTCCAAGAAGACCGGGCAATCAGACTAGGACTGAGAGCAGGCTCCTGCAACAAAGGTAGACACATTATCAGATCCTCAGCGGAGACAAACCTCTGTTTTGGCCAATGCATAAGCAATATCCCAAAAGCCATACATCCGGCTAACCACAGGGACTGCTGCATATTTGGATTACAGGACAGCATCTCAGCTAGGGACAGACATTACATATAAACTGGTTTAAGTGATCAGAAACTGGTTTAAATCTGTAACAGAACAGATGTTCAGTGCACTGAAACCAGTTTGAAAAACACTGAAACCAGTTTTAGATAAATCTGGTTGAATGTAGTATCAGACTTAACTGATTTGGGTCAAACCGGTTTATGCAATGTCTGTCCCAGACCCCTTCCTGGTTTAAGTTAAACCAGAGTCCCCCAGCACCCCAGATGCTTTGCAGCCCTGGGCGGGGCTCTGCTCCAGCCCAGCAGGGCTGGCCCTGCCCCTCTTTTCCCTGGCTGGAGCTCTGGCAGAGACTACAGGTACAGGGGGGTCTGCCTGGCTTCCATCCTCCTCCCTCCCCACCACCACTCCCTGCTCAAGCAGGGATTCCCCCTCCCCTCTGCCTTACACAGACACCTCTCAGCATTAGCTAGCATATCACATGCTGGCTATGGTCCATGCTGTAGGAGACAGGACATTGTTGGCTTAGGGCTTTTTGGAGCTAATCAACAGGTAGCTGGTAATGTCCCTCCATTCCTTCCTTGGAAAAAGTTGTTTAAGAAGAGCTTGAACTAATGAGAGAGGCTTTGGTTTTGTTGACGGGCCGATAAATGTTAACAACTCCCTGTGAACTCCCTGCTGTGTAACTAAATGCCCTGTTATCAACTACCTGCTGGCTCTCTCCTGGTCAGGAGCAGCAAGGGGTGGGGGGACCCCTTCCCTAATCACAGCATCCTGCGGGGCCTGGCCACAACCCCCCACATCATCAGCTCAGCACTAGGGAAGGGAAGGGAAGGGAAAGCTGCTTTAGCGCCCCACCCAGCTTCTAGCCTGAGCCACTGCAAGCATGTGCCTGCATTTCCTCAGTCCAGAGGGGATGTCTGTATTGTTACAAACTGGATTAGCTTAGTTAGGTTAGACTAACCTGCAGAGATTGAATCAATTCAGGCTCAGGCTTTGTGAATGTCTGTCCCTAGCCTTAAAGTCGTGAAAATGGTGCTATCAGCGTCAGCTATTCAATCTAGACTTTTTACAATCCTAGTCAATAGAGAATAAATCACATGAATTTACATAGAATCTTTCTCCAGGATATATCATGACATGTTACAATCTTTCTCTTAGCTCCATTACACTCCTGCAATGTAAATATTACCCCTCATCCTAGAGTAAACTGAGGCACAGGCAAAGTAACAAGATTTCCTCAAAATCATGCAGTAAGTCAGTAGCAGAGCCAAGTGCTGACTCCCAGTCAGGTGATTTAACAAGAGCGCACTGACTCCCCTCTTTGCCTAGTGCTGGAATTCAACTGTCTAAGGACCAAGTGCAGAATATATCTTAGAAGACTTCCGTTTGGATTCAACTGGAGAATTTTGCCCTTGCAATCCAGGTTATAACCTCTACAATGTAATGACATTCAAAGGTAGGTGTCTTTATACTTAAAGCCAAACACGGAGAATTCATTGCATTGGTGCTTGTGTGACCACTGTTCTTCTCTTAGTCTGGTCTGGCTGCTCTGTATCAAGGCTCATGCAGGACCATACAAAGTTGCAGAAGCCATAGGATTTTAATTTCAGACCATAAACTGGTTCCAGTTTCCCTTCAACTTTCTGTGAGCCTGGAAGACTCCTTTGAGAAAGCATATCAAATTTATACTTAAACTGGGGGATTCAGGGTTTCATTGCAAACATCTGATGTGCACAAATCTACTCTAACTCAAAGCTGGGCCCGAACCAGACCCCAGATCCAGACATCTCTGGAGTCTGGGGTCTTTCAGAATTGCATGCCAACCTTAGTCCAAGGACTTCACAGCATCCTGTCAAACTGCAAAACATTTTCATAGTAAAAGCAAAAGCTGTACCCTACTCTTGAAAGTCTGCCCTGCACAATAGAACTGTTGTAATAATGGACTCCACGCAACTACAATTTCCTGTACAACAAAGCATGCCAGAGTCAGCGAGAAACTCTATTAGTAATTTTCCACGGTGACAAGAAAGGCAGCAATACAGCAAGGCAGGGTAACTGCAAGGTTCCTGGAGACACCAGTTCTATAGCTATAGATGTCAAAGAGGAAAGGGGCTCTACGATGAAGTCCAGTCCAGAATAAACAGCTCTGGTAGACAAAAACAAAAGCCATTCAGGCTGGAAACGTGTGGATAATTAATTACCACACTCAGCATTTTGGAACATCTGGATGTGGCACTCTCCCACGGATATTCCACTACTTAACACAATCTTTGTGAAAACATTTGGCAGGAGAAGCCATATCTTGATTCTTTTATAGTATCCCTGTCATGGCCAATGGGGAACATCTCTATGAACATGATCAGGCAGATCCTAATCTCAGCCACGCTTGTGTAAAACTGGATTAACCCCATTGCTTTCTTTCATGACCCTGAGATCAGAACCAGGGCCCTCTTTGTAAGTTAAGGACAAACACCCAATGTACCATCCTTGGGCACAATGAATAGGCAGGCCTAGGGACAATGCAGGTCCAGGCACGTAAAGTTCCATCATGATTCAAGCCAAATCAAATGAGTGGGTGGGGAGTGCTTTAAACACTAGTAACCCCACTACACCAGCTGCACAAGAATCATAAAGACTACGAGCAGAAAGGGGAGCGGGCTTTGTTTCACTATCCAAGCTGAGTAGGAAAAAAAACAAAACCCCTTTCAAAAACCCTTTAGGCATCAAGACTGAGTTTGATGTTTAAAGAGCTCCAGTTTGGAAATGTAGGGCATTAATAGTAAAATTGGAAAAGATATAGGTTAACAACAAGGTTTTGATATTGCCAAGCCCTGCTCCAAGCTCCATGCTGTCTGGGGAGTTTTCTCCAATACCACCCTACTGTGCTATTTTAGCAGGGGAGTTCCGAGCTAAGGGCCTTTGAGCTATGAAAGTGCACGATGCAGTTCTGCAGTCTGCCACCCTCTGACACCACCACAAGATAGGGATTCATTCTTGCTGTATCTTTCCATGCAATATGGGCCAATTCCTCACACATCTAGGGTTTTGTATTCTGTCTGTCACGGTGCCATCTGAGCCCTGCGAGTAAGAGAGTCATTATATCAGTAAGCCTAACGGGCATCACACATCCCACCAATATTCAACTCCCTTTTCTTGCTAGTCCCCGACAGGACCCTCCTACAGTAAGTAGGTGTTTCCACAGTCTGTAGCTCATGTGCATGACCATCCGAGGTAATGTGCGTCTGTACCTCTGGCTGTATTCAGAGTAACTTGGCATTCTGAGCTCTGGCCCATCACTAAGTTTACCCCACATATGTTTTCCCAGCTCTCCAGCAGGCAGTTCTGCAGAACTGCTCCAAGTTGATGTATACCATGAATTGATCAGTGTTCAATGATGGATTTAGCAGCCAGGCCACAAAAGCCACCTCTCAGCTCTGTCCAATGCAAAAAGTTAGAGAAGAAGAGACCTATTAGGCATGCCAGCACCCACCTCCAGTCTGAAAGGGGGAAAAATCATGGGGAAGAGTACTTTGCTGTTTGATGTGCTACTATATTTACATAACCAATGCTGGCAAAGCAGAATTAGCTTGTCTAAAAGTATCCAGCTTAGATTCTTGGATGTCTGATTGCAAAGGGCATCAAAGGGTTCCTCTCACATGGTAATCACTTCCCTAGCAGCCTAGGTCATCCCTCTCTGGACTTGCAGAGACCTCAGTGCTCCTATCAGGAAGAACAAGGCCCCATCCTCCAGAACTTGGCTTGGCAACACATCCATACCACCCCTGCAGCCTTGTGAATTCAGGTCATAGCTCCTGGAACCAACCCAGTCTAAATCACTCACCACCATATTCAGCAATTGATTCGAAAGTGGCTGGAGAGCCCAAGTGTTTTTGAACCAGGTCAGACAGGCTGTTGAGAGCGTGGACACCTTCTGCCATTGCCCCCAGCTTATAACTGATATATTACAGAACTGAAAATCTTCAGACTAGAGAGAATATTGACTAGGAATCAACACTATCAAAATTGATATTACTCAAATTGTACCTCCTGGACAATAATTGCCTTTTATAACTTATGTGCAACTCTGGACAAAAGTGCTATCAACTTTTTTCACTGAATGTGAAGGGCAGCCACTGATTTTGAAGGGATCAGTCTATCAGTGCTAGGGGGAGCCTAGGGTCATCCATAACTAGTTAACACACAACTAAGATTATAGACCATTTCAGGCTTAACACTAGGAAAAACTTCTTCACAGTCAGAGTGTCCAGACTGTGTAATAAACTCCTTACAGAGGTAATGCAATCACCTACCCTGGAAATCTTCCAGAAGACACTGGACGGTCACCTTGCTGGGGTCACCTGACCCCAGCTGTCTTTCCTGCCTAGTGCAGGGGGGCTGGACCCGATGATCTTGTAAAGTCCCTTCCAGCCCCTTACAATCTATAAATCTTGCCTGCAGGGCCAAAAGGTTGAACACACTGACCTATAGGTTCCCCACTGCATGCATCCTTTGGGCACAGATCCTCAGTCCCACAAGGTCCAGGCAGAGTGCAATTAGCTCCAGCCACGTTCTTGACAGGATCAGATTTTGTAGCTCGCTGTCAGGATCCAGAAAGATTCTGTGATAAAAGAACAGCTTAGCAGCAGCCTGTTCTAGAGTCTCACTTCACAGCGCTCCCCAAGAAAAGAAGAGCATGTCTTACTCTGAGTGGGGCCGTGCACTTGGCAGTAGCAACATTCCAGATGTGTGCGCCAGATGTTCCCTGCTGTTTTGTTTCATGACGTTTAAAGTCCCCCTAGATCATCACTACAGTTTGGCACAAGCCTGATCCTGAAAAGTCTCACTGGTGTTAAGCAGCATTATACCACTTGAGTACAGTATAGGCACTGCAATCAGACCCATGTAGGTGGCTCCCAGGTAAAAAGGCTAAGGGTACCATACAGCTAAACCACACTCAAAGGATTGGCATTTGGTCCTTTTCTGTCCAAGCCCTTCAGAAGCTGAGAGAATTCCAGGAACTGGAAAAAGCAAGCAAATTCCTCCTGCCTAAAAAAAAAAAAAAGCAGCACCAATGAGAGTCACATCCGGACATCTGTAAGCACAGGGTAGGTCACCACAGTGCAAGCCCTAGAGTGGGTAGGAAATGGGCTAGGGAAGGATTTCAGGGGGCAAAACCCCAAAAGGAACAACAAAGTCTGTGCCGTTTGCTAAGGGCAAAGGCAGCATTTGCTTAACCATTTATTTCTGGCTTGGGTCAAGATGGGCCACAAGCAAAGTTCTCAGGAGGCGTTTCAAATGGAAGAACCCTGATGTGAACTGCCAGGAGATCTATGGAGCCTCTGTATGCAGCTTGTGCCACATCCTCTCTTTCATGAGCCAACAGCAAAGAAAAGCTATTGGTAAGAACATTGCAGCACTACATAAAGATCTGTGAACAAAACCTTGATCAAAGCAGCCATTCACTGGCAGGCATCTGGGAAATGTATTTTAAATGGCTTCATAAAAAGTAAATACCACTTAGTTTCTTTATTGTTTATGGGCAGAGGGTGAATTGTAAGGAGTTGTATGGTAACTGGCACTTCTGGATTCACTGGCCAGTGCCTTCAGATCAGAAGGCTCCACAGACTATAGTTCCTTCCTGGACAATAACCTAAGGGGGTCATTTTGCCTGAAAGAGGAAAAGGAAGTTTACTACACTTCATATGCAACTGAAAATCTCCCCCAAGCAGAAGCCTGCAGGCATTCGTCACAGAGAAGCGTGGTGGTTTCCATATCTGGATTGCTGCCTGTTAATCATCAAATGGAGACCAACAAAGTGTTTTCATCTGCAGCTGACATGCTTTGCAATGTTTATAAAATGCTCCCTTACAGTGATAACTGGAGTTTATGGGCCTTATGTTAAAAGAGCAAAGCTACAGTAAATCTGTTAATTACAAGAAAATTAAAGGCTTTCTCTTACAATGCCAGTGTCCAAAATTTCAGCAATGAGCAGAGATAAGCTTCTGGTTTTCAGCCTGTAAGAAGGAGCCCCACTTAAAAAAAAAAAAAAAAAGGGATGATAAAAATACTCATGGCCCCAGCTCTCCCATAGATCCACGCATCTCCGTGCACCTGCAGGACCCCCTCTGACCCAGAAAGTCCAGAGAAACATGACAAATCCTAAAAAGCAAAATCTAAAGCTTTGCCATGCTTCCTTGGCAACAAGCCACCTTATGGGAGATCTAAATTCAAATCCCAGCCTTTGTTTCTCCCTGCTTGGGTTGGCAGGGATCTTGTACATCAGAGAGGACACCGCAGAAGCAGCTCTTTCAGCTCTCAGGGGGAAATAACGGACATCCAGCTGGCTGACCAGAGGCAGCATTAACTGAGCTCCACACCAAGGTCATTTTCTGTGTCTACCCCCTGCCAAGGTAAAGACAATCAAAAGGCAATTATCCTGCACATTCGGACTTTCTATTAGGAAATAGCAAGCAATGAGTCATAGAATTTCTCTATGATAATGGAGTCTTATAGGGGACTTTTGGAATCAGCAATTCCCTGAATAAAGAGAATGGCACTACATGGACACAGAACAGAGAAAAGAATTAGCACCTCCCAGTGTCGGCACCCTAAGTGCCACATACCACTGCAAACAGGCTCAAAAGATACTCAGTGCCAGAGCCACCCAAACATGGAAAAAGCCCTACCCATTTTGTCATATTATTGCGGGATTTTTTATTTGAGGCTACGTTCCATTTTTCATGGACTGCTCTTTTTATTTGCCCCCTTTTTCTTTCCAAAAGATTAGATGTAAATAAGAATCAAGTTTAGTAAATGACTAGGACTAGGGCATCAGCTGGCAATTTTTTAAGGCTGCAGGCCAAACCGACCCAGTCCGGGTGGGAGGAGAAAGGCAGGTGCTAGGACTTTTCCCCAGTGGCAGCAGGGAGAAAATGACTGCTGCTGAAGCCCCCGCTCAAATGCTGCCAAAGTCCACGTCTGCAAGCTTCACAGGTAATACTACCACAGACAATCTGGTCCACTTGTGATCTGCTACACAAGATCAGCTTCCTACTGCACAGCCAGCAGATGAAATTTTGATCCAACTGGAGACAATGGCCAATCTCCCATTGATTTCAACAGATCTAGACTCCCTCAGCATTTTTAAACTCTCAACACTTCTAGGTGCGATTTCCTTGCATGAAACAATGCTTTCTTTTCCTTTGCTCCTCCTCTCTACACACACATGCCCAATGCGCACATACTTGTCACATGTACCTGCTTCTTCCTCCTTGCAGACAGCTTTTCCTGGTGGTTCAGGCTGATGTGTTGGTGGTATTCTGTCTAGTGAACAACTGTCAGCAACCACCACCACTTCATGCAAACAGCGTGAAAGCAGCAGTAGTCTGGAGTGCTTGCAATGGGACTTCAAAGCAGGTTTGTTCCAATAAGACGGCACAACAGCAAAGGAACCAAAATAAATGCCATCCATTAGGGCACCTTTTCAGAAATTATTGGCCTCCCAGAAAAGCACTGCTTGAAAATGTTAAGAGTCAAGAAAGCTGCTATCTCCAGCCCATCTAATGAGAAGCAATAAAACAAGACCTCCAAACAGCAAAGCAACACAGTTCAGAATCAGAGCAGTACATTGGAGAGAGCTCTCTGCTCAATTGATTACCCTTCCCCCAACCCCAAGAATTGCTTCTCACAGTATATTCCCCACTGCATTATCTAGTCTGGTTTTATAGGTCTTGGGTGATGGAGCTCCCAACACTCTCGAGTACTGGATTATTTCAAGCAGGAAAATGTCTCACTCCAAGATAAACTCTCACGCCATGCAATCCTTTAAATTCATTTACTGGATTCGGGAATATCTGAATTTTTTAGCATTATATTGCAATAAGGAAGAAAGCCCAGGAAAGCAAAGGTTCAGCATTACAGCCCAAATCTGTACATTCATTTGATGGTCAAATTCCAATCAGGTGAGCAGTCCCACCAGGGGTCTATCCAGAGGGGCTGCGCTAGTGCACTTACCCCTCTTTGATTCCTGCTCCATCCAAAGTTTAAAACCAACTGCCTGGCAGTGGCAACAAACAACATTTCTAGTCAGGCAGTGCTAAGAAAGTCAATTGACTTCATGGCTCATTATAATCTACTTGGCCCCTTGTAAACTCTTCATTCCACAAGTGTTAATGACCCTCTCTTCTTTTTAATGATCTTGATATTCCAGCAATCAAGCTAGCCCTTGTTCTGCAATTCTGCTGTGTGTTCACTGCTCCTGGTGTTGAAACTCCTATTTCACAGCCCTGCAGATTGTTTTTAATGCATTCCAATAAAAGTCACCTTTGTTTTTGCTTCAATCTTAAACTGCATAAAACAGCCCTATGCCCTGAGCATGTTAGTAAAGTTTCTAGTTTATTTTTAACTTGCAAAAAATGTGTGCTGTTTTATATGTGATGAGGCACCTTGGCATCTGCACCCCCTTTCCAAAATTCTAGATCCACCCATGAATCCCCAGACTTCAGTCAGATTCCATGCAAGCAGAACTGCAAAATGAGTCCCGCCATAAGTCTCTAGCCAGACTACACCACAGCTGAGCCTCATTGGCTTATTTTAATTGAGATTAAAAAAAAATGCCAAATCTCTCTCCATTTCCCTAGAGCCAATCACTCAAGATATCGGGGAGGGAGTGACCAACATTCCATGAATACTTGATTTAACACTTACAGCAAGTTTAGACCTAGTTCACCATTATCAAGTATACAAGTTTTAATCGCCTGCAATCAGCCACCTCTCGGATCTGTGAAGCATTACTGTTCGTCCTGCAGACCAGCCTGGTTTAAAAATAGAAACTTGCTGACTTCCTTGCAAAAACTGGTAAATAAATCAAGAAAGAGTG
>NW_005842309.1:977298-978527 GCF_000455745.1 Alligator sinensis
ATTCCCGGAGGGAAATTAGTAAGCCTGGTCTTAAAAATGCCTGCTCCTCCCAGGTTTAGTAGTTATGCTTGGAAAGATCAAAGTATAAAAGGTGTAAAACCAAAGCACACAACGAGAGGTCTGTGTGTGTCCAACAGGGACCTAATCCTATAAACATTACTCATGTGAGTCAATCCTAGTCAAGCAAGTGGTCCCATTGGTTTTAATTGGGATGAGTAATAGGAGTAAGGACGGTAGGGTTTGAGCCCCAAGACACAAATCCAAAAGTCTGTTGCAATGTTGCCCTGGACTTCAGACCAAATCCTCAGTGCATAACAGAAGTCCTGATTCTACATCAGTGTCACTCATAACGAGCCCCATTTCAGCCTGGAGAGCTCTACAAAGACACAGAGATTTAACTCAGGATCTGGCCAGTCTAGGAAGCACCTTTTTCAATGAAGAAAAAAAAAAAAGTTACCATCTCAGTTATGAACATAAAGTGTCTCTGTGCTACATTGCTTTCTACAGACACACATGAATTCTGCTCAGCGTGGGTCCGCTGAAAATTCAAATTACAGAGCACTAAAACTTTCTTGGCTTGCAGTTACCTGTTCCAGAGGCTGGCAGGATGCATCCCTTATTCTCTGTCAGACATGCAGCAAAAGCCATTCCCTTGCAAGCCTTCCTTTAAACACGACCGAACTGTAACGATGCGGATGCCTACACGCCAGTCCAGCCTGGCTCCACAAACTCCAGCCATCCAAGTAGCCCACCTGGGGATTACTCGGGTTAGTGAAGCCTGTAGGATGTGCCACAGGAGTGTGGTATTCCTGAAGGGTTTTATTCCTTGATATCAGACCTGACTATACGTGTGCAGAGTAGATTAAACATCACCTCCCCACCCCCAAAAAATAAAAATAAATCCCCAGTTCTTAAAAGCCACAGTCAAATGGGCATCCTAGTCGCGGGCATACAGCAAAAGGCAGCGTGTGTGTGTAACCCGCTAGTCCCCTCCTGTCCTGTCCTGTCCCACGCGGGAACCAACTCCGGGAGCACAAGGGGAAGGGATGGGGGAGGAAACAGCGTCTCGTCCCGAGGCAGGGGCAGTCTGCGGGCCCAGGGCAGGGCTACAGGCGAGAAAGTGCGCGGGGCCGGACGGGGACGTGAGCCCACCCGAGGGGCCGGGGTGGGGGGGCGGTTGTTGCGGGGGGAACAGTTTGAGAAACTTGTGCCGGGGCCGCGGGCGGGCG
>NW_005842309.1:978698-980597 GCF_000455745.1 Alligator sinensis
CGAGTCACGGGGCTCCCATGCACGGGGCTCGCGCCGCACAGGCGCACACCCGCGGGGTCAAACCCCAGTCGCTGCGGGGGGGCACCGAGGACTGGGTCCCCCACAGCAGGCGGATAGCAAGGGCCACATCCACGGGTGCCCGCTCGGCTCTGGTTTGGGCCTGGCCTTGGCTGCCTTGCTCCAAGGGCAGCGTGGCCCTGGCCCTGGCGCTGTCCCCAGGGAGTCAGGAGCGCCGTGTGGAAGGCCAGGCACCTCCTGTTGTACAGGCACACGGACGTGGCGTGGCTCTGAGCGCGCTCCAGACCTGCTACCAGAAATGGGTAGTGGAGGATGGAGAGAGGACATGGCCAAAGCCACTTGGCACGAAGACGCTGGCACAGGATCTCCCAACTCCCCCCTAGCGGGGAAGGGGGCAGTGACAGCGAGGGGGGGGAGGAGACCAGTGGAACTGAGGACAGCGACAGTCCTCCGGCGGGAGCCAGGGGGACCGCGACACGGACGACAGGTGAACTGAGGACATGACCCGGCAAGCCCTGCAAGCGGGGTGGGGATGAAAGGAAGGGGTTGCCTGGTCTGAAAGACCAGAGGTTGTTTGGGTGTAGCTCCTGAGGCAGATATTGTAACGGGTCCAGGTGGCCAGCGGGCCTTTGAATGGGTACACAGGATGCAAGGGTGTTGTTTTCTAACAGGTGAAGGTTTTCTTTGTGGAGTGATACTTGGAGTGTAGATATATATAACCTTATATTTACCACCTCTTTAGGGAAACACGGCCTAGCTGCTTCCCAGAGACTGCCCAGTGGTTTCAACAAGCCTTCTCCTGGACTGTCCCTTGAGCACATTTATTCCAGGCTCCCACTTCATTTCTTCAGTGACAGGGCAGCAGCAGCAAACATGCAGGCTCCGTAAAGGCCTCCCAAACCAGTCCCTCCTTACTCACAACAGCAAAAGAAACACACAGATCTAGACAAACAAATAAATAGGCGTTTTCCTGCCTCAGTTCCTTCATCGCTCAGCACCTCACACAGAGGTGAGAGGCTCCATACCAGCTATGAACCGCCTGCCCAGAGGAGTTTTCCATCTATTGACTCCTCTGGGAAATCCTACGAAATATGAACTTTCATTTCTACCCAGGAGAACTTTACAATCTTTTCTCCAATGCCTGATGAAGGGTGCTCGTGCCTGAAAGCTTGCAGTTAAAGACATCTTTTTGTAAAAATGTTGTTGGTCTCATAAAACACATCAGCTCTACTACAAGCCCTGACTGCTTTTTTCTCTAGACCAATATGACTACAACCTGGATACCGCATCACTCAGAAGCATTTGTTGGGTTTGGGGTAGAGCACTGAAGGGCATTCAGGGTTCCCTTCCTGAAGCGCTGAGCTTCTCCAAATCATAGGCTCTCATTCTGACAACCACACAACAGCTTCTGCTCCTAGCCTGCAACTTGAGCCAGGGCCTCTCTCTGACTTTCCCTGTCTCTGAGGAAGGAGTTCTCCTTGTATAACTTCCCACTGTGCGGGCCGGCTCCCGGTCCCGTCCTCGCCGGGCGCGAGCCGGGCCCATCTGTGTGCATGCGGGCTGTGGCCGGCAGCCCGGGCACGCGGGGCCGGAGAAAAGTCGCGGGGTGGAGTAGTACACTCGAGTTAGAATCAGTCACGGAGGCATAATGGTTGATTGAAAAGATTATTTACTTACACCGGAGATGGTTGCAGTGTAGGCTGGTCAGCTTTCCAGGCTCAGCTCCGCTTGAGTTCTCGGTGGAGGACTCTAATAAACTCGGTTCCTTGACCCCGGAGTGAATCAGTCTCCGCGGGGTTCAAGAATTCGTTCCCACGGAGCAGCTGTATCTCCGTGAGTGTTACTCGGTTCCCAGGTCCCCCGGAGCTGTTAAGACTCCGT
>NW_005842309.1:984378-990936 GCF_000455745.1 Alligator sinensis
GGGAAACACTTTTCTGCACGCGGGTTCTCCATAACAAGAGAACACTCCGTCGTGCAAAAGAGCTCCAATTCGGCGGGAACATAATTTAGCGGTGCCGAAGCACACACAATTAAAAAATTCACAACTTTGGGTTGTGACACCCACCTCTTTGCCGATGACATATTCCCCCTTCGACCAGAGTTCCTCAGCAAGTGATCCGCTGTTTCAGAGCAGCTCATCTTAGCACATGCAGTTTTCTTACTTAGGCTACCACCTTTAACATATCTATTAACTGGCCCAGGCAGATCTGTTAAAATGTCAATGAGTCTTAACAGTCCACTAAGGGCTACATCACAAACTGATTTCCTATTTCTGCCTCCAATGAGTGTCTTTAGAAAGGGGTCATCTTCCTTCCAGGGATGTTAACTCCTTGAATTCAGGTAACAGGCAGCATAAGATTAAACTGGTAAACAGAGCCACACATTATGTTTCATGAAGATAATGCTGAAATCTCTCACTGCACACCAAGGCAGGCCTTTTTGGAGCAAATGCAAAATCCACAAAGGTTATCAATCCTGCTTTTACCTGTATTTCTGTTGGTGTGCGTTTGCACTGAGAAATAAATGATCCTAGAGGAAACTGCAGAAATAACAACATTTTGTTTTAAAAAAACATCATTCTTTATAACTTCAAAAAATAACGGGGAGAATGAAAGTATTATTTAGGCAAAGATTAGCAATTTTAATTGCTGCCTTTTATTTAATGTAAATGTGAAGAGCCAGGTGGGTACCATAGAAATAGTATATTCTTAGGATAATAATAGGATAATCATGATTAAATAAAATTAGGATCATCTCTTCAATCATTCCCCAAAGTAGCAAAGCCTGCTGCATTTTCTACCCTGCTTTTTGATTGATTCCATGGATTTTAAATGCTTCATTTGGCTATGCCCTGTAGACAGAGTGCAAGGCTTTAGCCAGACCTTTTACACCATCAAAACTATATGAAAGACTTTTCTAAGGATTAAAAATTAGCCATAGGAGACAGAGTGATTATCCATTTATTAGCTCCTGTTCTTCTTTAGTGTTGGACTTAGGTTATGACTGAGGAAACTGCTAATCATCAGGTCAGCAGAGTTCACAGTATCCATCCATTTGGTACAGAAGGAAATATGACCAGGAAAGAAGACTGGTATTGAAAATGTGCATCCAGTCAAAAGCTTAGAGAGGTGGCAGGTGGCAGAGTACACACAAGAATCATTTGGTTTGTCTTCAAGAAGGGATGGTAGTTTGTTAATGTAAAGGCCTATAATGACTGCATTGGTAACAAGTACTTTACAATATCCCTCATGCTGGACTGCTGTACCTCAAGCCTGACCTCCAGAAAAGCTTCTGCTCCCATCTTGAAGCTTCACACACCCTGACACTGCACCTCAGTCAGGTTTTGCCTTGGCCTACTTTCCCCAGCCTCACCACTGCTGCCTTATCCACTGTACTGCACCCTTTGTCACTCTAGTCCTGAGCCCCTCACACAGGTCCTCCATGCAGGTCTGCCCTTCCTTGCACTTCTCCTAGCCCTGGCTATCCTCCCTTGCCTTTCAGTCCTGCTGCATCACAGAACTGGCATAGAAGTGACCAGCCTCCCAATTCAGCCACTGAAGTCTGTGGGTTGTAGGACATGCTAAATGTTTTGTTTCAATCCAGGCCATTAATAAGAGCAACACTTCACACTTAAGAGCATCAACATGATTTACACATATCATCTGTTTAAAGAGTATTGCTTAATTGGACATGGAGAATCCTGTCTTTCATTATTCAGCCCTGTTTTGCTTCATTTGATGGAACTGGCTGAAAGCCAGTGTTTTCCCGACAGCTTTGGTGCTTCTAGCCAGGTGGCACCAGCTGCAGCTCCCGTGAGCTACCCTGTCAAATCACTTGCCTTAGGCAATCATGCTCCCTCTTCCTCCTTGCCAAAGGCAGCCCCTCTCCCTCTTCTTATTGCCTTACTGATGAGTATTCTTAGTCCCAGCCCTTTCTCTGACCTAGCTGCAGTAGTGAACAGCTGAGTGCACCAAAGCAAAAGATGGATTCATATGCTGTTCTCACATGCTTGGCCTCCTCCCCCCTCCATTTCCCATACTGGTTCAACAACGGTACGCATGGCTGGCCAGTTTCTATTACTGGTGTTTATACAAGCACCAAGATGTTTTTTAAAGCCTTACAAAAACTGCACCTACTGCAAAATAACATTACAGAACCTTCACCTTTGTCTGCATATTGGCGCAAGAGGAGAATTGAGGCTTGATCTTTTGCTGAAAAATGCTACCAAATAAATGCCTAGAAAGATAAACCATATAAATCACATACCACACATTCAGCTGTTCTCTGCACTACAGGGAAGCAGCACGGGGGCTTTCTTTGACCCCTGGATATCCAGAGGTCAAAAAAACCTGTGCAAAAAAAAAGTGGAGCAGCACACATGGAGGCAGCACACACCGCTCAAAAGTGGAGCCTGGCCAGCATGCTCCAGCTGCAGCCAGGCTCTGAGTGGCAGGATCACGACTGCTGCAGCCCCAGGAGGCCCCCAGGACCCCAGGTAAGTGCCCCACACCCCTTCAGTATCCCTGAGAGTCCAAGAAAAGTAAAGGTATTCCTGTCACAACTTCATAGTATCCTTTAGGTAAAAAATATAAAGAAAAATTCCACCATTCTTCCACCAGTGCTTTTATATTATCCTAATAACACTGGTAAAAGCTGTATAATACACGTACTGGGCCTGATCTCTCTCAACTATACTGGCAAAACTCAGGTGTAATTCCATATAATAATCATTCCTAGTGCATATAAGCACAGCACTTTTCATCAGTAGGTTTCAATACATGAGAGGCACTATTGCCTCATTTTATTGATGGGTAAATGGAGGCATAGACAGGTTAAAAGATTTGCCAGTGTCGTATTGCATGCCACTGGCAAGCTGACACTAGGACCTGGATTTCCAGAACCTGAGTTTAGGGCACAATCCTCTGGACTATTCTGGCTCCCTTTAAATCAGTAGACCTACTTATATGAGTAGAATTGGCCAAGTAACTCACTGCCATGCAAAGCAAGGCAGAAACATTGGGTTTTTTTCTTCTACTTTGTGTAAAAATTTGCATACACGAATTTTTTTTCTTCGAGAAACCACATAAAATACGGAGCACAGCAGGATTTGATTCTTTACAAGAAAATGTTGTAAGGTTGCTGCATAGATAGAGTAAAGATATAACAGAACTATGACCATTTGCCCATAGAATGGGAAACAGAAGAATTTGCTTTCTTCATGCGGGATGCCATCTTTCTGCAGAGGCACTGTTTGATCTGTAATCATACATACATGCAGCATAGTCTTTTAAAGTGACAAAGTTGGATTAAAAATAATATACTTTCAGAAAAAGCAATTATCTTTCCTTGTATTATAGGCAATAGCTGAGATTATTACAACTAGGAAACAACTTTTGAAATGTAACTTGGTGAAAAGCTATTTTATACTTCTCACATTTTGATCAAAGAAAATCTGCCCACTGCTTTCAGAGCTGGTTAAACTTAGTAGCGGACAATTTCAGTTTCAGTCTCTCACACTCTAGCACAGCAGTTCTCACCCTTTTTAGACTCCAGGCACCCCTGGATAACTCAGGCTCCCCCTTGGGAAATGCCAGCTCTTAGTTGTCACTCTTAGGGAGGGAAGAAGTTGGGCAGGGCTGAGGCTGCTGGCCAGCCCATATGGTGCATGAGGCTTGGGGCTCAAATGTATCCTGCAGGGCCTGGGCGAGGAGTGGTAGGGAGCCATGGGTGGCTTGTCCAGGTGCAGCAGGAGGAGAAGCCCGGCTTCCCACCACTGCGTGCACTCCTGGGGGGGCATAGAGGGCACATGCCCCTCAGATTTGTACGCAGGGCAGGGGTGGATGTGGACTGCCCGCTGCAAGCTTGGGGCTCCCTGCCCAGATGCCCTTGCCCTAGGGGCCTCCGTGGCCCAGTGGGTGGGACCTGGTGCAGCAGGGCACAGCGAAGCAGGAAGCCTTGGTGCTGCTACCACAAGCCCTGCACTGCCAAGGCAAGGTGCCCCCTGCCCACTCAGCAGCAGTGTGGGTAGTGGCACAGAGTTGTGCCCCTCATGCTGCTAGGTGGGCAGGGAGAACTTCACTATGGCGAAATGAGGCTCCCAGCGACCACACTGCACCCCCCCGCCCCCCCTGCCCTGCCACACTGGGTCCTGCCCACTGGGCTGCAGATGCCTCAAGGGGAGGACAGCAGGGTGGGGAGCCCTGAGCCCACAGCAGGTAGCCCATACCTGCCCCTGCCCACAGGCTCCACTCCAGCCATACCACCTGCAGGAGAGGGGGAACCAAGCTCTGTGCTCTGCACAAAACAGCTGTTGCCTTCCACAGGTGGCAGCCAGGGCTTGGGTGCTACTGGGGGCGGGGGGCTGCAGACCCAGGTCCCTGGCCCCATAGCCCTGGCAGCTGGGGGCCCTTTCCGTTAGGGCTAGGTAGTGTGAGTGGAGAATGAGGGGCACCTGCAGGGTCAGGGGGCTATGGCTTGGCAGTGAGGGACAAGGGCATGGACAGGGCACCGGTATATCATGGCTGCTCAGCACCATAAAGCAGGAGGGAGGGACAGTCGCAGCAGGACCCATGTCCTGGTGAGCAAAGGGGGCAGGAAGAGCTCTGATTTTCCGTGATAAACCCCCCAAATCAAATACCATTATTTATAGGTATTTAGAATTAATTGTATTATTCTAGTGCTTATTGTATTTTTATTAATTTTATAATTAATTTTAATAATTATAGATGAATTTTGTTAGTATAGTAACTGAGGCACTGGTAGCCTTCCAAGTTTCTTTAAAATTGTAAATATATCAATAAAACATTGTGTTCAACTGATACCTATATACATATATATATACACACACACAAACAAACAAACACATATATAGGGGTGTTTCATTTTAGTTACTGAAAAACACAGATTTGGGGGTTTTAATCAGAGAATGTGTTTTAGCAGAGAATTTGTGATTTTTTAAACAGAGAAAACCAGTGTCTCTGCTTATCACTCAATGAAAATGAGCTCATGCCTCATGAAAAGCCATTTGTAACACTGAATTTATTCACTTGCAAGTGACTCTTCAGAAGTAAGGGTCCAATTTTGCTTCCTCTAAAGTCAATGGGAAATTTTTCTACAGTGGAGATGGGATCAGGTTCATTTATCAACAGCTGACTTACCACGGTTACTAAGTTAATAATACATTCTCTATCCTTTGAAATGGAAATAACTGTGGTCACCTATGACTGTACTGTGTGTACTGTCACTGCTTGTAAATGTTTATTTAACCAAGATCAGTATATGTCAGTTAGGAATAAGTACTGGAAATCCTTACTTATGTGAGTGATCCTTACCCATGGAGACCAATGGGACTACTAAGGTAAGTAAATTTTTGCAAGATCAGATGCAATGTCTTTTATTCCAAACACTTTACAACCAATGAGTCAAATCCCACTTGCTTTTAAAGTCCTTCTGACTCAAGTAAGACAAGCAGGATTTGGGCCAATCTTAACTAACATAAATAGTTCCCACTTACAAAAGTAGTCTCTGAAACACAGCAGTCCATTGGCTCCTACTCCAGAGATTTTCGTTAGAATCAAAAGGAACAGACACATATTTTGTTAGTTTTAATGAAACCTTAAAACCTGCAGAAAACATTGGAAAATGTCAGCAGAGAGACCCTAAATTGATATAATGTGGAAGTTCCCCAGGATTTATTTCCAATGCCGTACAGAGCACTACGCTACAGGATTTATAGCCAGACTGTTCCATTAATGCTAGCAATTCTTTTTCTCTCAGACAAAGAATTATGGGCCTTGTGTGGGGAATAAAACATGTTCACCTTAGTTTCATCAAAAGAGTACCAAGTCTTGTGAGTGAGCGTAATGTCTGCTTTAGGGTGAACCCAGGCCTAATTTTAATTTGTCACATTACTTCAAAAGCTGGGAAAACTGGTGATTTCAGGTGGCTCTGATGTGAGTTCAAATGAAGCTTGATGGTTCTCTGCAAGTGAAATGTGTGCGGGCCGGGTGCGAGCCGGGCCCTTTTTCGTGCTGCACGCGGGCTGTGGCCAGCCACCTGGGCACGCGGGGTCGGAGAGAGGGGCGTGACAAGCTAGAATTAGGCACAGACTCGTAGCGGTAGTTTTAAAGATTGTTTACTTACACCAGAGATGGTCATGGTGTAGGCTGGAAAACTTGCTTGAGCTGCGGTTACAGACAAAGACAACACGAACGGTCACGTGGAGTTTGCTAGGCTCCACGGAAAAAGAGCTCCGGATGCTCTGGGTGAGCGCACCACCAAAATCGGACTCGTAGATACGTCTTATAATTTTTATCGCTCGAAGACGGGAAGAGGTGGGCGATGGATCAGGTCACCAAGCTCCTCTGAATCTCACACAGGGTCTTTATTTCCCTGCCGTGTACCCAGAGTCCCCATGAGATGGATGTGGAGTCCTCTTCGGCTTGGGCGGAAACCGCTCAAGCCTCTTATACGGCTAACA
>NW_005842309.1:993834-995283 GCF_000455745.1 Alligator sinensis
CTTCGGCTTGGGCGGAAACCGCTCAAGCCTCTTATACGGCTAACAGGCCAATCGCTAGCCGCCACGTGGGAATAATTTAGAACTAGCCAATAGCGGGACACAAATTTGCATGCGGGTGGCGGGAACTCTTTTGCACTGTGCATTTCTCTTGCAACTTGAGCAATGCACTCTGCAAAAAAAGCTGCAAATAGGCGGGAAACTCGTCCCTGCACCGGAGTTTTCCTCCGCAGCAGAAAACTCCACCGTGCAATAAAGCTGCAACCTGGCGGGGATAATTCTGGTGCCGAAGTACACACAAAATCATACCTTTGGGTTATGACAAAATGAAGGGTGTAAGGGACCCAGTCTTACCTAATGGTTAGACCACTGAGGGAAAGCAGGGCTCTATACCAAAACCAGAGGAAAATCCAGAAGCAGAGTCTGCAACACAGTCCAAGGTCAGGATCTGGGGGTTAGTTAGATGCTGAGTACCAGTCTAAGAGGCAATCCACAGGGCAAAATCCAAAAACAGAACCAAACTGGGTCAGGATCCAGGAAACAGATCTGCAGGGAAATCCAAAGCTGAAGTCCAGAAATAAGCTGCAAACCAGGGCCAGGAACCAGGAGACTTGCCACAGCAGCACTGTTGACTGGCCTGCAAACCCAGGGCCCCAGCATCCCCAGCAGCAGGCAGGATGCTCGCTGCTCCTGAACTGGGGCAGAGTCCATCAGCTGAGGCGTATTGCAGGTGTGGTTGCTGAGTTACTTGGCTCAGGCTGGTCTGCCTGCTCAGCATCCCTGACAAGAGGCCTTCCTAAAGCTCCTCACTTACTCTGAAAGTTTCCCAAAACTTGAAGCTGCCTTGGGACTGAGGATGGAGTCTGGGGTTGAGCACAACCCGCCATCAGATAGAAACATAGAAAAGCAGGGCTGGAAAGGACCTCAGAAGGTGTAACCTGCACTTAAAACTTGCCAAGGGTAGCGATTCCACAACCTTTCTAGGTAGTCCGTTTCAACGCTTAACCACCCTTATAGCAAAGAAGTGCATCCAAAGTAAATGACTCTTGATCCAATTTAAGACCATTGCTCCTTGTTTTGTCTCCTGCAACCACAGAGAATATTCTATCACCGTCCTCTTTATAACCACCCTTCAGGAATGTGAAGACTGGTATCAGATCCTTCCTCAGTCTCCTCTTCTCCAGACTAAATAATCCTTGTTCTTCCAGCCTTTTCTTAAACCTATTTTGCCCTCTCTACACTAGGTGCAAAATGCTGTTAATTATAATGTGTTAGTTAATACAAACACAACCATCTTCTCTATTCCCAGTCCTTTTATTGTAGCATCCCAGAAATCTAGCAGGATAGACCCCTTCCCACCTGCCTTCAGTGTTTTGAATCTGCAAGAGGTTTAACAGACATGATTATTTTTTCTCCCACCCTTTCCCTAGTCTCATTTTTTTTTCACCCCTC
>NW_005842309.1:995295-997985 GCF_000455745.1 Alligator sinensis
TCCCAGGCAGATGCGTCTCTTAAAATTGCATTGTAGGATGTATAGTGCTCTGGTGCCTTGTAAACACAGCTCCTTTGATATCCCTGAAGTAAGAAAAAAGTAAAGAAGATAAGGAATTAATAGCGTTTGGAAACCCAAACAAGCTGTCTAGAGCAGCTCAGGCATCAGAGAAGTGTCTGCACTTCTATAATTAAACAGCCTTATTGCTTCCTGTTTGCTGCTTAAGTGCCTATAGGGAAAACTGGCCTATAGCAACGCAAAAACTTGTTCCTAGCCAAGCTTTCCCTGTGAGTAAAGGTTGAGTAAGGTACCTTTGTCAGGCTGGGACCTCACTGATGTCCAAGAGGGTTTGGATTTATAGTTGCAGTTTGAATAGCCTATAGCTGTCCTTTTTCCTCTATCCCCAAAACCAAAATCTGACTTCTTCCTAGTCCCCATTGTTTTCTCACCTTGCAATTTCACTGAAATCAAGGAGCAAGCAGAAGTCTCCAAATGAATCCTTATTCAACCAAAAAACCCATTGGCTAGATCAGATTCTTTTGTAGGATCACAATTCAGCACGGTGCTTAAACAAACGACTTGGTGCAAGTACATGAGTGAGAGAATAGCTTACTAGCAAATTGCTTAAAGCAGGGGTGCTTAACTCCCAGTCCACAGACCAAATCCAGCCCATGGAGCCATGGCATCCAGCCAGAGGGGCTCCCTACAGGCCAGGAAATTTGGTGGCAGGGAAGCAGTGGCAATCAATACTGCCACCCCCACACCACTGCCAAGTTCCCAAGCCACACACGACTGGATTGGACCTGGGTGGCCCCCTCACTCCCACATGGCCAGTTTGGTGCTGGGTCATGCCCCTCCCCCCATGCAGCCTCACTGGGGCTGGGTTGTCCCCACTTCCCCTCTCTCGCTGCGCGACTGGATCATTCCCTGCCACACTTACCAGTTTGGGCACTGCCCATCCAGCCTGCAGGGGCAAAAGATTGGGTACTACTGGCTTAAAGTATACAGGTCCAGTATTTTGCTGTATTACAAAACCGTTCGTGCAGGCCACAACCTAATATCTATGAGAACCATGCATTTTAACCTCTTCATTAAAACATGCACCAATAGCTTGCTATGGCACAAGACTTTGGTTTTGATTATTTACATGCTAGCAGCCCTTTTGCCTGCTGGCAAGGCGTAGAACTCCACCCTGGAGTGAGTTAGGGCGCTCGTTGCTCTAATTCAGGTTCCTATTGAATACCCAAATCCTGATGGTCCATTTATTGACAGAGACAGAAAGGGGGCGGGGGGTACGTTTCAGGGGTGGAGTGGAGAAACATGCTGCTTGGAAGTATCTCACCCATTCATGACAATTAACAAGTCACCCTGGCTTTTTCATTGGTGTGTGTGACCCCTTTCAATAATCAGAGTGCATTTTCTGTTTGGCCAGAAGTAACACTATAGTTCCTGCTCTCAGCTTCCTTTACTTCTTTTCCACGATGCAGGTTTATGGAGCGGAAGAAACTGTAGAATGGTGTTTTTGGCGCACAGAAAAGTAACAGCACTGAAAGTGTCCCAGGGAGACACTTCCTTCCTTCCTAGCAACCGCTGTAGAGCCATTAGAAAGGCAAAATGATTAAGGAGGGGAAAACTTGGGAGAATGGACCAGATTCTTAAAAGAGGAACATGTCACTGGCACTAATTCACAATCAAATACTTTCTGCCTGTTGAAGATTCATGGCTGATTTCCCCTTGCTTGACGGTGAGTTTGCATTGTTTGGGCCAATATTTTGAGATTTACTACTAAAGTACTTACTACACCTGGCCATAGAACTGACTGTGTCACTCATGGGCAATATCTCTAACACAGCACTTTCTTCTATTTCACCCACACAGTCCTGTGTGACCTGCTTCTGCTCACATCAACACATCATACTCTATCCTTGTGGTACACCTTTGCCTTCCAGCAGCTTTACCCTTCCATGACTCACAGAAGGGCCTGCTTTGAGAATACACAGTTGTAAGCAGGATCTTGTCTCAACAAGAAATAGACCTGCAAGGAAACAAATAAACAACAACAGGAGTGAGCACTTGAATAATACTTGGCATTTTTTGCATCTTCAAACACTTCACAAAGGCTGCTAAATATAATTAGCATTCTTTTAAATGACAGATAATAATGGCGCATGGAGAGGTATTAGGCCCAAATGGTAAATAGTTGCCCAGGACTTTGGGTCCCTGAATTTGATGCCCAACCAGGTTTCCTAACCCTGATCCTCAGTAGTGCTGAGCACCTGGAACTCCAGTTGAAGGTTGTGCCCAAGAGGCCTTACGTTTGGCTACCAAAAACTTGAGGCACCAAGATCGAGGCCTACACTTTTGAAAACTTTGGTCCATAATTAATCACAATGCTCCCTTTGGGCCACAGAAATCAGTGCATCTGCCCAAAGTCTTACTGTGAGCATGTGACAGGTCTCAAAATAGAACTCCAGTCTCCTAACTTCTGATCTGGTGCGCTATCCACTGGACCATGACTCCAAGCCACCGCCTTGGTGGATAAAATGAAGTAGGGTAGATTCAGGTGCTTCATGCATGCGTGGCTCATACTTTGCTTTTATTCAGCTCTTTCCTCACCACTTGACACTAGAAGAGCTCCTCCCACACTGCAGGGAGGGACACCACGCTGATGTTCCAGGGTGTCCTGCTGA
>NW_005842309.1:997995-1003424 GCF_000455745.1 Alligator sinensis
GCTGACACTTTCATTTAGTGTAAGATCTGAGGCTTCCTCCCAGCATCAGGGTGAGGGCCATGCACTCTAGGGCAGCTCTGACTCAAGGAAGCTAGCATGTAAATCTGGAGTGCAGCAGCTGCCAGGAGCACAGTGTAGAGAGGAGCCTTCTCTGTGTGGCACCACCAGAAAAGAAATTTGCAACAGTCAGCTTAAGGGACCTGTAGCTATCTGGGTGGAAAAGAAGGATTTGAGTCCATGGTTCAGCAGAGGGCCTAGTTTTAAGTACTGACATAATTATGCACCTTGATGAATTGGGTCCTGATTGAATGGGGGACTTACTTGAGATTGTATGGGTTGAAGGAAGCAGTCATGTGGATATGGTGTGCAGTCAGAAGGAAACCTTTTGTTTACAAGTGTTTAGATGATTTAACAATCAGGCAGTGGGAGCTTGTGGCCAGAGAGCTTTAGGGGATCAAGGAGAGGACATATTGTGGGTTCTTTAGGTTGTACATGTGTCCAAAGAGAGGACAGTGGATGTGCAGGGCCTTTATTTCACACCAAGGAGACAGAGCTTGGAGAAGGGATCCAGAACCTGGAGCAAGGTCAAGGAGAAGGATTTTAAGGCCCCCTGATATTCAAACAAATCCTCCCTCAGTAAGAATGGTGCCAAAGCCTCCTACTCATCCCCGGTTTGAGACAAGAGACAAGAAGATCCTTCTCTGATCCCATTTGGAATATGCACATTCCAAAACCACAGGGAAGCAGTGTAAAGACGTTTCCTCTGACGCAAGACAAAGCTTGCTGTGCACGTGAATATTAGTGTCAGAGAAAGTCTGTTTAAACTCAGGATCAAATGCAATTTTAAATGTATACTTCCCCCCCCCAGCTTGGTGTTTTTCATAAGAACCATCTTAGCAACATCTCTATATCTCTAAG
Source organism: Alligator sinensis (assembly GCF_000455745.1). Lineage (NCBI taxonomy): Eukaryota > Metazoa > Chordata > Crocodylia > Alligatoridae > Alligator > Alligator sinensis. The sequence continues at coordinate 998,914 of NW_005842309.1, forward strand.
CATACCTCTATATTTTTTTTTAAAAGCCTGAAGGAATGCATTTCCCAGTCTTTCCACTAAAAAGCGTGTTTAACAATTCTGAGTTTGTGTTGCATGGAGAAAAGACTATTAGTTCATCTAGCCCAACTTTATTCTTCTGTCCGAAAATGGCTAATGTAAGATGCTTTGAAGGAAAGAAAAACCTCTCATACATTATGGTTGCCGTCAGACTGGCAGTGGTGTGCTAGGGAAGGATTATCCAGCTGAGGAACAGTTTGTGCCCTGAAGCAGGTAGAGTGAGAGCCTCTGCCATTTTAACCTAGCTAGGATTGCAGGAATAAACTTGCTAAAGAAACGCTCTTTGGTGTGGGAAGCTGGCAGAGAAAGCACTTGGGTCTCTGACTCAGGAGAGCTCTTTGGGCAGTCCCAGAATCAGCGTGGGCCCAACACACCCAAATCCTTTGAGTGTAAACTGCTTTTCAGTCTCCAAACAGGAAATTAAAGTGGAAAACCGCTCAGAAATAAATGCATTAAACTCAGGCCTTGCAGGGAAACCATCAGCCCTTCCCCTCAGGGAATGCAAAGGTATTGGGCTGTGTGCCTTCCATTGTGCCTAGGCAGAGTTTCTCCACCCCATTAGGTACCCAGCCCTTTCCCACTCCCCTGAAGAACCTTCCCTTCCCCCACACCCACACCCACACCAAGGACCCCCTCTCACCAGTGTGCACCCTTTTCTGCCTCCCATTAAAGGTCTCCATTTCCCTTACTTCTATCCCCTTGCCTCCAGAATATCCCCTCTCTCATTATCGCAGGTCTATAAACTTGCCTCCTCCTCTGATCACTTCCAATAAGGAGCTGTCACACAGTAAGGGACTATATTGTCTTTCTCCACCTTGCCCAAATAAGTCTCTTCCTCTCCCTCCACTAAGGTGCCTGCTTCTTTCTTCTCCCTTCCCTCAAAAAACTGCCTCTCTTCTCCCAAACAGCTCTGCATCCTTCAGGCAAAGATAAAAGTCTCTTTTCCACCCCCAGGGTCCAACCAGACCCTAACACCAAAACTCAACACCTGCAGAGCTCTGGTCTGAGGATCGCTGTACTTTGGGATGGGGGAAAGCAGAGGCAAAATCAGGTCCAGAAGTGCAGAGCAGTAAACAAGGAAACATTCCCTTGTATTAACTTCATTTCCTTGTAGTTTTAATGACTTTACCAAATTGCTGTGGACGTGGCTATTAATAGCACACTGAACACAGCGACTGGAGCTAGCCCATAGTATGGCACAGAGTCTGGATTCTCTTACACATGTTTTTTTAAGATGATATCATGCATTACCTCCTGGTCAGCAGCCATTCAGGAGTCCCCAGAGTCCTGACCTCTGTGCCCCTCTAAAGAACACAAGGGGAGTACTGATTGGTCAGCTCTTCCTCCAGCTTCCTGATGTAGCTAACAATAGCAGCGCTTGCTTCTGTAGAAAAAAACCGCCCCCACAATAAACAACACATATAATATTCGCTTCTCACAAAATGTGAATTATTTCTAATTAAATGCCATCAAGTGAGCACTTGGGAAACACAAACTCCTAAGCAGTTTCTGCTGCTGCAGGATGGAAGCTGGAAAGTAAATGTTAAAGATCAAACTAGAAATGTTTCCAGCAATATAGTTATTTTGTATTTCATGAAAATGGGAGCCAGTTCACAGTTAAGTTTTCCTTGACTGTGTTTGCAACCCAAATGTCAGTGCTAGGCTAGTGCATGAGAAGCAGAACGTGATTATGAACCAAAACAGATTATTCCAATTTTACAGGCCAAGCTGAGAGAAAAGTGATTTTTGCAGAGCCATTTGCAATTACTTCAACCCTTGCTGCTAACCCAGGCAAGACCATTTGGACTTCTTTAAAGTCTACTATGATTCCTTCTAACTTGGTGATGTCCCTTTAGGCAAGCAGCAAGGAGGAACAATGATGTGTTTAGCAAACCTTAAACCTGAAATGAAGAGGTTTTCAGTCTTGTTTGACTGGTGTTCATCTCAGCAGTGACTCTGATCAATACCCTTTGATGTATTACACAACAGGCAAAGGGAGGTAGCCAGTAGCTACAGGCGTAAAGGTGGGGAGAGGTGCTGCTTTCATTGACAATACAAGGAAAGAGGCCTCTATTAAATCACTGCCTTTTTTGCCTTCTCCTTCTCCTCACAGGCAGGTCGGGTGCTTGGATTATTTGTTGGTAAACTCCCTGTAATAAAGCTACGATACACAGGAGTGCTGTTCCACTCCCAAAGCTATGCCCCCCACCAGGCACCTCTAATACCATGCCAGGAAGTATCTGTGAGCTCAAGGTGTTTGTTCCTGCTGTGGAAGAGAGTAGAAATCAGGATGTGATGAGTCTGAGTTGGCAGCAACTGGAGAGAAGAGAGGATTTTGGGTTTTTCCCTTGTTCCCTTAGCTTTAGAAGAGTGCTCCCACCCTCCCGCTTGTCACACATCCTTCAGCTTCTGCCAAGCCATTAACCTATTTAAACAGCACGGCTACCAGTTCAAACGTGCACTCAGAAACAGTGTAATTTCCAAACCTGTAATTCAGAAACAGCCCGGAGGAGAATTTTCCAGACAGCATCACACACTGATCAAGAGCTCACCCAGAGACAAGCTGCACCCAGCACAGGGAACCCCAGTCCCATCACCCATCACAGAGGCATCAGACCCTGTCCTCGGAAGGGAAGTCCTCTTGAGGCGGTCCTGATGCTGATGGGTTTTAGACCAAAACCTAAGCTTCCTCAGTTAAAGCAACTGGTCAAACTAAGGGAGGCTTTGGGAGGAAAGGATGAATGGGGAAATCTGGGAAGTCTACAACAGTGGTTCTCAACGTTTTTTGTACCAGGACCCATTTGTAAACATCAATGGTCAGTCCCAACCCAGTGCCCCTCACTGCCAACACACTGCCCTCTGCCCCCCAGTCTGTGGGTCAGGGGGTGGGTATATGGGGCAGAGGGGGCCCCAAGCAGTCCCTTGCAACCTGAAAATCTGCCAGCCTGCAGGGGAAAAGCCACAGTTTCCCACTTTTTCCCCTTTAAAGGAAACTCCATTTTTAAAGTATGTTTGCGACCCTTTCATATATTTTTGCAACCCACTTTTGGGTTGTGACCCATGGATTGAGAAACAGTGGTCTAGAAGACTCCTTCCTTTCCATCAAAATAAATACTGAGAGGAACAAACCCTTCCTCTTTAATGGACCAAAAGTTCTCCCAAGCCTAGTGAGGTTAACGGTACACCGACTTGTATAGCCAATAGTGTACAGGGGAGTGATGTGGCTGCCACCATGACCAGCTGCTTTTGACTCCTCAGGCTAAGTGACCAGGTGTCCATTTACAGCTGGGTCAACTGAGGAACAGCCCTTGGCACAAATCCAGAGCAGACTCAAATCCACACCCCTGGAGCCATAAGATGCTATATAACCTTAATCTTCATACCTTCCTCCTTAACAAGATAGACACAATTTGCCATTAGACAGAGAAGAAGGGGAGAGAAGGAGAGAACAGGCCCATGAGGGATTCATTACTCTGGATTTGAAGGGCTTAAAAAATACACAAACAGACTGTAAGGACCATTATTAAGCCCATCCAGTCTGACCTCATGATTCACACAGAGCATAGAAATCACCCAGTGATTTCTGCAAGCCCATAAGGCAGAGGTGAGCTAAAGCATGTATTTTAGAAAGACATCTAATTTTGAATGAAAGACTTCAAAGTGATGAAGAACCCACTTCATTTCCAGCTAAGTTGTACCAGTGGTTAATAGCCCTCACTTAAAAATGTGTCTTACTTCTGTTGCCCTGTGGGGTCAGGCCAACTCTCAGGATCTCAATATTGCACTGTTAGACAGGAGGGTGTGACACAGTTGCACATATACAAACATACAAATCAATTAGGTGCACACATACACACTACCAGCTCTGGCACATGCACATCCAAACCAGCCTAGGCACATGCATACCTATCATCAATTCAGGCACATACACACTGTACCATCCAAGTTAGGAACTTACCTGTGTATATGTGTAGGTGGGTTGTATGTGTGTGAACTGGTGAGTGAGTGAGTGTGTGTGTATATATATGTCATTGTGTGCATGATATACGAATTAGTGATCTGTGTCTAACTTTTGGGGTGTATAGTGTATGTGTGTGCTTGGGGTACCTGGGATACTTGGGGGAAGGTTCAGGTGAGAGAGGGAGTTAAAGTGTAGGGAGTGAAAGTCGCCAGAACCGGGTTTAGAACCGGTGGACTACAAAGAAGCTGGCTGAGGAACTGAGGCTTGGTTTTACTTAAGGTAGACTGGGGCTGGAAACTGAGGCAGACAGCTAGGAAAGAAACTGAGGCAGAAACCTGGTTGCTCAGGGGAAAAGGAAAAGGCAGTGGGAATAAGACAGTGGCAAAGAAACAGGGGGTTTGGAGGCAGAGAGGAGCTCAGGACAGGTGTTGGAGGTGGCAGTGAGCCAGAAGCAGGAGAGGGAGAAATGAGACAGAAGTTAGAGGGGTGAGGA
>NW_005842309.1:1003731-1019793 GCF_000455745.1 Alligator sinensis
GGTCGCCGGCAGGGCCTCTGAGTGGATGGGTGGGGTGGCATGGTGCTGGTCCAGATGGAGAGGGCGTCCCTCTGGGTCTGTCTTCACTGCCCCTTTTTATAGGGGCAGATCTTGTGTGATCCTAGTGACAGGAGGCATGCCCAGGCAAGGGTCAGCCCCTGGTGTACTGAGCATGTGTGCTCCATGCAGGGATGTGCAGTTTTGGGTTTCTGTAATGGTGGGGTACAATGGTCGAGTTGCTGGTTCTGCAGGGTCTTTTTTCTTTCAAATGCTGGGTTCTCTGTTCCTGGGTGAGGTCTGTGGTTCCTGGGTGAATCAATGCGAGGTGATGGCCCGGTCATTACAGGCCATTCAGTAGAAGCCAGCTACCATTGTATTTCAATCATTCCCAAACACTCTCATTCATCCAGGAACCAATTTACATGGGAGGGGTACACGAATCATACAGTTGCAACACAGGGGATGCCCGGGCAGAGGACACAGGATGGAGGCTTGACATACAAAATGGAAACTTGACATGACTTATGCTAACTTACATATATAGGCCTAAAACAATAATCACACAATATAAAAGCAGTACAAACATAATAATCACCGCTTATAAAACAGTGGGTATCAATATCAAAATAGCAGGGAAATTATTTGCAAAGAGGGGAGAGAAAAATAGAACTTACTACCTAAAATAAAAATGTTAAAGCTTATCCTACATCTTAGCTTATTTATACTTATCTATAGGGAATAGAGAGGGAGAGAAAAAGTCAGAAATGGTTGGGAAAGGGGAGGGAATGCGTTTTAAAATAAATAAAAAGAAAAACTGGGGGTTTTGCTACACTTCTAATGGGAGTTTATCCAGCCTCAGCTTCCAGCCTGTGGATCTCATTGTGTCTGCTTTTCAAAAGAGAGATTGAAACCAGACCTCTGTGCCCCCAAACACCTGAACAGCTGGTTTGTTTCCAATCCATTTGCTTCCAACCACAGAGCTGTCAAAACCCCTTCCATACCTCAGTCCATCTCTAAAGTACATCACGCTGATTCAACCTGAAACCATGTCCTTGTTTGCTTCACTTAAGTGGAACTCAAAGGCCAGAAATGCCAACTGAGAGACATTCTTCCCAGCATCCTCGTGGAAAGATTTGTCCAGCCCAAGCCTGCACTAGATGACAGAGAATGTAGGAATAGAGGAATTACCCCACGAAGCCAGTGGATTCCAGAAGGGACATCCTTTTCTCCAGCACTAACCAGTACCAGCTGCTTTGGCAGAGGGTTCAAGACTGCTCTAATGGTCATGTAAGTGGCACAATGAAGTCCAATTGGAGCTTGCACATCCCAGTCATCTCAGGGCCAGAAAGCACCACAAGCAGGAAGCTTGGAAAGCAAGGGTTGTCCTCATCATGCAGTGGCCAGAAATACCAGGATGACTAAAACAACAGTAGAATTGGAGAGGCGTGAGAGAAACATAAGGAAAAGCTGCTGCTTGTAAAGAAGAGCTCAATAGTTTTGTCTAAAAAAATAATAATTGGAGCCAGCCCCACTCACCCCTGTTGTAAAGTCAACTGGAGTCAATGGTGTTTATACCAGGGAAAATTTGGAGTTGTGACTCTTTCCTTACAAACTCTGTTTCTTTATTTCCCTCTCACCCACCACTGTGGTCAGCAGAGTGCTCAGTTTAACCTCAGCAATTTGCTTCAGCAGCAGTAAGTAATGAGCTTTACATTGTTTTCTCTTATACCCAGTGGGCATCAATGAAGCTTAAGAATCCCTAACTGAACCCAGTTACAGGGAGTGAAAGCCAGGAAGAGCTATTCCTAATATCCTTAGAAAAGCACACTCTACAAAGCAGCTCATTGCACAAATGCAACAGCATCCTCCAACCCCCACTCCACTGCTGTGGTTCAAACCCCAGTGCTGTCGCAAAATATGGGAGAACTGAAGTGGGGTTTTGGGTGCTGAATGAAAACATGAAAAGCAGGCATCACACTGAACTTCTAAATACCAGATGTTCCACACAATCATCTTCAGCTGTTCCCATTGCAGTGGATAATATAATTGTAATGCATAATCCTCAGAAGCATTCCAGAGTCTTTCACAGCTTCATTTTTGTAAAAAAAAACCAGTCAAAATATTGGCAGAATTCTACATTTCACCTTTTTCCTGCTTAGAACCAAGTGCACCTTGTTTCTGGAAGCAAATGACTATATTCCAAAGGTGGAATACAAGGGTGCAAGTGGGCATATTTTCTTCTCATCACAACACTGCAAAACGAATATATAATTTACTTTCTTAAGTTGGCAAAGAATGAAAAAAGAATGCTTCTTTTGAGCGTGAGTGGGAAAGATCAAACCAAACGGAAACATCCTGATCAAAGTTAAAGGAATCTTGTGTGTTCCAAGGGAACGGTAAAGATCTAGAGCAGAAAAAAAAGCAGGTTTATTTTGTACATTGGGGAGGGATGCAGGCATTGGTATGTGAATGCCTGCCTTTTCTTGGTAAAGCATTCTTCAGACCTCTTAGCACTGTACCGTCCCAATTCTAAAATTGCATGAGATTCCCATCTGAACACACTGGCAGCGTTTATTCTAAGATCATAGGATGCAACACCAAAGTGGAGCTTTGTCTGTGCAAAGATGAAGAACTAACAGTTATTTCAGTGGCTCACAGTGAGTCTGAAGAGCATTGTAAGGAGAAACCGGGTGGAAATGAACAAAGAAATGTTGAGGCTGAATATAAGAAGAAAATAGTTTTGGGTTGAGACTGATTAGGTTGTGAAATAACCTCCCAAGGGAAATAGTGAAATCCTCCCTCTGCATCATTTGAAATGAGACTAAATAGTACTATGCTGAGCAGAGGGATGATGAGAGCTTACGGGGTCTTTCATGTCTATGATCCCATGAATATCTCAGCTATGATATACTATCATCAAGAATACCAAAGTTGGTATGTGTCGCTTGCCTACCAGCACACACAAGCATGAAGCCCCATCCCAGGGTATGTTACACTGCTAATTAGGCCCACCCCCAGGCCCGCTGTCTAGCGCCAACCCACTGACCGTCTACATTAAAGCCCTGAAAGCTGGGTTCTGGCAGCCATCCAGCCATTCTCGAGAATAGCGGCACCTAACTGTCTGGCTCTGCAGGCCAATGAGAGGCTCAGGGCCGGTCATGGACTCTGCACGCTAGGATTGGGCTCTGGGGGCCTTGTGCCACCTCTGCCTGCCAGGATCAGGCCTTGGGGGCCCTGCACTGCCTCTGCCTGGTCCCACATGCTGGGATTAGGGCATGCAGGGAGGCACCGGGCCTATCTAGCAGGAAGGGCCATGGCCCACATGGCTCTCCACAGACCTGTGAGGAATCCTGCAGGCCAAGTGACATGGCATCAGGAGCCAGATCTGGCATGTGGGCCTAGGGTTGAACACATCTGCTTTAGAACAGTAGGGACCAATAGTGTTGGCAGCTGTGCTACAAATTAGACCTGTTCCATCTCCAAGTGCCGCTCTGATCCCCTTCTTCTGCTCAATCTGCTGCTGTGCTTTCTGCTCCATGCCCTGTGCTCCCTGCTTGATCAGCTTCCCTGGCCATCCCTGCTCTAAAAGCTCTGCTGACCATCACATCTCAAGGCTTAGCTTTCCTCCACCCTTTTTTCCCCAGCTGTGTGTCCAGAACTGCCCTGAGCTAAGCAAGATGAAATCATAGGAAGTCTAGCAGCTGCCTTTCTGCACCCAACTGCCTGTGTCTATTGCCTATAGTAAAAGCAAAACATGGAAAATGAGACAAGTTGGGTGTGTGATTCCTTGAAGGGCTCCATTTGGATTCCTATTACTCCCTTGTGGAACCTTTTTTGGAATCAGTTCATCTACTACTCCTCTTTCCTTTAGTGGTTTCTTTGTGCAGAGCAGCAAGGTAAGCAAATGAGGAGAAACAGTTGGTGTAGTCTGGGGCTGTTGAGGGCAACCTTTAGAGTTGTCCCAACTAGTGGTGTACACATACCTGCTGTTTCTGAAAACACAAGCCTAATTGTTTTCAGAGTAGCATCTCAAAAGAGACACTTCTCCCAGAGATGGCTGAAGCAGGTCTGAAGACCATGCCCACGACTCTCCATTGCGCTGTTCCAGTTTTATCAGAGGTCACGTGGGTATAAATCTGCAGTAATGCCACGATAAATTAAACTCCATCATCAAAACACTGTGTAACACTTTGGAACCTTTCCCATGCATTTCCCAAACTCAGAGAAGAGAATAGAGTATCCTCAATAGCCACCCCTCCCAGAAAGACTCATTGTGTTTATTCCATCACTTGGTTTAATAAGCGGTCGGCTTAGTGACGTGTTAGCACATATCTGCCACTCTGCCTTCATGGCTTCTATGCTCAGGACACAGGGGAGTGCCTCTAAACCCATGCCTGTGCATTCACCAATCTCTGAGCCAGGCAACTCAGCCCTGATTTGTTCTATTTTCTCCGCAGCATTTCCTTGCTCTTTATCATGGGCCATTGCTGCGCCAAATAGCACCACACTCTATGACTTGAGTTTCTCTTTGGAAATGAAACTCAGGCAGGAGGGAGTAAGTCACATGGTCATCACAGCCTCATCCTGAAGATGTCATCAAGATACTAGGAACTAATTGAGGGTCTACAGTGCAGGTGTAGTGAAGGCAGACGCCAACGGTGGCTGGGCTGGAGTGAACCTGATGGTTTCACAAAGAGAAGAAGCTATAGTGCTCAGTGTGCCAGGGATTCTGGCCTGGGCCTGTAGGCCATCACTACCACTACCCTAATTTACCTCAAGAGTTATTTCAACCCAGAATCTAGAGAATTCAAAGATAGTCTAGAGCTTTGCCTCTTTCCCCTGAATCAGGCTGACTGTCCTGTAGCAAAGCACAGAATCTGACCTACAGAACGGTTACCAAGGCCTAAAACAGCTATGGAAATAACAAGAAGTTAGGCTGAAGCTGACAAACCAAGACTAGCCCTGATTTAAAATGAGTTTTAAAGTGTATTAGCTTCATTCTTAAAGAGGCGCCCCACCCAATGAGTGCTGAGACATACAGGCAACCAGCAATGTGGAGGAAGCCAACCTTATCCCTGTTTGCTCCATGCTGCCTGGGCTGGGTGGGATTTAGTTTCTATTGCTCTCAGTCCAGTCCTTTTCAGCAAGACTAATTTCATTTCAAATAAATTGGAGGTAAATTATATCAAGTAGAGTCCCCAAGGTCTGGCCTATGTAATATAGATAGTATCTGTCATTGTCTTTCCCACCTCTAGTGATTTCACCACAGAAAGCAAGCAGAGGAATCCCCGTCTGCATCGCAGGATTTGCTTGCTTGAGTCCTGCTCTTTAAAGTCAGCCGTAATCACTTTTTAAATCATATTTGATGCTTTCTAGCCTTTGGCATTTCCTAATCCCAAAGATGCTGCCAATAACATGGCCCTGCCTTTCATCCCTTCAAGGCAGGCAGCAGGTCAACCTGCCCTTGATGCAGCTTGAATCCTCTGGCCCTGAAGATAGGAGGGAGAAGTTCATTATTGCTGTTGGGTTTGTGATTGGCACTCAACAAGCCAAAGCAGCCAAAAGAGAAGTCTTGAAGGAAAATGCAGCTCGGTTTCTTTCACTCAACTGATTCCCCTCGAAGGCCTGTTTCCAGTCAATACTGTTTCTGAGGAGGACAACCTTTGTTTATTAAGCAAGTTGCCCGGACCGAAAAAGCACCAAGACACTGCATCCCTTTTTAATAATGTCCAGCCTTGTGCCTGCTACTGTAATGCAGCACTATGCTGAGTGATCTAACACAAAGCATAATTTTACTCTACTTGCAAGAGAAAGAAGCCCTAAACTTCTTTTTGAACTGGAATCTGAGGGTCTATTTAAAAATCCTCCACCATTAAAGAGCATTGCACAAACGTATGACATGTCAGTCCAACTAATAAGATACTTATGTTACCTGATGATTATTAATCAAAGAGCCACTGACCACTAATACCACCACTTCGGGGTATTTCTCAAGCATGGTCACGTAGTTGCATTGTGACATGGTATTGCATCACTTGCCACCTTCCACTGTCATACTGTACCGGTGGGCCATGCCACATGGGATGATTGTGAGGCAATGCCACAGCACAGTGTCTCACAGTGAAGACTTAGCATTACTATTTGGGGCATTGCAAATTCAGCTGTGGCCGTTTAGCTGTCATGTGAGCTTTGACTCCTGGGGAAGGCGAGAGGAACAAAGCTCAGCTGGAAATTAAAGGTTAGTTGGCAGGCTATAGTTTCATAGTTGGTAGGGTCGGAAAGGACCTAAGCAGATCATCAAGTCAGACCCCTGCCATGGGCAGGAAAGGATGCTGGGGTCAAACAACACCGGCTAGGTGATTATCTAGCCTCCTTTTGAAGACCCCCAGGGTAGGGGCGAGCACCACTTCCCTTGGAAGTTGGTTCCAGATCCTAGCCTCCCTGACTGTGAAGTAGTGCTTCCTGATGTCTAGCCTGAACCTACTCTCAGTCAACTTGTGGCCGTTATTCCTTGTAACTCCCAGTAGAGCTCGGGAGAACAAGGACTCTCCCATTGCCTGCTGGTCCCCCTTGGCAAGTTTATAGATGGCCACCAGATCTCCTCTCAGCCTTCTCTTGTGGAGGGTGAACAGGTTCAGGTCCTGTAGCCTCTCCTCGTATGGCCTGCTCTGCTGCCCCCTGATCATGCGGGTGGCCCTCCTCTGGACCCTCTCAATGCTGTCCACATCCCTCCTGAAGTGCAGCGCCCAGAACTGGATGCAGTACTCCAACTGCAGCCTCACCAGTGCTGCATAGAGGGGGAGGATCACCTCCTTGGACCTGCTCGTGATGCATCTGTGGATGCATGACAAGGTGCGGTTGGCCTTACTGACCGCGTCCCCACATTGGCAGCCCATGTTCATCTTGGAATTAATAGTGACTCCAAGATCCTTTTCTGCCTCTGTGCTGACAAGAAGGGAGTTCCCCAGCCTGTAGGTATGCTGCTGGTTCTTCCTCCCCAGGTGCAGTACCTTACACTTGTCAGTATTGAAACCCATCCTGTTCTCATCAGCCCACCCCTGTAACCTGTCCAGATCTAGTTGTAGCCTGTCCCTCTCTTCTAGTGTGCTCACTTCTCCCCACATCTTAGTGTCATCCGTGAACTTGAACAAGGTGCTTTTCACCCCCTCTTCCAAGTCACCGATGAAGATGTTGAACAGTGCGGGCCCAAGGACCAAGCCCTGGGGGACGCCACTGCCCACATCCCTCCAGGTCGAAAATGACCCGTCCACCACCACCCTCTGGGTGTGGCCCTCCAGCCAATTTGCAACCCATCTGACTGTGTAGGCATTGACACCACAGTCGCCTAATTTTTTAATGAGGATGGGGTGAGAGACAGTGTCAAAGGCCTTCCTAAAGTACAGAAAGACTATGTTCACCGTGACACCTGTATCTAAGGCTTTGGATGCTCTATAGAGAGCATCCAAATTCCAACCATTCATAGAGCTGTGGGGGTCCTATGGGAAACTTTTTTGTTAGACAAAATTCTGCAAATTATAAAAGGATGCAACTCAAACCCGTGTAAGAAGGTCCAATGTCAGTGGCCTAACTTACATCCACTCTGAATTTGGCCCTATGGCAGTCTGTTCACTTTCCCTCATTCTTTATCACTGAAGCCATTCTCAAAAACATCGGAATTACCAGCCTGAATCAAACCAGCAGCCCCCTTGTCTTGGCCCTTTCTATCTCTGGCTGGGCCAGTACCAGCTGCTGCCATGGATGCCAGAAACCCCCATGGAAAACAGGATCTTTCTCTGATCACCTACAGCTACTGCTTATTTCTCACTTCATGTTGTACTGACAGAGTCCAGCCCATAAGATATGGATGAACAGAGTAGGTGGGGTCACCTTGCAGAAGGAAGGCCTATGATGACCTTATTGTTTCTATAAAGACACTCCACTAGCAAGCAGAAAACAAACATGGAGGGGTAAGATATGGGGCACCCCTAGAAGAGGGACACTGACATTCACACAACGGGGATGTATTAGGAAAGAGCCAACATAACAGCATCTCTGGCATGTGTTCATTCCAGGGGCTGGCCTGAGGCAGCACTTTCACTTTGCCAGGGTCAGTCTTGCATGCTTCAAGCAGAAGAGCAATAATTACTTAGGAAGAACCCATTCCTTCCACACCCCTTGTTAGTTCTCCTCTCCATCTCACTGCCACCCTCTTCTGCCTAGCTAAGAACAGACAACATCATGAACTACTGTCTCTCCCAGCCATCAAGGGAGACTTCTGAAGGCTCAGATGTAAGGTAGATGGGCAACTCCCACTGACTTTAAGGAAGAATCAGGCACTTTTCCATCCTTTGAACACTTGCCCTCATGCTTTGGCTGCCCCAAGGGACCTCGCCGCTCCTAGGACCAGATAATCACCCTTGAGCTACAGAGACCTTCTTTGTGCTTTATTATAAGCAAGTGCTAGTATTTAGCACAACTTTAGGTTTTGCAACATTCCTAATTGCTCCTTTCACTACCTCCTAAAGCAGACACAGCCAAGACAATCTGCTTCAACAGGTCTGGATGACTACACAAGCAGATTGGGCAACCTTAAGTCTTTGGCACCTGCAAAAGGTATTCCATTTATTTGGTGTCTCTCATCCAGAGGGTTCCTAAAATTCTCAGCAAAGCTTCTGAGCAGATTAGAAACTGAATTATGCTCTGTGATAAAGTGGTCTTGCCTGGGTGTAACTGAGGGCACAATTGGATTCTCTCTCTTAAGGAATTGCTTCACTCCCAAAAGAAATACAACTATTTCTAAGGGCAAAATGTAGCAAATACTGCAATGTGGTAGGACAGGTAGTAAAGACTGCTGTGTTCAGTTGAAATCCCAGCTGAGGAAGAGCTAGGTGAGAAATATGTATTTATCCAGGCTAAAATGTCCTGAGGGCACTAGGATCAATATAACCTAACTTATGTGCAATGGACTGTGTGATTATTATAGACCAAGTTGGCTGAGCCAACATTTTACACTTCATCCCAAAAATATCTGTACATTTCTGAAATGGACATCAGCCAAGGAAGACCTCCATTTATAGCAACTTGTAGAGATGTGAGAAAAAACTTACCTGCTACTGTACTGTACTGTACAACACCAACATCAACATTAACCAACATCAACTGCATTATTCTTCTCCTTGATCTATGACCACACTTAAATCCTCCTCTTTATTTAGCTCAGATTTATGGTGGCAGTTCATGTATACTAATGAACAGGAAACAAGCGTCTCCTATTAAGGCCCTGATTGACTACTCACTCTTGGTATTTTCCAGACAGCAAATTAGAAGAACAATAACTGAACGCGAGAGGCAGCTATGTAAAAACGCCCCTAAAAGCCAGGATTTATGCAGAAGAAAAATAACTTTTTGGTGAGTAAGAAATTAGTGGTGGGGGAATTGTCATCTTAGGAGAGAGAGATTTGTCTTGCCTCATTAGGCTACAAATATATCAAGATGAGCCAGAAGAAAGCATGGCAACGTCTCAGCCAATTTTCCCCTTACCTGTGACAGGCATCAGGGAGACAAGTGGAGATAAGCTTAGTGAAGCATCTACTGGGATCCTCCATAGACAGACCCACCAGTTTCACATTGACTGGAAAACAAAATCAAAATTGCTCCTCCGAAGTTTTAAAAGTCTCTTTTGACATAATCCACCTGAGGTCCCTGACTCAGTGGGTGCATCTACATGAGACGCTAAGTGCGCAGTAGCCAAATAATACTGCATAGTAGCACGTCACAGCACTGACAGTGCTAATCGGCTACAGTGCAGTATTATTAAGCTACCGGACAGTAGTGCCACTTAAAAGGCATTCACCAGTAACTCTGGTTACTGCGTGTTTATTTAGCATTTGATTATACAAGTACTAAATAAATGTGCAGTAACCACTGCGCAGTCGCATCTCATGTAGACGTGCCCAGTATCTCTCACCTTGTGTATGTAGCACAATGCCTTGGCAAACAACTGTGAACTCCTCAGGGGCATCTACACGTGCAATTAGCATGGCTGAATAAATGCTGGTGCAGTTTATGCCAGAGTTTATTGCTCCTGGGAGCAATGTTTACATATGCACCCGGAACCGCAATATATTCATAGTTGATATCCTTGGGTCCCTTCCAACGCTACCATCTAGTCCGACCCCCTGCCATGGCAGGAAAGAGTACTGGGGTCAAACGACCCTGCCAGATGTTCGTCCAGCCTTTTTTAAAGACCTCCAGGGTAGGAGCCAGCACCACTTCTTTTGGAAGTTAGTTCCAGGTCCTAGCCGCCCTGACAGTGAAATAGCACCTCCTAATGTCTAGCCTGAAACTACCCTGCACTAGCTTGTGTCCATTGTTTCTTGCAACTCCCGGGATTGCTCGAGGGAACAGGGACTCCCCCAATGCCTGCTGGTCCCCCTTGACTAGTTTGTAACAGGCCACTAGATCCCCTCTCAGCCTTCTCTTGTGGAGGCTGAACAGGTTCAGGTCCCTCAGCCTCTCCTCGTAGGGCCTGCCCTGCTGCCCCCTGATCATGCGGGTGGCCCTCCTTTGGACCCTGTCCATATTGGCCACATCCCTCCTGAAGTGTGGTGCCCAGAAGTGGACGCAGTACTCCAGCTGCAACCTGACCAGTGTCGCATAGAGGGGGAGGATCACCTCCTTGGACCTGCTCGAGATGCATCTGTGGATGCACGACAAGGTATGGTTGGCCTTCCTGACCGCGTCCCCACTTCGTCGGCCCATGTTCATTGTGGCATCAATGATGACTCCAAGGTCCTTTCCTGTCTTGACACTGGCGAGAAGGGAGTTCCCCAGCCTGTAGGTGTACCGCTGGTTCTTCTTCCCCAGGTGCATTACCCTGCACTTGTCAGTGTTGAACCCCATCCTGTTCTCCCCTGTAACCTGTCTAGATCTGCTTGCAGCCTGTTCCTTCCTACTAGCATACCCACTTCCAAGGACCGAGCCCTGGGGAACCCTACTTCCCACATCCCTCCAGGCCGAATAAGACCTGTCCACCGCCACTCTCTGGGTGCGGCCCTCCAGCCAGTTAGTGACCCATCTGACCGTGTAGGCATCAACACCACTATCTTCTAGTTTCTTACTGAGAATGGGGTGAGAGACCGTGTCGGAGGCATTTCTGAAGTCCAGAAAGATTATATCCACAGCAACACCTGCATCCAAGGACTTGGTTACCTGGTCATAGAAGGCCACCAGGGTGGCTTGACAAGACCTGCCCCTAATGAACCCATGCTGGTTGCCCCTGAGCACAATCTCCCCTGCTGGCCCTTCCTGGACATGTGCCAGGATAATTCTTTCGAAAAGTTTCCCCAGGACCGAAGTAAGACTCACGGGCCTATAGTTTCCTGGGTCCTCCTTCCTCCCTTTTTTGAAGATGGGGACCACATTGGCCCTTTTCCAGTCCTCCAGCACATTGCCCGAGCGCTATGAGTGCTTGTAGAGCTGTGCCAGAGGTCCCGCAATGACCCCTGCTAGTTCTTCAGCACTCTGGGGTGGAGATCATCAGGACCTGCAGATTTAAATACATCTAGTTCCTCCAGAAGTTCCCTGACAAGGTCCTCTTTAACCCTAGGCCTGGGTGTGCCACTTTGAGCCAGAGTGGCCCTTTGAGCCAGGACAGCACAGGCCTGGCAGGCAGGGGGCTCAAAGGGCCACTCTGCCAGCATGGGGACACTCTGCCCTGGCTCAATGTGCTGCAGAGGGGCTGGATAGGGCATGAGGGTGCTCTAGTGTGGGGCTAACTGAGAGGCAGGTCCTATGCTGTAGCACCCTCATGCCCCAGCCAGCCCCGGTTACTGTCTAGTGTCTACATTTGCATTGCAATGGAGTAAATAACTCCCCTGTAGGATAGTACATATGTTGGGCAGTGCTATCCTACAGTGGAGTCAATCAGTTTACTCCAGTTTAATAGCACCACACATGTTAATGGTGATGCTTTACTATGGAGCCAATTAGTCAACTGCAGTAAAGCGCGCATGTAGATGCGCCCAAAAAGTCTCTGTCTGTCTGTACTGAAGGAGGTAGTTGGGAGGCCAGTTCCACCTTGGTAAGCATTCAGTCACTGCGCTCTCTTCTGATACTTCCAGTAAGTGGTCCATGTATAATGGGACAAAGTCTACAATATGGACACCTATCCCCTAGGTAAAGGTTACAGACTGCCGTCAAGAGCTGGCTGGGATGATAGATTACAAGAGACAGGCTAGAAATTGGATGAGAAGCCATTGGTAATTTCATATAGTCTGCTAGGTGCCCATTCACTGAGAAGGGCTTACAGTCACTACAGCCCTGGCTGGGTTTGAACTCATGACCTGGAGGCAAAAGGCTTCACATCCCATTCCCAATTCATATCTGGAAAAATCAAACAAACAAGAGCAGAAGGAAATATATAAAAAGCTGGTGCCTAGGAGACTGCAACCTCTGTCCTCTTTCCGTTCTGTCCGTCAGACACCGGTCTACGGTTCCCCTGGGGCTGGATGAAAGGAGCCTCCCTAGTGAAGAGTGATTGATTTGCCTGACTGAGCTTTGCATTCTCCTCATTTCCTTCCGCAGTCTCAGGTGCCTCAACTCCCAGCATCTTCCCCATTCCTTCTCCCAATCAGCCTTACCCCCAGCAGTCCTCCGAGAGGCACTAAAACTTCCCGAGGGACACAAAGGACCGGTCAGGGAAATAAAATGCCATTTATCTTTCTGCAGCATAGAGCAGACACCCAAGCAACTCTGCCAGCACCAGACACTGAAATGCAAACAGCTTCATCAAGATACACTGAAATCGTAGAAATTCCTTGGCAGAAAGGTAAGATCAGTAAACCGCACTGAGCTAATCTCTGTGACCAGATGTTTTTCATATTGAAGTGATCTTTGTCCTCGAGTAGCAGATGGGGACTATGCTTAATATCACCAGCAAAATCCCAGCCCCTAGAAACAGTAGTGTTAGAGTGATGTTGTAGCTGCGACAGCCCAGAAATCACAGCTCTGTGGCCCTCTCAATAATTCATCAAATTGGTCCAATTTTGGAGGGGAAAAATGTTTGAAAGGGCTCTCTCAAAAACACATCCCGAATGAAAATGATCCTGTTTTCACTCAACTGATGGTCTCCTAGCATAGATGGTACCAGTGGGAAAGCAACCGTGCACCGAAATGTGCTTAACACACAATATAGCAGATAGCTCAGGTCCATGCTCAGTGCCTCAATACATCATTTTGGCCTGTCTAGTTTTCAACCAGGGATGTTTTCAATAGAACAGAACTGGAAAAACCCCCCACAATCTCCTCAGCAGTCCATGGTGTATTTAGGTAAATGAGAAGTGAATGTACCAGTATTTCTAATAACACAATACCTGGCATTTTTCTTTTCAAATCCTCCAGATGCTGTATAGATATTTCCTGAGCAAAACGCGGCTGGGGAGAAGCAAGTGTTATCCCAATTTTGAAGGGGCACAGAGAGGGCAAGTGGCTTGCTGTTTGCTCTGGCAGGAAGCAGTAGGTGAGCTGAAGCTCTGGCCACGCACCGTCTGTGCCAACCCGGGACTGGCGCACGAGAACTTTTGCTGCTGTCAGAAGCTGAGCCTTTGACCCCAGGGAGCTGGATGGCAGCAGTCATGCTGAGAACCTTTAAATAGCTAAAGAATAGCTGAAATATTTTAAGGCACTTAAAAAAAAATAAATCATCTGCAATGCATCCTTCTGACATGTTCTCTAACCTCCATTTATTTTCACCTACAAATAGCTCTTTAAATTATACCAAATTTTCAGGCTTTAACATCTTCCTCAGGAGGAAAATTAATGAAATCCTTTCCCTGGCTGATCTCTGGAGAATACAGGATGTTATTGCTGCTGGTGCTCTCTGCAGGCACCAGATAACAGAGCACAGCAGTAAGGCTGTACTGATTATTGATGCCCTCTGGCGGCTAAGCATTGAAACAGCAGGGATTTAGCAGACAGATTGACTACGTTTGTGTACATTAAAGGTGAATTGTGCAGGTAGTTTGCCTCCTGCTATTTTAAAGTGATCCCTTCTGGGCAACTTCATCCTGAAAACTGCATTTGAAAACCACGTACAGGTCCCGTCTGAGGCTTTTCCATGTGTCAGGGAATGCACTACTTAGAGAGAGGAACTGACAACCCCGGTTTGGTCCAGGCATGGCGTGAGCATCACCACTCGGCTTTGTCAGCACGTCTCCAACTTGACAAGGAGCACCAGAGGTATTTGAGCTTCAGCTCCCTGCTTTGACACAGGGCAACGTGCTTGTGTGGGGGCTATATGAGACCTATCAAACTCGTTTCACTTGTGATCTAGCTAAAGGATTAGACCTCAGGTCTCCAGAGGCTAACGTTCCTCTGGGGTATTCTGAAGAGAGATTTATTTGCTGTCCTGTTAAATGAATTCATCACCTTAAAATCTCCAATGTAGGACTGTAGCTCTGTGTTGGGAGCATGCAAGTCACTGCAGGACCATGGCATCCTAAATGCTGCTCAGTACCTAGCTCTTGAGCTACAGAGGCGAGACACAGCAGCCTTGGAAATGGGCTTGTCCCAGTGATGATGGATGGGATTTCACTTGCTGGTCAAAACAAACAGAAATGCCTTGCCCAGGGCCAGTGAATGAGAGAATTTTACTAGGCTGATTTACAAGGCGGCAGAGCACACAGGATGAAATCTGAGGTCACTCGAGGAGAGCTGCCAGCCTAACATTTCCCTGACAAGGGCAACGTGTTTTAAATGCCAGTTTTGAAAGGCCAGTGTCAGTGATTGCTAGCCACCGCACCACTTATCTGGCCAGGGGGCTACAAATGAAAACCATGCGGTAACCACCATGTGACTATAGTGGTGTACAGGGACACCTGGCTTCCAAGGCAGCTTCTCTCTCATCCTGCAGGACTGTCAGCAGAAGAGCTATATGAAGGGCTTTCTGAGAGACAGAAAGAGAGTGAGAAAGAGGGCACCACCTTTGGGACAGTCAGGACTCCACAGCCAGGGTTACTGGGCCTACTTCCATTAGCTCTCCGATGACAAGTATCATCTCTCCCTTGGGAAAGAAAGTGGAATGTGCCCCTGTTCTCCACTCTGTCGTTCCATCAGCCAACAAGTCAGTCAAACGTAAGACACAGCAAAAACCCTGGTTTCCATTTTGCAGCCATAGAAGCTTCTTGCCTATGATTTTCACCCTTCAGGTAACAATAGACCAATGAAAGCAATAGATCAATGTTAGGAGATGAACTTGCTCTGCACCAGGCAAAGGGAGTGAAAAGGGGCATTTGCTATTCCAGTAGCTAATGAAAAGTAATTGGCAGCTAGGGACATTTGTACACACCACGGGGGTTTACTTCGGTTTAATCCTCCCTAAATTGAAGCGGTCAGTCTTTAAAAACACTGCTTCAATTCAGGGTGAAATAAACCCACATGGTGTGTACACAAGCGTCGGGTCTGACCCTTACCTGCCTCTCTGGCAGCAGGGAGGGGAGGGCGAGCTGCTGGTGGGCCGAGCGGTCCCCGAGCTGGGGGGAGGGGACTGGTGCTTCCCTCCATGGCAGCAGCTACTTTAAAGGCCAATTTTGTGGTGTGTACAAGTGGCCTAGAACAGCACCTCTCTCTGGCTAGAAGAATTTGCCCAGCCCCTTGGCAGGTCTGTACTACAGACTGCATTGCTGTGGGCCATTCCTTTTGACTAGGAGGGCTTGAGGGAGGAAGGATGTTTAAGGAAACCTGAAAAAAGCAACAGGCCCCAGGGGATTATTTCAAAGCAAAATGTAAATTGTAGAAAATCCCCGAGGGATTTTTCCTTTGTGTGTCTTTTATCAGGAATGGTAACAGAGATGGTGCATTAAGCTTTGAAGTGGTGCTGCCTTTTATTTTCTGTATACTGCACTTTTATCTTGCTAAGCATTCACCCTGTGCGCGCCAAGCTCAGCTGCCATTTTGTTCTCCCTGCTCAGTGCAGACACCATGCTTTCCTCTGGAAATGTAACTTGCACTCTTTCATCTAAACTAAAGCGTGACTAAACATGCTTTGTCCCTTGTCTGTAGGGA
>NW_005842309.1:1019936-1031261 GCF_000455745.1 Alligator sinensis
AGGGAAATTTTAAAAAAATAGAACAAAATTCATGTGAGATAAAATAAAAAAGCTTCATGATCAGAAAGGCAGACAAGGTTCTTTGGGTAAATCTGATTTTCTTTTATTAGACCAACTAAGATAGTTGGAAATATTCTTCTTTGCAAGCTTTCGGATACTGATGCTTCCTCAGCCTGATGAAGGGTGTTTGTACCCAAAAGCCTGTAAAGAAGTATTTTTCCAACTATTCTAGTTTGTCTACTATAAAAGATTTTGGATTTACCCAAAGAACCTTGTCTGTCTATGTCCTTAGACCAGGGATTTTCAACCTTTTTGGATCATTGTACCCCCCGGTGGCTGGACACGGGGCAGTGTACCCCTGGCCGCCAAGCAGGGGGGGAGGGGGAAAGTGGTGCGTGGCCAGATGCTGAGTGGCAAGGTTGGGGCGTGGCATGCACCCAGATACCAAGTGGGGGTGGGGGAAGGCGGGTGCCATGCAGTCGGATGTGAAGCGGTGGCAGCCGCCATGTGTGAGCTTCCCCCACCCCTCCATGTCTGGCCAGGCGGACGGTGCCTGCACGGTAGTACAGGATTGTGCATGGCAGTGCTCCGTCCCCGAGGGCCTTCTCAAGTACCCCCAGGGGTATGTGTATCTCCAGTGACAACCCCTGCCTTAGACCAACACGGCTACAACCTATATCCCTGAACCATAATCAGAAAGAGCTTCAACAAAACACCAGGAAAAATCCCGCTCTCTGAGTTTCATTAAGGGTGTTTTTGGAAGGATTCTAGGCAAATATCATTTGTGTAGAAGCACGGCAAGCTGACTATTTCTGCAGCTCATAGGCAAGTAGGGCTGGAAGGCACTTCACAAGGTCATCTAGTCCATCCCCTGCTCAAGGCAGGGTCAGCTCTGACTAAACCACCCCAGCCAAGCGTCTGTCTAACCTCCTCTTGAAAACTGCCAAGAATTCCACATTTGCTCTATGTAGCCCGTTCCAGTGCTTTGACCACTTTCAGAGTCAAACAGTTTCTCCTAATCTCAAACCCAGTTTCCCCTAGTGAAGCTTGAAGCCATTGCTTCTAGTCTTGTCCCCTAAGGTCACAGAGAAAAGCCCTCAAAATAGCAGATGATCCTGCTGCAAAGAGTTTATAAACTAAGTCCTTGATCTTTCACTAAGGTCCAGGCAGGCAACATCCCTGGACCTTCACACAGCTGTATGGAAAGCCTTGCAGGGTTGGACTTTGATAATAAGCTGTGCGTTAGGAGCAACAGAATTACTGATTATTATTAACCTAGAGACTAGCCCTAATTGTCAGTAAAAGAATTAGCATTTTTTCAACCTCCTTCTCCCAATGATCTTTATAAGTCTCATACCCTCCATTGGATTTAAAAGGTGCATCTGCAGCCTTTGTCGCCTCCAAATGTCTCTATTAAAATAGCTTCCTAACATTGGCAAGCCCTGGAGGAGATGATGTGCTAGCACAAAGGACTCCAGGAAGCCAAGGAAAAAAATGAATCTTGGAACCTGAGGAGAGAAGCCTAGGCAAGAAGGCATCTAAGTCAGATGGGGAGAGCCGTCCCAGCAAGGAGGCTGGAAGTCTGACCTTTCCTGGGTATTTCTAATGTCCTTACAGGATGTAAACTAATTACTGTATTTAGCTTGAAAAACAGCCCCTCACTACATTGACTCACTTCCCCTTTTATAACAATGAGCTCTGAAAAGCCCAAGTGTTTTTTGCCAGTTTTCCCTGACTTCTTCCCAGGCAAGTGCCATCTTTATGCTAACTTTCCATGTCTCATATATGATTTATCAGCTGTTCCTGGCCATGAGAGCTGTTCTTTTTTACTACGTCCACCAACAAACTGGAGCCTTCTCATATCCGTGCCACTCAGAGATGAGGTCACTCCTGTTTTCCAAGGGAGGGCTCTAGCCAGCTGCCAGGTGGGAGGAGCAGCTCCTTTGGCAATGGTCAAACACCACCTCTGATCCTTCAGAAAGAAAGAAGTGAAGTAATAGCTTCCTGAGGATGCATAGCCTGAAGCAGGGAGGGGGCCCAGGTTATATTACAGTGCACACAGTGCAGTATAGCGGACAAACAGCTTGTTGGTTGGGAGTTTCAGGATTGCAAGGAGCTTGGTGCCTACCTCCCAAAGGCACCAGAAACTGAGCAGTCCGTCCAGAGGCCATGGAGAGAAACACTAAAGCCAAATTCTTTTGAGAACCAATACTGATAATGTCACTTGCATGCATGCAAGTTAGGATAAATGAGTAACCAAATGTCACACATCTGCCAATTGCCTGCAAGGGATCAGGAAGGAATATTTCCTCCCAATCTTACCTCCCATGCACCATTGCACCATTGGGGCCGGACCTGGTGCTGACCAGCTCCAGGGCCTATTTAAGGCCCAATGATCATTTTGCACAAAATGGCTGAAAATTTCTCTATTAAAAAAAAAAAAAAAAAAAAAAAAGGAGGTTGTGGGGAGAATCATTTCCACGTGCCTTCTGTAACATTCACCTGTGCATTTGCAACCTGCAGGCTTTTACTTTGGGTTATATTACAGGCAGTCCTTGGACTTACGACACAATTGGTTCCTGAAAACCACACCTCAAGTCGAAATGTTGTAACTCAGAACCAATTTTCTCATAAGAAATAATGTTATAAATGGGGGATTCATTCCTGAACCAAGGCCCGATACCCTATTTTCACCAAAAATAACCCCAAATGTTGTACTTGGTCAATTATAGATGAGTAATATAAATACACTGATGTAGCTATATTGTAAATAGCAATCATAGCAATTTGGAAGGATTTCTTTGAGGTCACTTTGCTGGACTTTTTGAAGGGCTCTTGGCTGGAGTCTTCTCAGGAGTCTTGGCTGCAGGTTTTTCTGGAGTCTTGTCTGCTTTCTTAAAGAAAGTGTCCAAGGAAGTTTGGACAAATGTTCTCCAGGGAGATGGGTGACACTGCAAACTTGTTTGCTGTCGTGGCATCACATCGGATCAAACATTATGAAGTCAAAACTAACGTCAGAAAGTTGAAACAGGGTGTCAGGTTGTAAATGTTGTAAGTGCAAAACACTGTAACTCAAAACGTTGTAAGTTGAGGACTGCCTGTATTACATTCTCATTCTGCTTCCCATGGTATTACATGGTAGCATCAATCTGAAGTGTTCCTCCCACACATTCTCCAGTTCCCTGTAGTCCCTAGGAGAGCTGCTGACACTCCCAGTGCCCTGTCTCTTCTGTTTTCCAAATGAAACAGTCACCTCGAGCAGGACAGTTGATATACCAACCAAATATACCAACCAGACATTCACCAGAACTGAAGGGACAAAGAGCTACCATTCCTGGCCTCTATAAATAACATTATTTGGGGACTCCACTAGAAGATGAAGAGATAAGTTTTAAAAATGACCTAGTAACATTTATGCTTGGGCAACCAGGCAGATTATAGATTTTCTCCAGAGGAAAAAAACAACAAGACAATGTAAAATTGCACTCTCTCTCGCTCCACTGATCTGCTTCCTATGTGTATTCAGAGTCATATCTGCTGACTTTGCAGACTAAAATTAGTTCTCACTGCAAAGCCAACAAACCTACAGGAAGGCAAGTTGGATTGTATCCTTGCTTGCTCATCCTCAGTAATGGGGTTTACTATATTTTAACCACAGGGCTAAATTCTACCCTCAAATCCACTGGACAACTGCCCTGAACCTGGTGGTACTCCAGAGGCCAGAACATTATGATGTGACGGTTTCTGTCCTGCAGGATCCATGAAGAATGGAGACTCCATGAAACCCCACGGAGATGGGTTTCGCCCTGGAGTTCTGTCACTGCCAGAAATACTGAAATTTGTTGTTCTGCCATTGCTGAAAAAAGTGACATTTTGGAGGCTTCCCTTATGGAACATAGGCTAATTGGAGCCAAATCCAGTCCTGGCAGAAGCAAGCACAACTGCCATTGAAGTCAAAGCCGAAATCCTCACCTGTGGCTCAGGCTCTCATATCAGGACTCAGTAGTGAAATGCTTTACTGAGGTTAATAGGAGACAGAAGCTCCTATTAGAGGATTTTAGACAATGCAAATGGCAAATAGAATCAAGGCCCAAGAGAACTGTGCCCAGCCCGTGCCATCCCAGCGGTAAGGGCCACATAGGGACTGAAATGCAAGAGGCAAAAACTGCATTTGAGTGTCAGCATTCTTTCTTGGCCAATAAAATTACAGGTTTATTAATGATATTAAGGAAAGGCTTTTACTTTAGCAGGGCCCTTTCAAACAACACTTACTAGTGAAATCCTCCACATTACAGCATTCTGACATGGAGCAATGAGGAGCTGAAGGACTTATGAAGCTAATTGGTAGGGCATTTGCATGTCAGGGGGGAGTCAGCCTTCTTACTTTGTCCTTCTCCTGCAGAGGCAGCTTGCTGAGCATTAATGAAGTCAGGATGACATGCATTCATTAATGACAGGAAAAGATTTGCTCTACCATCAAAAGCACAAGGGCTGACTGAATGCTCACCTCACCACCTGTCTACTGGAGTCTGTAAGATCCAATTAGCCAGGTGGGAAGTGGATGTTAAGAAGAGAGGGCTCTGTTTACAGAACTGAGTCCTGAAGCTCTGCTGCCAAGTTCCAGGAATTGGAATGTGACAAAAGCTAACATCAGGGCTTGAGTCATATATTTATACAACATCTTAACACAGTTATAAACCAACAGGGAAAACCCCGTGCACTCCTATGGTCTGATTCTCTTCTCATACACACTGGTTTTCCAATGCAGGAATGGTCAAGTCACAGGATTTTCAAATGAAATTCAGTGGGAGCTGGGTGCCAAACCCCTCCATCAGCTCCTTTGGAAATCCAAGCCCACGTTTAAGAAATAATCCTGCACCTATATTGCAAAGCTCTTGTGGAATGTCAAAACCCTTCTTTGATTATTAATAGGTTTTAAGTCTTGTTTACTTGCAACATTAATGCTGCTGGACAACTTTCTGCATTGTACTTATCTTGTCATTTCCCCGTCCTGCAGATACCCTGCTGGTTCTTCATCTACCGACGTGGACACAGAACCAGTTTTATTACAGGGTAAAATTCACTGTCATTCCAGAGTAAGACTTATCCAAAGACTACTGAAACCAACGGGATCCTTTCCATTGCTTCTATGGAACTGATCAGTAAATTAGGCCCTCAGAGCATAACTCACCCAGCTTTCTATGGAGAATCTATGCTTGCGCTAGGACGAAAGAACCCATTCACACAACAGCAAACATGATGTCTAGACACCTGGACTGGAAAAGTGGGGTGGCCGAGCTTCATTTTCTGTGTTGCAGGTGACCTTTGCTGGACTGGTGGATCCCAGTTCATTCATGAACATGGTGCGCAGAGCTCCCTTAACACATACTCACACAACGAAGGAGACAAGGCTCTGATATTTGGAGCCTTTTGCAACTCAGGCTAGTTTGTACCAAGACAGAACGCATAACAGTTTCCGGGGGTGTAGGCTGAAGCAGTGTTGGTCTGAGGACATGGGCAGTCAAGGTTCTTTGGGTAAATCCAATAGCCCCAGCCCCACTCCCTCCCCCCACCGATGGGGTCTTATTCTCCCCCCTTCCCTTTAAAAAACAAGAAAAAAAATATAAAGGGGTACATGAAGTGAAAACTTGTTTAAAAAGTTTGAAAACCCCTGTTCTAGGGTCTGGAGCAGATTCCCCACAGAGGTGGTACAATCACATATCCTGGAGATATTTAAAAAATGATTTGATGCACACCTTGCTGGGATCATCTGGCCACAGCAGTCTTTCCTGCCCAAGTGCAGGGGGGCTGGACCTTTCCAGCCCCTAACATCTATGAATCTTTTATTAGACCAACTCAAATAGTTGGAAAAATTCAGTTTCTAGGGGTTTCTTCTCGGAAAGACCCAAAAGAGAGCTGCTCAGGGTTAATTAAAAGAAGGAGGAAGAGAAAACATTAGGGAGCACAACTACAAGCCCCTTCCCAGATCCTACACCAACTGAATAGTTCAAGCTGCCAGTTGATGGTCAAGGCTACTGCAAGCTTAGGAGTCAGACCTACTGACCACATTCAGACTAAATCAATATATTATTCATATCAGCTGAAGCCCCAATTCCCATTCAGCTGCTACATGAGAGCATGTAAAAAGCTGCTTGTCACGTCGAGGAACTAGACATGCGGAAAAGCAGCCCATTTCAGGGAATCTATAGATGAACTTACTGCCACCTTCTTTTTAAGCAGTCCCCCAAGGCCACAAACACATGCTACAGTTCAGCTGAGTAAAGCAATTGGCATGAGGTGAGTAGCCAGAAAAAAAAAAAAAAGGGTGAGTTAATGGAAAGACAGTCTTAAAAGGATGTCTGACAGGGCCGCAGTAGAAAGTCCCTTTAAAAGGTTAGTGTGCTTTGACAGGCTTACATTAATGCACATGGTGTCATAACATAGTCGGCAGTTTGGAGGAAAACGAGCTTCAGTTTATCTTAATGGCCAAACGGTTTAGTGCAGTACAGAGGTATTGCCTAAAGCCCTGGGCAAACCCTGCGAGAGAGTGGATGGGGGGGGAGGTACACTGAGCACTGGAGGGGCAAGGGTTCCCAAAGT
Organism: Alligator sinensis; assembly: GCF_000455745.1. Classification (NCBI taxonomy): domain Eukaryota; kingdom Metazoa; phylum Chordata; order Crocodylia; family Alligatoridae; genus Alligator; species Alligator sinensis. The sequence goes on from NW_005842309.1 coordinate 1,026,537, forward strand.
CAGGGGAAGGAAGGGAGGCTGCAGGTGTCTTACCTGTGTCGGGGACTCAAAAACAGCTCCTTGCTGCTGCTGCCAGTCACAACATGGTCTGCCCACCCCAGCTCTTGTTCTACTAGCAGTTGTGCAGTGTTCATGCATGTGGCTGCTGTTGCAACTTGCAAGAGCAATGTCATGGGGCTGCTTCTGCTGCTGGGGCACAGACTCTGCAAGAGTCTGCAGGGGGGCAGTTCTGGTGCCCCTTCGACTTGGTACCCAAGACTGGTGCCCCAATTGCCCACCCCTAATTACAGTACTAAGTGGCAGTGCCTAACCTTTGCCCCGCCACAGGCTGGATCTGGTCTATGAGCCTGATCTGGCTTGCAAAGCTAGCTCAGTGTGTGGCCCCTGCCCTATGCACAAATTTGAGCCCCACACCAGATTACATCTACAGTCCTGGCCCCATTCACAGGACCACATCATCTGGCCTGAAGGGCTTGGAAATTAGGCAGCAGGGGAACCGTGGCAATATTCATTACAACTGCTCCCCCACTGCCAAATTTCTGGACTTGTGGGGAGCCCTGTAGGCTGGATGACATGGCTTCATGGGCCGGATCCTGCCTGAGGGCCAGAGGACAAGCACCACTGGTTGAATAAATAGATGATGTACTTTTGAGAGCTCATCTGTTCAGCATGGGTCCTTCCAAATGGTTCACCCTTCCAAGCAAATAGTTATTGTTTAACAGGAGTAGCAAAAGAAGAGCAGGCAGAAAGTTGGGCAGAGTGGCATCATGAGGCAGAGACTAATGTAACATATTGTTCTAAATCAGGGGTGGGCAAAGTACAGCCATGGGCTGGTACCAGTCCACCAAGGGATTTTATCTAGCCTGTGGTAGGTCCCTCAGCCATACCCAGCCCAAAAATGGCCACCAGCCTGAGCCATGACATATGTGACTGGTCCTGCCACCCCCGGGCATGCAGCTGGGAGGGGGGACACAGCAGCTGAACTCCGCTTCCCAGCAGCCCCAGTGGCAGCTTCTTCTGGCTGCTGGTGTTACTGCCACTGCCAGACCTGGCCCTACTGCCTAGGCACTCTGGCCTGTCCTCCCTACAGCCACTGCTGGAGGCACCAGACAAGCGGGTGGGCAGGGTCTACATGAAGATCAGCTGTGACCCCTGCAGGCAGGGTGCACTCAGCCAGGTGGATAGGATGTGGTATGGGATGGGTGAACAGGGCCACCGCCAGGATCACAGGGCAGTAAAAGTGTCAGGCCAGGGTCTGGGGCAGAGCTGCAATCCATTCCCCATATATCCCTGCCATGTGGGGAGCAGACTGTGGCTCTTCCCCAGGCCCCATCTGCCCGCCCTGCTCCCAGACACCACTCCCCACCAGCCCACAGCGCCATCCCATCTGCCCAGTAAAGTGCACCCTGTCTGCAGGGGTCCTGGCTGGTCTGCATGGAGACCCTGCTTGCCTGCTCCATCCAGTGGCCCCAGCAGTGGCTGCAGGGTGGATGAGCCTGAGACAGATAATATCAATCTCTCCTCCTTCCCACCTCTGTGCTGGGTTAAGTCAGCATCCTCCCCCCAGCAGCTCACCCAAATTCCTTAAGTGGCCCTCCAACCAAAATAATTTCCTACGCCTACTCCAAATACACTTTAAACCCCAGGAATCTAGACATGCAGGTCACTTTAGACTGGTTTATACTTCCCAGAACATTTCATAAGTACAGCAGGAAAATCAAGTACTATTTTGAGCTGGCTCTTCTGGAGCCAGTTTAATGTTCTGTGCAGACACAGGCCATGCCATGCTTACTGTCTGTTCAGTCCTTCCTCATCCTTACTAACTCCTCATCCCCACAAACCCATGCGGGCAACAGGGGGGCTGCTCTGGGATGCAACCAGGACTCTACTGCCCAAAGATCTACTGCCTATAGAGACCAGAGTCAGCCTCTGCAGGTTTCACCCCGCATACACATCTGGATGCAATTGCTGGCAATGCAAGTGGCTGGAAAAGGCAGGGAGTTCTTGGAGGGGGCAGGGCAGAGCACTCAGGCCCCTGGAAACCACAAGCAGAGGGCCACATAGGTCCCTCAGCACCTGGCTACCCCTCCACTCCAACCCTTTGCCCCAATCCAGGTCTCCCTCCCTCTCTAAAGCAATCCTGGGGAAACTCTGAGCACTGACTGCTGGAAGCATGATGGTCTGGGTAGTCTACCACTCCAGGTGGCATTTTGGCAGCAAGGCAATCCACAGTCCCTTTGGGATATATGTATGGACACTTCTGTCCAGGGACAATTGTGAACGGTTCCCAATCAGTGGCATTCTTGGAATGGTTCAAGTGTTATATCTGTCTGCACCCTTAGAGACTGATTCTGAGATGCACAAGCTTTCCTAGACAGCAACCTACTTTTGTCAGATGCTAGGAATGGAAAACCTGCAGTAACTCATAGTCCCCCTTAGAGGTCAGCCTAGCATAAAAACTAGGACCCCGTTAAGAAGAGTATGGTTCTTTCCTCAGAGAGGGATTTACATTTCCAGAACAGTAGCTGCTGCTGCAGAGAGGGATTTGTTCACAGACTGCATTGATTGAGCACTACCTTCATAGCAACAGATCCATCCCTCGGCTCAGTGCCTACATAGCCGTTCAAGTGACAGAGCCCTTTAGATCTGTAGGAAGGCAGGGGTTTGCACAGGGTTACTTAAACCCAAAACAAACTAGCTGTGTAGTTGGACCAGAGGGCTTATGAGCCAGATATAGCTTTCATAACAACAATCCTGGCTCTTTCATCTCACAGGAGGGGCTCAGGGTTTTAAATCATTCAAAACTTGTATGAAACCACCTGTCACTCTACCATAAAACGCACACCAACAAGGGGTTTATGGTTCTCATCCTGGCCGTTTCCAAGCACTTGGTCAACTGCTGGTTACAGAATGTGATTTTTAAAAGCCCAACTCCTGCCTACTCTCTCTCTCGCTCTCCTACCAACACACACAGCATGCTGGATATTTCGAAATGAGAGGATATTGGCCAGCGGGGTGGGAAAGAGAGAGAACGAGCATGCACATGCACACATGTGCATAGTTTTAGTGCTAATGCAAGTACCAGGTTGACACTGGAGACTGAAGTTTCTCTGTGTCTACAGAACAGGTATGGCACAGATAACAGCAGCCCCAACTTTCCCCACATGCTGCTCTCCCCTTGGTGTGGATGGACTGACTGAGAGATAAGGCAATCAGTCATCTCAGCCCATGTGATCTTTTCTCCTGAGACCACAGGAAAGCTGATTAGTGCCATTTGTGATGCTGTGCTTGTCATGTGGACACCTGCCCACTAGCAACTGGACTGAGGCTTGAGGCCTGCTATGTATTCTGTAAGCGGTCACAAAACAGCTGTCAGATAGCAGCTACTTTTGGTCACTACTAATCTGGTCTGCATTTGAACCAGCAAATAGAATCTAAAGGGCAGAAAGTAGCACTATCTTGGTTAACCCTTTAACAGAATGGAGAGACTGAATACTGCTTCACCAATACACTGAGAGAGAAAGGCGGCAGCAATTTGGGAACAGCATATGCAAAGATGCAATAACTTCACCTTATTTTGTTCCTGCAAAATTGTTCCTTCTTAGCTGGAAGAGAAAGATTGATATATATAACACTGATACAGCTTTCACCCTTCATATTCATATATATGAAGTGTGAAAGCTATATCAGTGTATGTGTGTTAGCTACTGAGCATGTGAACCAATGTCTTCTAACGCAAGAGTTCGTAGCAGGCAGATCGTGCCTGACTAATCTAGTCTCTTTTTATGACCAGGTTACGAAACGCCTGGACACAGGAGGAGGGGTGGATGTCGTGTACTTAGACTTCAGGAAGGCCTTCGATACGGTATCCCACCCCATACTGGTGAACAAGTTAAGAGGCTGTGACTTGGATGACTACACAGTCCGGTGGGTGGCGAATTGGCTGGAGGGTCGCACCCAGAGAGTCGTAGTGGATGGGTCAGTATCGACCTGGAAGGGTGTGGGCAGTGGGGTCCCGCAGGGCTCGGTCCTTGGACCGATACTCTTTAATGTCTTCATCAGTGACTTGGACGAGGGAGTGAAATGTACTCTGTCCAAGTCTGCAGATGACACAAAGCTATGGGGAGATGTGGACACGCCGGAGGGCAGGGAACAGCTGCAAGCAGACCTGGACAGGTTGGACAAGTGGGCAGAAAACAACAGAATGCAGTTCAACAAGGAGAAATGCAAAGTGCTGCACCTAGGGAGGAAAAATGTCCGGCACACCTACAGCCTAGGGAATGACCTGCTGGGTGGCACGGAAGTGGAAAGGGATCTTGGAGTCCTAGTGGACTCCAAGATGAACATGAGTCGGCAGTGTGATGAAGCCATCAGAAAAGCCAATGGCACTTTATCGTGCATCAGCAGATGCATGACGAATAGGTCCAAGGAGGTGATACTTCCCCTCTATCGGGCGCTGGTCAGACCACAGTTGGAGTACTGTGTGCAATTCTGGGCGCCGCACTTCAAGAGGGATGCGGATAACCAGGAGAGGGTCCAGAGAAGGGCCACTCATATGGTTAAGGGCCTACAGACCAAGCCCTACGAGGAGAGACTAGAGAACCTGGACCTTTTCAGCCTCTGCAAGAGAAGGATGAGAGGCGACCTTGTGGCTGGCCATAAGTTCCTCATTTCATAGTTTCATAGTTTTAGGGTCGGAAGGGACCTAATAGATCTTCTAGCCCG
>NW_005842309.1:1031357-1040067 GCF_000455745.1 Alligator sinensis
CTTTCCTGCCTATGCAGGGGGTCGGACTCGATGATCTATTGAGGTCCCTTCTGGCCCTAACATCTATGAATCTATGAATAAGAGTTCCCAAACCCTCAGCCCATGGTCCACCAGTGAGCCATACAGACACTATGAGTGGGAACAAGGGGACCAGCCAGGCTCCCACAAATATTTTGTAGAACCAGGCAGCATAGGTCTGAAAATGTGCCACTTCATGCATGCTGCCTCCAGAAGAGGAAGACAGAGCCACCCTAATGCAAAATGCCTGCAGGTAGGCAATTCAGCTGTGCTGGGAGGCAGAGCTAGTTGGGTGTGGTGCTGTGTCACCACTGCCCCCTGCTGACTCCAGAAGTAGAGTGCATAGAGCTAACTAGCATCACGCTACTGTACACGACACTGCCTTGCACCAACACAGCTCGCCACTAATTTGGCTACACCACACTACTTCTGGCTCTGGGTAGGCCACCTCCTGGGGTTATGCAGATCACTTTGCCATTGTTAAGATGTGATATAAAAAAGGTTAAGAACTGCCCCTATAGTGATGGACTGGCCTGCTTCCCTGTTTGTTATAATTCCCACCAGCAAACAGAGGGTCTCCTCCACCTCCAGTGGTCAGCTGCTCCAAGAACAAGATGGTCTGAGTTTGATCCCTGCTATAGCCAAAACATAGTGAGCACCAAATGTGCAGAACAATGACAGCTGTGAAGTCCTAGGCTGATAACGATGAGTGGGATACAAAGGAGCACTTTTATAGCTTAGACATTTACTAAGATAGCACATGTGGGAGACGAGAATCAGGGCCGCTTCCATACCAACAAACAATGATTGCATCTGACAAACTGTCTTTCCATCCCAAACTCTCATAATGTCTAATTTAAATCAAACCATAACATGGAGGATGTATAATCCATTAGTTGGGCTTGTTTCACCACAAAGCTAAACTAAAGTCCAGCCAGTGTAACTTAATTTCATTCTTCCCTGCCTACGAACAAGTGGCTGCTAAACAAAACACATTACAAAAAGAACAGATTGCCCCTGCCAGCCTAACATGATAGTCTCCTGGAAGAGACAGAGGGGCTCAGAGACAAGGCTCATTCAGAGCTATTTGCCTCTTTAGCCAGAGAATGTTCCCAAAGCAATTCATCTTCTCTGCTTCGGCACGAGGTCGGGCATGAAGGAGAGCCAGCCAGTCTGGCCAGGCCACTGGCTGCCAATTAGAAATGGAGCAGTCTAGAAGTTAGCCCCCTGCCTATAGGACTCCACTTTGAGATACTGGAGCTCAAGCCACTTGTTCCTCAAAAGCTGGGTGCAAGCAAAAAAACCAGACAAAAGGAAAGGAGAATGGAGACTTAGATTAAAATGGATGTGCTGATGGAATCGGATAATATCTTGCCACCATGTTTCCTTCTAAACAGAGATTAACAGAAGAGGTTCTGGCTTGAATCTATCTATCCAGCTGAAATGGGGTTCGGATCAGGTGTTCAACAAACCCACTCAAACAAAGCAAGCTAAGGCCTCTCTAAGTCAAAAGCAAGCTGTGTCACAGAGAAGAATGACCAATTTCTCGTTTAGAAAAATTGGACAGCAGGTGCCTAAGACAACATCACCTATGGTTGTTAAGTCTCTGACATATTCACTTTATCCTGCAGCATAAAAGGTATAGGAGCTGGAGTCCTGGGTTCTGTTGCTGACTTTGAGCATGTCATTCATTCTTTGTAACTCAATTTCCCTATCTCTACAATAGGAAATAATGTTACACTCAATCTTTGCAAGCAGCTTTAAGACCTTCAGGCAAAGGACTTGCCACTTGCATGCTTGAAATGGTGCTATTCCCAGGGACTGTGTCTACTGGAAGCAAAGCTCAGTGAATGCCACTGCAATAGTAAGTGAATAAAGAAAGGTGTCAGCAATTCCACAGGCCTGAAACAAAAATGATCCCCAAGCGAGGAGTAATGAAGCATTGTTTTGAGGGACCTAAAGAGAGATTGTTGAATAGACATGTGGGACTTTAATTTTTCTGCTACCAGGTTTTGTGGTTCACGCCGCAAAACAAAGACAACCCCAACCTCCTGGCCTGGTAAGGATTGTTGATAGTGTATCCAGAAGCTGCTTCCTATATAAAGAAGCACTACAACTTGAACTACAACTAGAGAGCATTCAAAGCAGTACTTTATACAGGGATGACTGGGAGTGGGGGTAGGAAACAATGAATGACTAATCAGGAAAGCAGTATAGTGGGGGTGCTTTCACAAAAGAGTCTAATCAGTACTGGTTGATAAGGTTAAATTGCTCCAGGGGTGGATGATGTAGTATTAACCTTGTTCACAAAGTAGTGGAGGGAGAGGAAGGGATGAATTCTCGCTAGCAAGTCCATGAAAGTCCTGTACCATGCTCACAACTTCAGTCAGCTGGTTTGCACCAAGCTTAAAGTCCAGAATGAATTATTAGAAACCTTAGCTAACCTTGTCTATTCATCCTCAAACATCCCTAAATAATAATGCTTTAAGGCAGGTGAAAATGTCAGACAAGCAAGAATTATCTGACCAGGCCAAGGATCCGTCTAGGGCAGAGGTTCTCAAACCGTGGTCCGTGGACCACCAATGGCCCATGAGTGCCATTCAGGTGGTCCACAGAAAGGTTGCGGAAGAATTGAGAATATCTGTACTTGCAAGGTAAGACTACTGATACTAAAATATGAGTTATGTACTTTCATTTGTAGAACAGAAACAAGTTTATTAAGTGGTCTGCCGAGACCCTCAGCAATTTTCAAGTGGTCCACGAAAAAAGAAGTGTGAGAACCACTGATCCAGGGCATTGATTCTGGGAGTGGCTTTTAATGGTGCTGGGGGGGTGTGACAGACACCATGTTAGCAGTTATGTGTGCAAACCTGATTCACAACATAAACCCAGACATTTCAAATAGAAATCCATAATGTTAAAAGCATTCTGACCTGTTGCGGTCCGAGTTCTCTGCAAGAGAATAATTGCTGTACTGTTTTTTTGTTGTTTTTTTTACTACAGAAAAAGAGTGAAAACTAAACTGGCAATTTTTGACGGATGCTTTGAGCCTAAAAAAGTGAGAACCAGTGATTGGGGGCAATATGCCCCCTCTACTCGAGGCCAGTGCCAAATGTTTCAGAGAAAAAGTAAAAATCCTCTTGTAACATGACTAACAGTACCACTGTTTTCCCTTGGATGGGATAATTTCATCTTAATTTCACCCCCTTACCATTTTCAAGCCTAGCATGTCTTGTTGTAGGTGTTGTCTACATTGATGGCAATCGTCTGAATCCTTTTTGAGTCTTGTCAAAACATTTGGTTATCAGCCTGCCCCATACTGAATCTGCAAACAAACTGGAGATTTCAGTCCCCAGAACTGTCAACCCAGCACCTTTCCCTGGGGTGGGGAGTCACTAACAATGTAACCTTTAAAAAAAAAAAAAAAAATGATTGACCCGTGTCAGGCTGTAATAAACAGAATCCATCATTCTGGTCAGACAAGAGCTCCCAGAGTACTGCAATCTATTTAGCTTCCCAGTCATTCTTGATTTACCTCATATTAAAGTTCACTGGAAACCTCTGGCAATTAAAAAAGCAATAAAGGGTGAGGGCAGCTAGACAAAAAAGTTCTTGCCCTATAGTGGGATCGTGTCCTGCAGGAAAGCTGAACTAGTCCTCCTTAGTCAGACTATACCGACTATACTTAGTCAGACTTACTTCGAAACCTCACGACAACAACAGAGGATGGAAAGGCGGAAGCGGCAGGAACAGCATGTCGTGGACCAAATCAAGAATCCAGTGCAACCCACCCCACACGGAAACACGTCCAGGCTGCAGTAGAGTCTGTCAGTCCCAGGTAGGCCTCATCTGCTATCTTCGGACACACAGATAAGACAATTATGGAAGACAACGATCCTCAACTATAAGGGACTGCCAAAGAAAAAGATTCAGACCATAAACGATTCCCCTGCTGATCTTTTGTATCTTTCATTTTCTGAACTCCAACAACCAAAGTAGTCCATGGCCATCACCTCAATTTATGAGCTCACAAAACAATTAGGCTTTGCCAAAGTCCTTGCTAGAATGGGAGAATCAAAGCCACTACCACAAGTTTGTGTTGGCAACTCAGGAGGTACTATCCTTCCCTCCGAAACATTGGTGCTAAGCTAATGTACATAACAACTAGTTGTGTGTTACACGTTCCTCTCTAGTGGATCTGGAGAAGACCTGAATTCCAGTGGTCCAGAGAAGACATGAGCCTACAACTACTGTGAGCCAAGGAAGCTTAATTCAAGGGGTAAAAAGTTTGTGCTTTTAGTACTAGAGGTCTGAGGTTGTCTCCCCACTAAACACCTACGATGGTGGTTTCATAGTTTCATAGTTGGTAGGGTCAGAGAAGACCTGAGCAGTTCATCAAGTCCAACCCCCTGCTATGGGCAGGAAAGAAAGAAAGCTGGGGTCAAATGACCCCAGCCAGGTAATGATCTAGCCTATGTTTGTTACATACAGTTATGGTGTTGGATGGGGTACAGTGCTGTGGAAGATGCTTTGGGATGATTATGTTCTTAGAAGCTCCATGGTACTCTTTGCAAGCAACTCTTAAGGATAGTTTCCAGATCCAGTTCCAATACAGGCAGTCCTTGACTTACAACATTTCGAGTTACACCATTTCACACTTACAGCGTTTATAAATTGACTCCCTGTTTCAACTTCCTGATGTCAATTTTGACTTTACAATGCTTGATCCAACGCCACACCACACCAGCAAACAAGTTCACTGTGTTGCCCATCTCCCTGGAGAACATCTGTCCAAACTTCCTTGGACACTTTCTTTAAGAAAGCAGCCAAGACTCCAGAAAAAAAAGCGGCCAAGACTCCTGAGAAGACTCCAGCCAAGAGCCCTTCAAAAAGTCCAGCAAAGTCACCTCAAAGAAGTCCTTCCAAATCAACATGATTGCTATTTATAATATAAATACATTAATGTAGCTATACTACTCATCTATAATTGATTGAGTACAAAATTTGGGGTTATTTTTGGTGAAAATAGGGTATTGGGCCTTGGTTCAGAAAGCAATCCCCCATTTATAACGTTGTTTCCTATGGGAAAATGGGTTCCAACTTATGTTTCAACTTAAGACGTGGTGTCCAGGAACCAATCGTGTCGCAAGTCCAAGGACTGCTTGTAGATGTAGTTACACCCCATCTCCCTAGCCGTGCATTAGAATTACAAGATTCGCCTCCGCTTCCTATTCTGAGCTACTGCACAGCATTGCTAGTAGCTGTAAACATTTTGCTGCGTTACAGCCCAGATGCAAGTGCAGTTTAGCAGTGGGTGGTGTTAGTTCCATTCATTTTTCTTCCAGCTGCATTTTCATTTCCCTCGGTTTCCTTGCAAATAAGACTTCAGAAAGACCCTCAGCTATAGCTCGTGCATCACAAAGACAGCTTCTTTTTTTTTTTTTTTTTTTTTTTTTTTTCAAAAACCCTTCTGACAAAACAAGGCCAAGCTCTCAGCATCATACTAAAAATAGAAAGATTAAAAATAAATCTCGGGAATGCGGTACTTCCCAGTGAGAGGTACATGGAGATTTTGCTGCTGTCCTGTAGATGGCAGCAGGGAATAGAGCGAGACATCTATAGAAACCCAGCTCATGAGAAGCAATGCTAGAGGCTTACATCTGGTCGCCATGACAACCTCAGTCGTGTACCCCTCTGTTCCCCATGAGTGGTTTATGAAAGAGATAGTTAGGACAAGACATCTCCTGGAACGGGGAATATGGGCAGGTTGCTTTCTGACCGGAGTTACCCCATTTGCCTGCTGTGAGAAGGCAGGGCTGCGCGTGCAGCCCCCTAACATTGCTGCTCGAGCTGCTTTTTAGCTGCTGCCAAGCAAATAGATGGGGCTCCAGCCCTATGCTGTCCCCAGACCCTTCCCCAGCCTGAAGCAAGATGTACTACATCAATCTGTGTGTGAGAGGAATGGAGCAAAAGGCTACAGAGCCCACAGCAATCCAGAGAAAATTAAATTAACCATTTTAGCAGTATAACCCTTAGGGTATTAAACTGCCTTGCATGACACATGGGTTCAGAAGCAGATGGAGAAGGGACTATTGTTAGGGGAGACTTAATCAAGTTAGCACAGAGGCCATACAGCTCCAGTTCAATCAGCATGAGAGCCAATCATGTGGCTCATGGACCTCCCCAAAACTCCATTTTGCCTTCCCCAAGTCATCTTGCCAAGTTCTCCTCTTCACACCTGAAATGCTCCCATGTTTAGCACTGCCTGGGGGGGAGCTGAACATGACAAAGACGTGGGGGGAAGGACATAAGTTCATTTAAAAAAAACAACAGAAAAAACAAGTTACATTTTTCTGATAACTCTCCAAAAACGTTGCCATGACATAAAGGGATCGTTTCAGTGACCAGAGGTCTGAATGTACCCAACTTACCATCTGATGAAGGCAACAGCTTTCAAGTAAAGCACCAGGAGACACATTTTCAGTCATTTGCTCTGCACCTTAAATTCCTAGAGTTGTGATTTTTTTCATATGAAGATGACTTAAAAATTGAAACACTCCCTGGACTGCTGTAAAAAATAGGTTCAGTAAATCGCTGGCTGGGCTGGCATATTTTCTAACTAATGCCCAGCTTGTGGGGGCCAAAGAGAAGAGGGTAGACTGCTACCTCGGTGTTCATGATACTGGGGCTTGGTTTGCCTGTTCTTTTTTTCTCTTCTCATGGATCATGAGAGAAGGGGAAAAAAACAGATGCTCCATGCTCCTTTTAGCATTCCCCTCCCTGAACAAATTCAATAGGAACACAGAAGAAGGTATCAGAGCTCAAGGGCTACCAGTGCACCTGCCTCCCACCCCTTGCAATCACAGACAATGAGTCCTCACTCATGGCTTCAGAAGAAAAGTTACTGAATATGCATATGAGTGAGCGCACACACACTCTGAAAGGCTAAATTGTCAAACACCCCCAGGAAGTAACGTATCTGGCTCACTGGCCAGGAGATTCTGCCCTGTATTAGGATCTCCTTCTAATCACATCTGGATGTAAGACCCTGGGGTTGGCCACGACCATTTCATAGCTGTAATGTTTTATCTCTGGCCCTTTCATGGCAGATTCAGCGTTAGCTGTTAAAGGGGGTACACGTTCATGCCGTGCTTTCCTGAAGAGCCCTTACATTTAATTTTTCATGGTCAGCTCTTTCTTAACGTACAAGAAGAGTAATTCAGGCTTCAACTCAAGTACCTATTTGCTCTGTGTCTATGGAAAAACATAACTGGAAAAAATAGCATGTCACTGCTTAACTCCCTCCTTTCAGCCAATAGGGGATTGCCCTTTACAATATACTTTGCTTTGTGAAGTTTAATTTGAAATATAGGGATAAAAGCAAGCTGAAAACCTAAAATGAGCAAATTCCAGAAAAATCAGCAGTGCAGTAGGTTTCAGCCTGGGCCTAAGGGCTCTAACCTCAATGATTACCTCCCTTTCCTCATCCATCAGTTCTGATGTCAAAGGCTGACCATGGTAATAACAAGAGAAGATTTGGGGTCCAAATGGAACAGAAGGAAACATTGGTCTAACAGCATGCATCATTTCTCAAGACTAGACCAAGCTGTGCACTGTGGCATCATGCCCCATAAGAGGATACTCTAGGGTTGTAATAGAGTCCTACTTGATTAAACAGCAAGCACTACATTTGGAAGCTTGTCTACATCTATTCTAACCATGGAGTTGGCCCAGTAAAAGATATCACCCATAAAAATCCTTGCCTTTCACATATTTCCTGGACCATCATGGCTACAACATCAAACACTACAAATGAACAGAAAGCCATTTCTTCCTTTCAAGCACAAAGACTGGACAGTCATAAAGGCCGTTTTGATTTACCCATTTCAGAGACGATGAATTATTTTAAACTCCAAGTTGACATTAGGAGTGAGAACATTTTCAAAGCAGTTTCAATTAGTTTCTCGTCTTTGCCAACTTCAGAAGCGTTAGGAGGGTTTTTGATTGAAATCTTTCCCTCTGTAATACTAATAATGTTAAATAGGTCCTCGTTGATTCATACATTACTCCTCTGCACAATTGCTCTAGGCTTTGTACAAAGATACCTTTAAATCGTATTTACCTATAATGGAGTTCATCCACAGTTCTCTCTTTCACAGCCAGTGCCCTTGAGTATAAAGAATCCTATTTAAAGCAAGGATGTGGAGAAACAAAGATCAGAATAAATATATAGTGAGCTTTGTTAGACCAGAGCTAGGGGCAAAACCTGAATCAAAGAGAATGTCTTAGTAACAACAAACCTCTAAAAACTGTGTTGATTAATGGGCTGGGAACTAATTATGGCTACTAGCTTACTTAAGGAATTGTGAAAGCCTGTGCTTTGTTTAGCAGCTGCAACCACTTGATTCCAGCTGTGATCTCATCAGATCTCACAGAGATAGGGCTCAGCTTGGAAGGAGACCAGTGGGAAATATTCAGATGCTGTAGGGCGCTTGTACACATGATAATGTCACGATATACATGTAATGAAAATGTCCCATCATTGCAAACTAAACTACACTGGGATGTAGTTTGCAACATTGCAACTGGGAACATTGCAGCTATTAGTCAGATCGCACCCCTCAGCCACAGGAGAGGTGGGCAGGCTTCACCGAAAAAAAGGATTGGGCACCCTCTCCCTTCCCCCTTCAGC
>NW_005842309.1:1040791-1081860 GCF_000455745.1 Alligator sinensis
CCCCTGCCACTTCCACCTTCAGCAGGCTTCTGCGGCCAGCAGGACACCTGGGGCTATCCAGGAACAGGCTGGCTTGCCCCTGGGGCAGCACAGAGAGGTGGCAGAAGGGGAGCTGGGTGGGCTGAGAAGCCTGAGAAGGCAGCGGGAATGGTGCATGGGGCACTGGAAGCCTGGGCGGGCTCAAGGAAGCTAGCAGAGGGCAGCCGCATGACCCACCTTCAGCAGGCTTCTGCGGCCAGCAGGACACCTGGGGCTATCCAGGAACAGGCTGGCTTGCCCCTGGGGCAGCACAGAGAGGTGGCAGAAGGGGAGCTGGGTGGGCTGAGAAGCCTGAGAAGGCAGCGGGAATGGTGCATGGGGCACTGGAAGCCTGGGCGGGCTCAAGGAAGCTAGCAGAGGGCAGCCGCATGACCCAGGCATCATCCCTGCCACCTTCTCTGGCTGCCAGCACACCCAGCCACCCTCCCGCCCCTTCCCCATGCTGCCTCAGGGGCAAGCCAGCCTGTTCCTGGGTGGCCCCAGACATCCTGCCAGCTGCAGGAGCCTGCCGAAGAAAAAAGTGGCAAGGGGCCAATCCTTTTTTTCTGTGGAGCTTGCCTCATGGCAGAGGGGTGAGCTGACAGATTAATTCCCCAGCAACCAGATAGGTGGGCAGGCTCCTCCAAAAAAAAAAAAAAGACTTGGACCCCTCGCCACTTCTGCCTTCAGCAGGCACCTGCAGCAACCAGGACAACAATAATATATATACAGTGATGGAAAAATAAAACCCACTGTTTCAATTAATTTCAATTTAGGGGGCATAAAATGCAACCCAAACAACTAGAACCCCATCACGTGGGACCAGGTCGGGGCATGGACTCACTCTCAGCCATGGGGAGACTCGTCGTGCCCACAGGCTTCCTGGCACACCCGAGGTCTCCACCCAGACAGAGCCCCTGGCTCTGGGCTGTGGGGGCTGCCTAGCACAGCTGCTGGCAGCTGGGCAAGGGGGCACCCCCACTTGTGGGGCACCCCCACTTGTGGGGTGTGCTCCCTAGTGGAGTCTCTGGAGGGCCAGGTGTGGGAGCTCAAGGAGCAGGTACATCAGCTATGTACCATCAGGGCCCACAAAAACTACATCAATGGCTACTGCCAGGTCCTTCTCCAGAAGAAGGAAGAAGAGAAGATAGAGAAGGTGGCCAACAAGAAGACTGGCTGAAATGACCCACCCGGAGCTACCTGGAAGACAGTTGTCTCAGGACATGCAGGGCTAGGGTTGCTCCTCCCCTGGCACTACACAACAGGTATGCTCCCCTCACCACACATGAGAAGGGTCCAATGGAGACACCAGAGGAGAAGGAGGGTAGACACTGAGCTGCCACCCTCAAGAGGAGATGCAAGGTGGTGGTGGTGGTGATGGAGGTGGTGGAGGTGTAGCTCTCTATGTGAAGGAGCAGTACACCTCATTGGAGGCCAACATTGGCTCAAAACCCTCTGGGTCAAACTGCTGTGGGGGAAGGGGGGCACAGTGAGAGAGACCTACTCTAGGTGTATACTACAGACCACCAAACTAGGAGGAGGAGCTTGATCTGGAGTTCTCTCAAGAACTAGCAGAGGCCGTGCGCACATGGGACATGGTCGTCACGGGCGACTTCAATTATCCAGACAACTCTTGGGAGGAACACTCGACAAAGTCAGATTGGTTGCATTGCTTCCTGTCCTGTATTGAAGAGCTCTACCTGACTCAGGAGGTGCATGTGCCAACCAGAGGTAGCACTCTCCTAGACTTGGTCTTGGCCAAAGGAGATGATCTGGTGAACAACTTGAATAGAGAGAGTAACCTGGGCAACAGTGACCATAAAACCATCATGTTCACTGTCCATTGCAAGGCAGGCAATCAGTTAGCAGGGTTGAAGTTTTGGACTTCAAAAAAGTGAATTTCAACAAGCTCAGGGCAATAGTAGGGGAAGTGATGGGGGACCAGGGACTGAAGGTGAAAGAAGTACACGAAAAGTGGTCATTCCTCAGAGACACAATCCTTGAAGCACAAAAGAAGCCCATTCCCATGTGAAGGAGAAGTAGCAGAAGGGCTGGGAAGCCCTCTTGAACAAGAAGAAAGAGGCATACAAACAATGGAAGCTGGTGAGCGTCTTGAATACTGAGGTTGGCCTGGGCGACAGTGACCATGAGATCATCATGTCCACTGTCTGCCATAAGGCAGACACATCAACTAGCAGGATTGAAGTCCTGAACTTCAAAAATGCAAATTTCAACAGGCTCAGGGTAATAGTAGGAGAGGTGATGCAGGACCAGGGACAGAAGGCAAATGGAGTGCACGAAGAGTGGTCATTTCTCAAGGACACGATCCTTGAAACCCAGAAGAAACCCATTCCCATGCAGAGGATAGGTAGCAAAAGGGCTGGCAGGACCTCTTGGCTTAATAGGGATCTCATGGTCCTCTGGTAAAGAGGCATACACACAGTGGAAGCTAGGGACAGTCCCTAAGGAGGACTATACAACAATGGCCCGCACTTGTAGGGAGCAGATTAGAAAGGCTAAGGTGACAACTGAATTTAAACTAGCAACGGAAATCAATGACAATAAAAAGTCCTTCTTTAGGCATGTAGGGAACAGGAGGAAAACAAATAGAAGCATGGGGCCATTGCTTAACAACTCAGGACAGCTGGTTACCGACACTCAGAAGAAAACAGAACTCCTGAATGACTACTTTGCTTTGGTATTCACCAGATTAAGGGGAAAATCATGTTAGACAGGGTACAGAATGGGCATGGTGGGAATGACCTCCTTCCTACTGTTGATGTTGAGCTGGTGCATAATGAGTTAGAAAAGTTAGACATTTATAAGTTAGCAGGACCGGAGGAACTTCGTCCAAGAGTACTGAAGGAGCTGGCCAAAGTCATTGTGGGACCTCTGGCAAAACTCTTCCAAAACTCATGGTGCTTGGGGGAGGTCCCTGAAGACTAGAAGAGGGCCAATGTTGTGCCCACCTTCAGGAAGGGGAGGAGAGAGGACCCAAGCAACTATAGGCCAATTAGCCTAACTTCCATCCCAGGGAAAATCCTGGAAAATTTCATCAAGGAGCCTATGTGTGATAGGCTTGCAGAAAGTAGGATTCTGAATGACAGCCAGCATGGCTTTGTCACGGGCAAGTCTTGTCTTGCCCATCTCATCTCCTTCTACAACCAGGTGACTCACTACCTGGATAAGAGGGAGAAGGTCAACACTGTATACCTAGACTTCCAAAAGGTCTTTGATCTGGTATCCCATGACGTTCTCATGGGAAAATTGGAGGATTGTGGGCTTAACTGCTTGACAGGTAGGTGGGTAGGAAGCTGGCTGCGGGGTAGGACCCAGAGAGTTCTAAAGAATGGATTTGTCTCATCCTGATGAGAAGTGGCTAGTGGTGTCCCTCAGTGATTGTTGCTTGGTCCAGTACTTTTCAACATCTTTATCAATGATTTGGATGTGGGGGTAAAGAGCTCACTGGCCAAGTTCACGGATGACACCAAGTTATGGGAGGCTGCAGGTACAGGTGGACCTAGACAGGTTAGCAAGTTGGGGGGATCGGAACCAGATGAAGTTCAACCAATCCCCAACATACTTATACGCTTGGTGGCACCAAACTGACTGGCACCATGACTGAAAGGGACCTAGGGGTAATAATAGACCATAGTATGAATATGATCCGTCAGTGCGATACTGTAGCCAGCAGGCAAACAATACTCTGGCATCCATCAACGGATGCATCTCAAGCAAAACCAAGGAAGTGATTCTTCCATTTTACTCAGCATTGGTGAGACTGCAGCTGGAGTCTGGGCGCCACACTTCAACAAGGATGTAGAAAAGCTTGAGAGAGACCAGAGGAGAGCCACCCATATGATCAGAGACTTGCAAGGCAAGCCATATGAGGAAAGGCTGAGGGACTTAGGACTCTTCAACTTAAAAAAGAGAAGGCTGAGAGGGGACTTGGACTTGGTAGCAGCTTACCACTACATCAGGGAAATACATCAAGGGCTCAGCAAACAACTGTTCACCAAGGCATCCTTGGGAAAAACCAGGAGTAATGGCCACAAACTCCTGGAAAACCATTTTAGGCTTAACATTAGGAAAAACTTCCTCACAGTCAGGGTGTCCAGATTCTGGAATAAGCTCCCTTCATAGGTGGTGCAATCACCTACCCTGGAAATCTTCAAGAGGAGACTGGATGTTCACCTTGCTGGGGTCACCTGACCCCAGTTGTCTTTCCTCCCTGGGGGCAGGGGCTGGAGCCGATGATCTTGCAAGGTCCCTTCCAGTACTTACAATTTATGAGTCCATGAATATATGTACACGTGCCCTAGCTCTCCATTCTCCGAGTCACTACTGAACTGCTCTGATACTAGAGAATTTCTTTTTTTCAGGTCAGCTCAAAGCAGTGGTCTTCAATACTTGTGTTGTTAAGACCCCAACATATTTTTGTCAGAGTAGACAAAATTCTTGTCTCTGTTGTTTTGACCTTTAGAGTCCCTCTGCGATTTCAATGGGATTGTTATTTTTCACTTCATGCCTTACATTCTGATTTGGGACACCACGTGCTCAGCTTTCAAAACGGGCATGTTTTCCTGAATTAAGGCTCCAAACTACTGTGGTGTGGTACATGCTATTAAACAGGAACTGTGTTTCCTCCTGGAAGTGGCTGAAATGATTCACTTATGCATTTGTTAACTGTAGAGAGGATGGGTCTGATGCACAGCAGTACTGCAAAAGAAATTGGACTTCTGTTTTTCTGGCCCATTAAATTCTTGGCTGACACCAGTTGCCTTTATATTTATTAGAAATATAAAAGGTGAAACATATGGAAAAAAATGCATCAATAAGTCTTATCTACCATACTTTACACAGATTTCATAATAAACTTTCAGGCAGAGGTCAGCCCTGGAAAACTGCAGGGCAAGAAAGGAAAGTTACAAACGGGTTAGAATGGATGCTGCTGTTTAACTACGGCCTTGTCCAGATTAGATTAATTGGTTTATCTTAAACTATTAAACAATTAGTCTAATGAAATGGGTGCAAGCCCACTAATGGAGATGCATTTAAACCAATTTAACCTTTGCTTAGAGCAGTGGAAGTGCACAAGTGCACTGCAAGGCAACCACAACCACCACAGGAGCATTTGTGTGGACACTGAGACAGGATGTGGACCAAGGGCTATGAAAGGGAAGACAAGCAATGTCAAGCAAAGGTGATAGTTCTGCCACAGGCCTACCATAAGGTCTACTATAAGGGGAGGTAGGGGAAGAAGTAGAGGTGTCCTAAGAACTGGACCTTTCTACAAAAAGCATCATACCATACACAGTGAGGAGCCCACTCTTGGTAGAATTGTAGAAAATAAGGGTTGGAAGGGACCTCAGAAGGTCATCTAGTCCAACCCCCTGCTCAAAGCAGGACCAGCCCCAACTATATCACCCTAGTCAAGGCTCCATCTAGTCAGTCTTAAAAATCTCCACAACCTCTCTGGGTAGCCTGTTCCACTGCTTTACTACCCTCCTCATGAGAAAGTTTTTTTCCTAATATCTAACCTAAATGTGCCTTGCTGTAATTTGAGACCATTGCTCCTTGTTCTCTCATCTGCCACCACTGAGAACAGTCCAGCTCCATCCTCTCTGTAACCACCCTTCAGATAGTTGAAGGTTATTAAATCCTCCTTCAGTCTTCTCTTCTCCAGACTTCTGGTTCTTAATGCAGACACCTCATGTGAAAAAGAAGAAGCAACCTCTGATGCTGCACACCAAAGAGGAAGATGGATAGGAAGGAGACAATAAAGATCATGCGGGCCCTCCAATAGAGACCAAGGACCTCTTTGAAACACCCCAGTCCTAGAGCCAGACCCAGAAGAGATGAGGTGTATTCACCAAGTGCATGTGAAAGGCAATGCCTCACTCCAAAATGAATCAAACACATCTGCGCTCAGGTAGAGATAGAAGGGAGCAGAAGTGATATACCTGCCTCACGGATGAGCTTTCCTTTAGCTGGTGACATTAGGCACCAGGAGGAACCCTTCTTTTCTTGCAAAATATCTTGCTGACCTGAGCCCAGATGTCACTTTTGTCTTCTCTACCCAATTTTCTACCAGATGCTCTTTGATTCTTTCATTGATGTTTCTTTATTCTTCAACCATGATCAAATACCACTCTGTGGTAAATTCGGGTGAGACCATCACCTCAGACAGCTGGGCAGCAAAGATGCCCA
Source organism: Alligator sinensis (assembly GCF_000455745.1). NCBI lineage: Eukaryota > Metazoa > Chordata > Crocodylia > Alligatoridae > Alligator > Alligator sinensis. The sequence goes on from NW_005842309.1 coordinate 1,047,020, forward strand.
GGCAATCCTGAGTTTCTGGGGCTGTGTTATATATCACATAATGATATTTCAACTACAACCATCACTGCTTATAATAAGCTTATCAACAGTGTTCCCATGCTCACAGTCCAGGACCTCAACCACCAGCTCACCTTACAGTTATGGCCTTACAGAAACTCCAAGCAACACATTCCTGCAGCTGCATAGCAGTCCAGAGGAAAACTGTCCAGAAAGGTGGATGAGTTAGTCTAATCCTACTCTTACCACTGCCATTGTAAAGCCAACAATCTCTCTATCTTCCTTTATCAGTGTCCTTGGCTGGAATGTCCTTGCGAGGAACAACCTTTACACTGAAGCCATTGAGAGACTCCTTCCATTCCCTGCCTGCAGACAACAAAGAACCCTCTGCCTACACCCACACACACTCGCCTCCAAGGGTCACAGTCTCTGCAAACAGCTTGCACTTTCCTCAATGGTGAAATGTTTTCATTTTTGGTTTTTTTCAATCCCTGAAAAAAATACATTTAATGAATTCTGAACACAGACAAAATGCTCTCCATGTGTTTTTGGCACTCAGATTGGACCAACATGGGCATTGTTTTCTGTGTGCAACTCCATTTTAATTCTGTTTTTATTGCATGCAATAAATTATTTAAGATACAAAAGGCTTTATTGTGAAATGGTCAGTACCACAGCACCACCCACCCTTGCCTTGGAAAGGATTTATAGCAGTAACTTATATGCTGCTGTTAATCAGTATTCAAGACACACCCACAATAAAAGAAAAAAGAAAGCAACATGCTTTTAAGACACAGTGAGCCCATAGGGCATCCCTGAGCCAAAGAGCTGCTTAATGGGCTCTAATTGCTCATGTATCTGAGCTGCTCAAAATCTTCTACCACTCTGCTGACAGTTTCCCTCAAGCACTACACAATGCACAGCATGCAGCAATCAAGGTGGAATATTTTCCTCCTTGAGATCCAGCCTAATCACGAAGTATTGCCAGTGACCTTTCAAAAGTGTATTCAGTGGTCATTCTGTGCTGATTGGACAGTAGCTTGATCTTTCCTTGCTGCTGTCCAGATGCCAGTGTATAGGTTCATGACCCACGTCAGGAAAAAATAGATTGGATCCCCCAACATTTCTGATGGCATTTTAACATCATCATTACAAAGATGGCAGTCAAGGAGAATATCCCATATTTCTGAAGATGCAAGTATCTTTCACTTTCCACAAACAGCCTGTGTTAGTGTGCGGGCCGGGCGCGAGCCGGGCCCTTTTTCGTGCTCTGCGCGGGCTGTGGCCAGCAGCCCGGGCACGCGGGGTCGGAGAGAGGGCGCGTCAAGCTAGAATTAGGCACAGACTCATAGCGGTAGATTTAAAGATTGTTTACTTACACCGGAGATGGTTGCGGTGCAGGCTGGAAAACTTGCTTGAGTTGCGGTTACAGACAAAAACAACACGAATGGTCACGTGGAGCTTGCTAGGCTCCACGGAAACAGAGCTCCGGATGCTCTGGACAAGTGCGCCACCGAAAATAGGAACTTCGTAGATACGTCTTATTAAATTATCGCTCGAAGACGGGAAGAGGTGGGCGATGGATCAGGTCGCCAAACTCCTCTGAATCTCACACAGGGTCTCTATTACCCTGCCGTGTACCCAGAGTCCCCACAAGATGGATGTGGAATCCTCTTCGGCTTGGGCGGAAACCACTCAAGCCTCTTATACGGCTAACAGGCCAATCGTTATGCACCCTGCAAAGGAAGCTGCAAATAGGCGGGAAACTCTTCCTTGCACCAGGGTTCTCCTCTGCAGCAGAAAACTCTACTGTGCAATGAAGCTGTAATTTGGCGGGGATAATTCTAGTGCCGAAGCGCACACAAAATCATACCTTTGGGTTATGACAGTTAGCATTTGTGAAATGCCTCTAGTGAACCACCAGCACTTCATAAATTTCATACATTTTTTCCCCAAGGTGGAGAACCTTGCATTTTTTGGTGTTTAGCACCATCAGGTTTTCACCTGCCCATTTTCTGAGCCTGCCTAGGTCGGCCTGGATCACCATCCTATCTTCAGGTGTGGACACTGTACCCCAAAGTTTGGTGTCATTGGCAAACTTGGCCAGTCTACTTCTGATACCAATGTCTACATCATTAATAAAGGTGTTAAAGAGTATAGGCCCGAGGACAGAGCCTTGGGGGACCCCACTGGTCACAGAGCGCCATGATGATTCAGTTCCGTCTATTACCACTCTGTGGGTCCAACCTCGGAGCCAATTCCCCAGCCATTGGACTGTAATGTAGCTGAGGCCACAGTTGGCCAATTTTTCCATGAGGAGATCATGGGACACCAGATCAAAGGCTTTTTTGAAGTCCAGATATATGATGTCAATCTTGTCCAGGTGATATGTCACCTGGTCAAAGAAGGAGATGAGAGTGGTCAGACAAGACCTACCTGCAACAAACCCATGCTGGCTATCCCTAAGGATGTTACCATCAGCCAGCTTGTCAAGAATAGTCTCTTCGATAATTTTTTCCAAGATCTTCCCTGAGATAGAGGTCAGGCTGATAAGCCTGTAGTTCTCCAGATCTACTTTCCTCCCTTTCTTGAAGATAGGCACCACATTAGCCTTCTTCCAACCTTTGGGCACAACACCTGAGCGCCACGAGTTCTCGAAGATCTGTGCCAGTAGCAGAGTTATGATGCTTGCCAGCTCTTTAAGTACCCTGGGGTGTAAACTGTTAGGGCCAGCTGACTGGAAGGTGTCCAGCCTGTCAAGGTGTTCCTTCACATGGTCAACATTGATGTAAGGTAAATATTCTCCTTCACCCTGGCCATCCTGTACCATATTGAGCAGGGCTGTCCCTTGGGGCTGCTGAAAAACCGACGCAAAATACCCATTAAGCAGGGGACCTCCCCCAAGCACCACGAGTATTGGAAGAGTTTTGCCAGAGGTCCCACAATGACTTTGGCCAGCTCCTTCAGTACTCTTGGATGAAGCTCATCCGGTCCTGCTAACTTATAAATGTCTAACTTTTCTAACTCATTATGCATCAGCTCAACATCAACAGTAGGAAGGAGGTCATTCCCAACATGCCCATTCTGTACCCTGTCTAACATGATTTTCCCCTTAATCTGGTGAATACCAAAGCAAAGTAGTCATTCAGGAGTTCAGTTTTCTTCTGAGTGTCGGTAACCAGCTGTCCTGAGTTGTTAAGCAATGGCCCCATGCTTCCATTTGTTTTCCTCCTATTCCCTACATGCCTAAAGAAGGATTTTTTATTGTCCTTGATTTCCATTGCTAGTTTAAATTCAGTTGCCCACAAGATGTCTGGGTAGTTGAAGTCTCCTATGACAACCATGCACTGGGAGTGTGCAACCTCAGCCAGTTCCTTGGTGAATTCCTGGTCAAGCTCTTGATCCTGATTAAGAGGTCTGTAGTAGACTCCTACCATTATGTCCCCTGTGCCATGTTCACCACAGATTTTAACCCAGAGAGTCTCCAGTCATCCACCCTGGATGCCAACATCAGCTTGCAGGGATGTGTAGCTTTCCTTGACATAAGAGAGCTACACCCCCACCCCTTTTGTCTACATGATCTCTCCTGTGCAAGGTATAGCCATCTATACCTGTGGCCCAGTCACAGGTAGAGTCCCACCAGGTCTCCATTATCTCTATGAAATCATAGTCATTCTTGTTTAGCAGGAGGACCATTTCCTCCTGTTTATTCCCCAAGCTCCTGGCATTGGTGTACAGGCACGTAAGTCTCCCAATGTAGGCCCTAGTCATCCCTACACATCGTTCTGGGGCTGGGGTAGGGATGAGTTCCCTTAAGTGCCTTAGCCTGCTGGATTTGCAAAAGTTGCTCAGTGGGCTTGCCATGGTGAGAATCCCTCCATTCTCTGGCAGGCTTAGTTTAAAGCCCAGTTGAGCAGGTCAGCCATTCTGGCTAAGAGCCTCCTTCCCAGTGCAGTGAGGTGGAGGTCGTCTCTTCCCAGCAGACCACTGCCTCTCTCACCAAAGAACGGACTGTGATCATGGAAGCCAAAGCCTTCATGATGACAGCAGCGCCGCGTCTTTGGTTAACTACTTCAATCCTCCTCTCCCCATAACCCAAAACCAGGAGAATTGAGGAAAACACCACCTGTGCCCCCAACCCCCTAAGCCCTGTTCCCAAAGCCCTGTAGCCTCTCATGACCTGGCTGGGATTGCTCCAAACCATATCATTCATGCCCACATGGATAAGGAGCATAGGGTAGTAGTCAGTGGGCTGGATGAGCTTTGGGATCCTGCTCCACTTGCTTCACCACGGAAAAATAGCCCTTTTTATAGATATAGAAGAGGTGAGCTGACATGAGATATACATCTCAGCTAGCATCCTGTTGCAGTTCAAGAGCCCATTCACTTCCAATCCCTGAGCTGTAAGTACTTTGAAGTTAGGCTCCTAAATGCCTAAGTTGCTTTTGCAGGGGTGTAGGTTGTAGCCGTGTTGGTCTAAGGACATAGGCAGACAAGGTTCTTTGGGTAAATCTGATATATTTTATTAAACCAACTCAAATGGTTGGAAAAATTCTTAGCAAGCTTTTGGGTTTAAATGAGTTGCTTTTGCAAATGGGAACTCAATACTTTGAAAGTGTTATCCAAGGCATCAAAAGATCTTGGATATGGAGGTGTGAATAAGAGCCAGCATGGAAGACCCCCAGTCTCCACAAAGTTAAAAAGCCTGCTTGGTATACTAAGGAGACGCTTAGCATTCTGCTTCTTTTTGCTGTTAAATACACTGAAACACAACTCACCTGAGCCATTCCAACAGAAAACTGATCAGGAAAAGCAATTAAAGGTCAAACCTAGGTTGTTTTCTGGTGGAGATGAAGGTAAGCAAAGCAGACTGCCCCATGCATTCCCAGTTACTGCATTTTCTGATTCTCTCTGAAAAGATTAGAAGCACCAAGTTCATCTGGTAGTTTCCCTCCTTTCCCCCTGTGATAAAAGAAAATGTAGACAGTGGAACAGATCTATTGAACATAACTTTTGAAGGGAGCTTGTGATTTTCTTAGAAGTAGGGATGGCTCTCTTGCCTGATGATCTTAGTTTCAGAAGAGGTTTATATCATCCCTACCCTGGCAAGATGGAGAAGCTGTCACCAGTGCCCGACCTACCTCAGCTTAGTGTTTCATTTTCACAGCTGATTACATTTCAGATCTTTGCCCTGCTTTAAAATGAAGTATCATAATTGTACCTCATCAATCAATGCCAGTTACTGCCTGCCCTCTGCCCTCTACTTTTTCTCTTGTTGTGTTTTTTCTTCCTAATTCAATTAAGCATAACTAGGCACAGGCTGCTTTTCAGTTTCATTGGTCTCGAAGGATAAATACCAGGCTGATGGCCTAACCTGCTCCCTGTGGTCCCACAGATTTGAGTAGCCCTGGGTTTTTCCTGAAGACCCGGTCTCAGATGTTTCCTTTGTAAATCTCCATCTTGATGCTCTTCAGGGAAAGGTCATGAGGCCGGTTCAATTTCAAAGCCTCATCATCATCATAATATGGTGCTTCTCCCTTGGAAAGCACTTGCATATATTAGCAAATTAATCCTCTCAGCTTCCCTCTGAGACATGAAGCACTGGCCCAGTTTGATGAGAAAACAGCTCCAAGTCTCGCGCCTGGGCTCAGAACAAGCCTGTCTCTCTACAGATCTCTTATCTCATTTTCAGGCCTTGGCCTGCACCAGATAGTCTCCTCTAAGACAACAAGAAAAGCCAATGAACTTCTATATTTCTATGGTAAGCTTAAATTACAGAGCTGTTGGCATCTGTTTCTCACCAGTATCAGCAACACATTCAATAAGCTAACGGATGCGGCCTTTTCTACAGTGCTTTCACTGCTCCTTCAATTTAGCATTCCTCCCTTTATAAGCACTCTCACTGAGAAGTCTGGAAGACCCAGGAAGGGCAAGGGAACCTGGCATCCTTGTTTCAGTGCCTGCAAGAGTTGTATAACTCAAGAGGCTCAAGCTCCACACCCAGGACTAGTTCTCAGCCTCATGCCTCCAGGATCACTACCAGCTGTTATATGAGGCCAGCCTACTCATTCTGTTCATATATATGAACTAAGGCAACCAAGCCTCCAAAGGGCCCGTGTGGAGAGTCTCCCTAAAATGGAAGGCTTCTGCTTCCATTCAGCTTCATCCCCGCTGCTAGAGGATGTACCCCAAGTTCATCCACATTCTTTTGCCGGTGTTTGTGCAATTTTGGCTTTGCCTTAGGCATGGCCAAATCACACAAAACACCAGCAATTAAAATAATATATTTCTTAGAGGAGGAAGAAGTTAGTCTTAGCCATTCCTACCCCTTTACCCATTTGTTGCTAAAGATGCTGAACAAAAGATGGAAGTGGATGACAAAACTCTCATTAGCTTCAGTGAGGCCAGAATTTTATTCAGTATTTTTATGAGCAAAAAGTTAATGAGAATTTGTTTGCTCAAAGCTCCTAGTTCTCCCCTGATCTGTAGTATTGAGAAAGCATTTTTGTTTAAATGGCAAAACATATTAAAGAGGTTTAAATACCCCTTCTCTGCAACCCTTGAAAAAAGGATCGAATCACAGGCTAGCAAGAAGTTTGTGGAACAGGATCTTGTTAAAGCATTAGCAGGGCACAACTAGGAAGCATCTTTTTGCTGTGTCCAAGCCAAAGTCACAAAGGCATTTGTACAGCTCCACTCAAGTGCTTCTTCAGAAGTCAAAACCATAGGCAACGCTTAATGAAATTCAAATAAGCACAAAGATGGATAGCCACATTAGTTGGAAGTCAGGCAGAAGGTAGGGCAGAGGCATTATTACCATGGTCTGTGCCCTGAATGCCCCAACTGACTACCCCTCATTACATACACTACTGGGGCCAGGTGTCCATTCATAGCATGTGACAAAGTAGGTTGTTTTGTACAAAAGTCTGGCCTTCTCTGAACCAGTTACGTCTCCAAGGCAGAGGCATAACTTGAAATCTTGGTGCTCTGGGCAGTGTGGAGTGGGGCAGGGGCTGCTGCAGTTGAGCTGTGGTGACAGCTTGAGCTGGGGGCTGCCATTCTGGCACCTCCTATGAAGTGGCAAGTGGGGCTGGTACCTCTCTCTTGCTCCCCTGATTTATGCTACTGCTCTGGTGCTACCTTTCCCCGCCTTCTGCCTAATGCATTTAATGCAACATAATACAAAAACAGAAAGCCCCCACTGTAAGTGCAGAAAGGTAGACATACCAAGAAACAGAAAGGATTGACAGAAAGGAATCAGTCAGCAATTATTCCTGACCATAAATACATTGTCATGAGTGCTACTTCCCTACAAGACTATTAAAATAAAATGGTATTTTTAACAGCTTGTCTTGTTGATATTTTCCAACTGCCTCTATTGCAGCGATCAAGTACAAATATGACCAATCTATGTGGAGGCGGAAATATTTTGATTCTATGCACACAAAAGCTTTTAACTGGTTACAAACACACACTCCAGGGAGCTGGGCAATGGACAACAAAAACGTAACAGATGGTGGGATAGCAGAGCATCTGCTAATCCAGCACTGAGCAGTTTCACTTGTAACCAATCATAATGCACATCTAGTGGTCTGTAATTAAAATCAATGATCACTATACACCCCCAAAAAAGAGGATCCTTTCTAAATTTGACTCTCAAACGTCTGATAAGGAATAAACTATCCAGATCACCATGTGAGCCCTAGATAAACAGGCAAATGCTACTGCAATATGGGCCCTAGGATTGACTTAAAGGTCCCTCTCCAACTTTATTTGTTTGATGTAAATCCATAAATGATTCAGTTCTTCTGGTGGCCAGCCAAGAACAGCAGAGGGCAAGCACAACCTAAAAGAATCTTTAATCATGCCCGAAGTGTAGGAAAGGCACAATTTCCTGCACAAGTTCTGCAGGGAGGAGGCACTGGACAGCAAGACAGAAGCACAAGGAGAAGCAGAGATTAAATTCACACCCAGATGAAGGTTGACACTTTCCTTTAGCATAATCAATAGTCATGAATTTCCAACGGGTGGAATCAGCAATGATAAACCCTCCGCAGGGTGCTGGGCATAGAAGACAGAATCTTTTGACAACTGTTCTGGAGCCACTAATGTATCAGTTTGTCATCCATTACAGATAATTATATCTCTTTGCAAATGTAATTTCTCTCCTGTAAGGTGAGGATTGTTCTTTTAGTTGGTTTGTTGCATTTTAAAACAATCACAAGGTTTTGCAAAACCCCTAAAGAACAGGAAAGTTACAGGTAGGCTTCCACACAAGCTCTCTGGGGTGTTGGGAACCCTTTTGAACTCAAGAGCTGGTCTTAATGGCAGAGAAATTAAGGCATTTTGCTTTGACTCCAGAGTTGTAAGCCCTGCTTCAGACTCATACTGAAAGCTACCCCACTTCTTCGACCCAACCGTATGCTGTTAGGTGGTCATTCAGGCTGGGGAGTCATAAGTGGCTAGAGGTCATTCTAGCCATGTTGCTCTTTTGCATGCTATGGGCTATAGAAACCTGAGGGCCTTAACTATGCTAGCCCAATGGGGATAGTCATTATGCTTGAACTACCCTTTGATTTGTACTCAAGTCCTCTTGTTGACAGGCATAGATCATATAACTACAGATCTGCATCGTGTCCCCTAATCAGGAATTGTTCATAGGGATCAAAGCCCAGACCTTAAACACCAGAAGTACTCTACTGTCTGAAGTAAAATTTTCTGTTCTGGCTCAAGTCTATGCACCCTCCAAGCACTGTTTTTGTAACAGCTCTGAAAGTTTGCTGACCCAGGCCAAGGTCTAGATTCCCATAACCTGTTGCTGCTAAGGTCCATCTCCATTTTAGTGTTCCCCTCGTGTACCTGAACATGTTCTAAAACTCAGCCTCTCCCCAGTTCTCTTACAGTATGGCTTGGCTTATTACAATGGACCCTATATCCCACTGACTGTAAAAGGACCCCAGTATCACTTCATGGAATCAGATTCACCTGATTCACTGCCACTACCCACCTTGTGTTACCATGTCTGGACCCAGGGGGTCTGTCCAGATGAGCAGAAAAGTTTGTTTCCCTGGGGAATGCCCGTGCTATACGTGCTGACATACGATGGGATACCCCAGGTGGAGTAGGGGAGGCTAGGGCCAGCAACCGTGCTGGCCCCAGCAACCTTACCTGGGGTCCTGGGGGCCTCCAGGAGCTGCAGCCACAGCAGAAAGCCTAGCCGGCAGCTGGAGCATGGCTCTGGCCGGCCAGGCTCATTTTAAGTGGTGCGCAGTGCTGGCAAGTGTGTCACCCCACTTTTTTTGGCATGGGGGTCTGTTTGTTTTTTACTCCTGGATCTCCTGGGGTCAAACCCACCCCCCCACACACACTGCAACATATCAGCACAGGGAATGCCTGCACGTGCAGTGCTGCAGATGGGTCTGCAGCACCACGTACCGCATGTCCACGCTCATCTGGACACACCCATGGAGTTTTAGCAACTCGTATCCCACTCAGTGAACTTCCCCTTGGACACAGGCGTAAGGGCCACAACCAGACAGAAGAGTGAACACACACAGAACAATGTGGTGCAGTGACAATAATGCCAAGCATTCCCACGCCAATCAACTGTATGTTATTTCTGCAGTGTCCTTTCTCTCCTCTCAAGGGTGTATACAGAGCTCTTGCTCCTCTTTGATCAGGATGTCTCTTGCTGTTTGTGAAAGCTTGGGTGGGGAGGAACACCTTTCTATATCCCCTGATCTAGAAGTTTGTTAAGAGTACTTTAAAATGCAATTGCTGGCTATGGACAGTGGTAGCATAAAACTGTTTCAAAAGAGGAGCTGCCACCCCTTGGGAGCATGTACTAGCTGTTTTGCTGTGGCTGTTTCCTCTGCATGATTCTGTAGTGGCCAAAATGAGTTAAACCACTACAAGTTCTATATTAAACGAAACAGAGTTGAAGATGTTAGTTTTGCTGCACTTAAATTGCTACTAGAATTTGCACACATAATTGCCTATTGACTGCATGTTATCACAACTGTGTACAAGTCCCAATTAGTGCAATTGTTTGGCATTCTTCTGTCCTAAAAAATAGATGTGGCCCTTTTAACCAGCTACTAGGCACTGAACAGGAAACCTGAGAAACACCGCTCTGCTCTCTTCTCCTACCCCCAACCCAAGATTCAAGCACACAGCTTTAGCATTTTCTATTCTCAACAACACTGTGAGTTCTACTATTTAAAGTTTAGGATTTACCTAAATACTTGCCTTTTAACTCCTAGCTCTGGCAATTTGCAGACCCCATCAATTCAACAGGAATTGAGATCCAATCTGGAGCACTATTTTGCCTGGGCGGAAAAAGGAGTTCTAGTTTGCACTGACCTCAGCTAGATAGGCCTACAATAAGAAATGTATGCAGCTACAATCAAACCCGCATAACTACCCACGTGGAAATTCTTATTCCAAAATAAGAACATCCACATGAGTAACACCAGTATGATTATGCTACAGTTATGCTGTTAAATTCCACCCCTTGGAGAAATCTTTTAGACAGCTGGCCAGAGAAGTAAACCCAAAGGTTTTTACAGAGCAAGAATATTCCAAAAATATTAGTCATGGGACATAAGTGCCTCTTCCAACACAAAAAAAAAAATCCTTCAACCCATTCCTGTCCCATACTGTGCCTTCTAATCAGCAAAGAAAAACTGCAAAAATAACATGTCATCGGTGCTCTAAAGGAGCCGCGTTAGCACAGCCAGATTCACTATGCTCTCCCTGTTCCTGATAGCAGATGAGCAACTGCTCAAACATTTGTTCATTCTTATTCTGCCATGAAGTCAGAGCAATTTAACCCTGTTTCTAAATATCTCTGTGCTTGTTTGCCAACAGATGTACAAAAAGGGAATTTTTCATGAACTCAATGAATCTGTTGATGGTACCAAGAGATATGTTCCCCACTTCACAGACAAATGAAATTCCTACTTATTGTTTGCCCCAATGCAAGTGGAACATGCTCCTAAAAATGAAAATCTGACTCTTGGGTCCAGTCTCTTGACTGGCTGTTATTCTGTAGAGCTAATTTAACAGCAAATACTTTAGCTGGGTATAGCAAGTATAGAACTAGCCAAAATCAAGTCGTTCTCAGATTGTGCTTTCTGAAATATTCTTCCCATTCCACTCCCCATTTCATTTGATTCTTAAAAGCAACTTTCCCTCTACTCTTCAGCTAAGAGAGGGAAACAAGTCCAACGTACTGAGCACTAGGAAAAGAAAGAGAGACACCAACACAAAAAACACACCAAGACATTTTAAGATGTTCTCTAGAAACCTGAAGTTTATTCATTAGAATTCAGTGAAAGGAACATTCATTTTAAAACACAGTAAATACATTAAAAAGTTTAAGAACCAGTAGCCATGAGGACAAGAAAGGGGCAAAAAGAAAAGAAAAGTGTGAACTCAACTAAAATATCTAAAAGGGGCAAGGGAGAAACCAACTGCCCTTGAGTGGATCAAGCTGTGCATAGCCTTCAAAGGTTCCAAGTTGTACTGAAATTATTTGTAGAAACATTTGGTTCTGCAACTGGCATCAAGGAGAGCCGAGGAAGACTTGGCCAATGGTTCACTTCTCTGTAAAGGACATATGCATCCCTCTATCCCTAGATTTACCCCAGCTGAGTTTTGTTCATTTATTTGCTGCTAGATGAGATAGAAGTGTGGAGGATGCACGGAAGAGGAACAAGTGACTTGGCACCTTGCTGGAATGTTAAAGAAAAGAGGGCACTCGATGATGCTTTGGAAGGAACTATCCTGCACTGGCAGGGAGACTATTTGGATACATTGATGGGTCTTCTCCTTCCCTAACTTGCAGGAGAATACAGCAGTGCAGAGGAGAGTGATCTCAGCAAACACTTAACTGCATGAGATTACACAGCTTCAAAATTAAGTTCAGGGAATGTTAAAATGAAGTGTTGGTCAAAACACCCCAGGAATGTTTGCAAATTAGATTTCCGCCCACTTTGCAATTCAGAAACTGAAGCAAAACCCATTTAAGAAAAAAAAAATAATGAAAAGGAACAGTCTGCTTAAGGAGTCATTTAATTAAAAGACACCAAAAAACCCTCATGCACAGCAAGCATCTGTGGCTGAATCACAGCTTTCCCTTTTTCATAATTTAGCTTTCACCACTTCATCTTTTGCACTCAGCTTGGAGACTGAACAGAAGTGAGTCAATTTCACTTCCTGTTTGAAAGCTCACTTCACTTTCTGATCCTCATACACCATTCTGCTGCTACTGAGAGTGGGTTTCCAAAACCTGACAGGGATGCACTTATGAACAACCTCAATTAAAACAAAAAAACTAAAGTTCCCTACAATGTATCAGGAACTATATTTCAGGCCCTAACTTATGGCAGTGCTCCTTTAAACTAAGAGCAGCCACTAAGTGAAAAATTCTGGGGCTCTTAAAATGAACAGCATAGTTACTATAATTAGGGACCTACTTAAATCACAGGGAGACTAAGGGTTTTTCACGGTCCACACCTGGCACGGAGAACCAATTTTGCACATTTCAGTGGTTCCATCCCTTGGTGCTGACTGGCAGAGGGCCTGGGGGAGTGGGGAGGGACGAGGGGGTGACTGCCATCTTGATTACTGGCTGCCCTTTGTCATCCTGTCCTCTGGCGCTGACTGGCAAAAAGGTGCCAGCAGGGAGGGAGAGACAATGGGGCAGCTGTCATGGTACCCCACCAGCCGGCACTTGCTCTCCCAGCAGCAAGGACCGCTGGCTTCCACTTGGGAGACAGCATTTTATTTTTAATTTTTTTGTTGTTGTTTTCACATATTCCATGAAATCCATGAAACTGCAAATGAAGTGGGCCCCTAACTATAATTGGTGAAGGTTTTCCTAGAACAGTGTTGAGAAGACAGCAGACCTTTGGGGCTGTTGAGGTATGAGACTAGTACAGGAGTTGATAGAGCAGAAGCAGAAGTCAGGAAATCCCTCTAGTCCAATTTTGATTGGAGACCAGATGAAAGAGGCTACCCTATAGCGACAGGGAACAGGAAAAACTTTTTGCACTAGGTAAGAAGCAGGCAGCAAAGATTGTTACTCCTGATGGGCTAAAGCAGGGCTGGCAATACCCTTGTAGCTCAGCCCGGCAGGGAGGACAGGACTGTGTAGATGCAGCAGCTGCTGCCTCCTTCACTTCCTCTTCTAGTAGTAGCAGCTTCGCTCCAGTGAGGAAAAGACCCACCTACTCTATTCTGTGGGTTTCTCTCTTCTCCAGTAAACCAGCTGGCAGCTAGCTACCCCATCATGCCCTTTCCAGAGGGGAGAGGGCCGCAAGCAGCAGTACAACACTGATGGCATCTGACTAGGGCCCCAGGTGAATATTCAAAATCCCAAGACTGACTCAACTAAAACCAGACTTTTGGTAGGAGCTTTTCCCAACAGTTTCAATTAAAATATCACAGGGCAACAAAGAACATGATTTCCACTCCAAGACAGGCAGTTACTTAATAAAATTCCCTTTCAGAAATCAGCTAAAAAAGGGTTCAAACAGAAACAAAACCCACATACACAAAAACAAACCCCCCTGATTTCTAAATTTAAAAAAATAGTCAACAATACTCTTGGAAAGTGATCAATACAGTCCACAAACTCAGATTCAAAACAAAACTAAGACAGCACTTGACAAGAGTGACAAACCAGTATTAAACAAACATTTTAGTAGTACCCACAGAAGGTGTGTGGGGGGGGGTTGGCAGGCTCCTGATCTTCAGAATAAGCCCTCAGTATAAAGTTGAATAGCACATGACACAAGGATTTTAGAAGCAAGATGGTTTCTTCATTGCACAGGTGGTGGCAGTGGTAGCAGCAGCATTTGCTTTTTCTCCATCGAAACTGTAAACCACACCATTTTAACATAAAATACACAAGTAAAACAACAGTCCATAAAATTTCTTCATGAATATAAAATGCAAAACTATACAAAAATAGATAAAATTGACCATTTTCATATGCATATAAAAATGCAATACAGCACAACTTGGTAGTCTGACCTGAATGTCAGTGGTTTAAAACTGCCATAGTTAGCCATGTGATAGCAAAACATTTTGTGCAAGTGCCACTGCTTGGTACAATCCTGCTATTTTTAATGCCTTGGCCAGACAATTCCTGACTTCTGACAGTTGATGACTGGCTCAGTAGACCCTACTCTTACTAAAATCTAAGCTGATACTTAGCAACTTGGTGCCAAAACGTGACTCCACGTTTAACCAGATAAAGACGAGATGACTTGATTCTGCAATGCGTTGAATGCTAACAGCTCTAACAGAAAAGACAGAGCGCTCTTACTAAGTTGCATTTTATTGGGAACCCAGGTCAACAGTTCTGGCCAAAGGGCTTAATTCAAACTGGTAAATGCTGTAGGTTTAAGAGCCCACACCAGAAACCCAAGCCTCGGAAGGCCGCGTAAGAGCTTTTGGGGAAGGTGCAGACCCTATGCATAGAAAAGCAGATGCATCCGCAGGGTCCATCCCTCCAATTTGACATGCATTTGGCCAATATTAACTGGATTAAAAAATCCTTAAGTGTTTAAGTCTTACTTTTAAAGAGAGGCTACTATGGCTGGTAAGTGATCAATTATACTACCAATTAATTAAGAGTAAGAGATGATTCTCAGTCTACCTCATCATGCCAAGATCTCTTTTCTCATGGAAGTGGGAAGGAGGAAGAAAGGAAAAGGGTAAATTGGTTTTAAACCTTTGAAAAATGGGGGATGGGGAAAGACAGATTTGTAATAGGACCACCAACTGCTTCAACTCTGCAGTTAGAGTGGTCTCCCTCAGGAAAATGGCAAGACCCACCAGCTCATACCCATAGTCTGCTCTGACACTGAATGAAGTCAGGAGCAGAAGCATACTCTGAAAACGTGTAGCAGGCTCCCACGCCCACAATGAAATAGGTCATCTTGAGATTCCATAATTGATTTAATTCCTCTCACTTTTACAACAGAACTTAAAGGGTTATTAAGGAAATACATCAGAATTTGAAACTTTCAGAAATGCCATCTGCTTTATGAACAAGCACTTAAGAAATTGCTGCTTGTCACTTCAACCCACCACAAGCTTTTTTACCTTCAGATAAAATCTATGACCCTTTTTACGATTTTAGTAGAAACATCAAAAAGTGTATCATCATTATGGAAGACCTGGTCTTATTTATCCCTTGATGGACAAACATTTTAGTAGCATTAGGAGATCTCATTGTGTAACACTTTCTTCCCAATTTGAATTAAACAAAACGTACTTTTCTTTTATCTTTGAGCTCATGGAGCAGAATATTTCAATAATCCTCCAAATTAATTAACACTTGCATATTTCAGAAATGCGTAACTTTTGTCAATGTCACGTATTTTCTCTGTTAAAGAGTCTAAATCACAGTAAGAAGAAAACCTTTGGTATGAAGTCAGATTATCAAGTCCTAACTGTATTGCTTTCACACATTAGTGTATTGAAACCGCTTGCATTAAGTCTTTCCATTACATACCTACAACCAAAATGCTTATTAGAGCCATGCATCTGTAACTGAACATTCTTTTTAGCACTGAGACACTAATGTTTCACCCAAACTTTGGCAAAGGCCACATCATTGATAAACAAAAACACAAAACAAAACCCCATCCCCACAAGATGCCTTTGGTGACATGCTCAAAAAAAGAATTCAGTAAGAGGCTGTTGCTTTAACCAAGACAAAAAGGTGACTATTGGGAATGCTTGCCTGTATTCTCTTTGCTCTTGTCAGCAGAAATTTATTTGTGACCTACAGCAGGTGAAGAAGTGGATCAGATCTATGAAGTTAGGATCTGGTTTGGAATGTGCCCCAAATTTAACTGTTGGAGTTAGTGCCATTTCTACTTGAGATTCTGGTGATTGATATTCTAGGCCCTGATTTAGGACAACTTAAAGGCTGCCTTCAATAGGATTTTATTCCCAGTTCAGAAAAGGAATGAGCCTGAAGCCAAGGTCGCTCCCTTTGCTAATTCTTTGCCTTTTCACGTAAGACTGTCAGATTGTAAAGCACCAAGGACACTGATTTAGTGCAGTAATGAATAAGCTCTCAGTTACAGATGGCCAGTTTAAGGACATCAGCAAATGAATTAATTACTGCAAGATATAAAAGAGAAGAGGCTTTGCTGTACCAGTGTGAATACTCTTGTCCTGTAGAAAGCCAAAGAAGAAAGCTAAACAGAGAGTTGGCCTTCATACAGTAAATTCCTGCACCTTTTAACCTGGCAGTAATAATTTGTCTGCCCATAGTCTCAGGGTTGAATTTGTCCCATGCAATCTTGTTTATTACAGTGGGGTTGTATAGTTGTGCAGTGTGCACTGAAGAATGGGACACAATGGGTCCTAGAGGGTAACACTCAGCAGTGCAACCAACACGGTAACACTGAAGAATTAAGATATAATACAGCGTATAAATACAGAACTAGGTGTTCTCTGTTCTTAGCTGTTTTGGTTTGTTTTTTTTGTAGTGAAGAGCCAAACAAAGAGCATGGCTATTGTTCTGTCCTTCAGTGCTCCTTCACATATGCACAGCAGCAGCCCCATGAAGGTGTCTTTTCCATATGACATATTAGACCCTCACGTGCCTCTTTCACCAGGGAGTCTGTATTTCATGCCTAACTACTAGTACCAATGCAATGATTGCAGAGATGTTCTCAGCTGTTTGCTAAGCCAGTGAAGAGTACAACTCTAAATCAGTATGGGACTGACTTATAGCCCAGGTAGGAAGAAACATTAAGACCCAGTCTACACTGCAATTCAGAACCCTGGTTGTAATTAGGTTATGGGCCAGAAGAACTGTAGCCAGGTTATCCATTCTGACCAGCATCTATACAGGGCTTGAAAATGGGTATCAGATGAAGTTGGTTCACAAGAGAAGTGACAGCTGTGTAACTTCACTATTCAAATCCTCCAAAAGATTTTGCAAAAGCCTCCAGGCAAAGGAAGACCCAATTTAAAAAACTGCAGTTATTTTTAAGCCATTAAAGAAAGTATTTTTGCATGACAGAAGCAGAAAAGGGCATTTTTAAATGCTCTGCAGTTCACCATTAACCAAATTAAGTCAAAGCATGTAACACTGATAGAAGCATAGGGACACTTAGCAAGTCTGTTAGGAAGAAGAGAAATCTATTTTAAGAAACCAAAATCATGTAATTCAAGACTGACAAGGACACGGAAGACTCCTTGGAGTCTGTGCTCCAAGAGCCTGAAGCAGGTGCCTCAGAGAGCTCTCTCATCCATGCAACCAAAGACCTCCTCAGAGCAAAGTGCATCTCTCCACAGCTTGCTTTCATTCCTCAACCTTTCCTGCAAGGTGTAGGAGCAAAAAACCTAGAAAAACAACAGATGAAGAAGAGTGGCAGTATATCCAGCTTTTTCATTTCCTCCAGGTGTGAGGAAGAGAAATTCTGAAGCCTAATTTAGGCTGTGTTACACCTCGTATTCCAATTAACAGAATACTCTCCTTGTATGCATTTATGCAAGAAAATAAAAATCCCTAACACAAAACTTCCTTTTGAAGAAAAGTAACAGCATCTGCAACTAAACAGCTACAGGCATGAGTCAATTTAGCTTATTTAAAAAACAAATATTCACGTTAAGGTGGGGGAGAGGAGGTTGGGGCAGGGAATGCACACAGGGAAGGTTCTACTCTATGAAGTGTGATCACTTCAAAAGGAATAAATGGGTGAACATTTTGTTCTTAAAGGGACATCATCAACATGAAATCTAGTCAATAAAAAAGTAGAGCTGGCTGAAAAATCAAAGCTCCTCATAGCAGGGGGAACTGGAGTGAAGGGGTGGAGGATTTTTTTTAAACCAAAATGAAAACATTTACAGGAACATTCTCATTTCGGCTGAAATTCCCTTCGCCTCCCGAACTTTCCTTTCTCCACTGGAAAGGAGCAGGAAAGGAAATCAAAACTTGCCAAAAGAATTCCAATTCCCCCCAACCCTTTTCTTTTAATGGACATTTTCAGAGAATTTATTTCCCTTTTCTTGACTATCGCCAATTAAGTCATTCCAGGTCTCTGAAGTAAGTCCCAGGATGATCTGTGATTTTACCACCACCGTCTACCTATTTTTCCTCTCTCATCCTTATCTCTGCATGAGTCACATAAACAGAGAGAAATGACTCCACAGTGGATAAAACTGAGAGAATATCAAGTGCTGTCCAATGCACAAAGCAAATAAATGAAGAAAATATTATTTATTACTCATCTTTCTTACTTTTCTGTTAAAACAGCTTCATATTTTAAAGAAAATTCAGGGGAAAAAAAGCTTTGATTTTTAGAAGCTGATGGTGTCCCTTTAATTAAAAGCTGCCAAAAACTAGCCTGATGTACTAAAGATTTGTCTGCTTCCAGATTTTTATTCCAGCAGTGACAGTGTTATGTACTGAGACTAGTATGCATTCTGCATTGTGTATTATATTCAACCGAACAGTGGTACATGCTGAACCAGGGCGTCTCAGTGGTAGTCTAGGAATCTAGGAGCTTGCTTGTACAAAACACACATAAAGCACCCAAAGCCGTGCAGAGTGCTAGCAGCACTGTCACTTTGCTGCACCCTACTTCAGCCGCAAGAGAAAAGAGTTCATCTTTGTTGGCCCAATTCGAAATTAAAAATCACTCCTGGAAGTTTGCCTTCTCCCTCCCTGAAAAGTGAACCCTAAACCCTACCCCCCTCACCCCTGTGTTGTTGGCTATTTGGCTACCGTTACATTCACTGTAGTGCTTTTACAGCTAATGGGCAGCGGGTTCCCATGCGAAGCTCTCCCTTTCAGCAGGTCGGCACTAGGGCTTCCATAATGCTCAGCAAAGCAGGCTGGGAGTTTTAAGGTCTCAGCGTTGTCATCGTGAAGCTGGGGTATTCCTTGAGTAACACCAACAGGTTTGCACTTTGCTGGTTTCTCAGGGGACTGAGTGAAACTGAAGCTCTGAGGTAAGTCAGTCCCTTTTTCTCCCAAAGGTAACACAAGAGCAAGCTTTTTGGCCATGTTTTCCCCATGGTACCTATAGGAGCTAGACACGACTTGGGACTGTCTCGTATCAATCTGCAGAGGTAAACTGGATGGCCTGACCATGTGTCTGGGGGACTGAAGCATTGGGTTATTGGGTTCCATATCCTGGGGCCTCCTGTCCAGAGTCTCCAAGGCATTGCTCCGTGCAAGGGACACAAATGGAGAATCCACTTCCAACTGCTCAGATGTATCCCAGTTGCTTTCTACGACAGCTGGAGCACAGCCCCATTCTGTCACCCCTCCAGAGGAACGCTCAGCATTGTACTGCACACACTGCAAAGCTGGCCACGCCAGAACACCATCAGCTTCTCTTCCATCTGAAGGAGAGGGAGGAGTGCTCTCCTTGCTTCTGTTCAGAGAGCTGACAAGGCTTAAGGCCATTTTTGGAGAGTTGCAAGTCTGCAAATTCAAACTCCAAGCTCTCAGTGTCAAGTGACCTGCTCCTTCTGTTGACGGAGAGAGGTGCTGGCATGGAAGGGCTCAATCCATGAAGGCGCAGGTGACGGGGAAGGCTGGCTACTCCCCAGTTGCAGCTCTGGAAAGAGCTGTGGGGATACCCTGGGAACATTCTCTCATCACATTCAGCAAAGGACTCCTTCTGCACATAGCTGTCATCAAAGGCCTCAAAGGATGCAGCAATGTCCTCATCTGTGTTCATCTCCAGGTGCTGCTCACATTCCCCCTCACCTTCCTGCTCCACATCGACAATATCAAAAGTGACCATGGTTGGAAGGACAGGAAGGTTCTGAGTGAAGGAAGAACCAGAGTCAGAGCTACCAAGGCTTTCAGAAAGGCTAGAAAACAGAGTCCCGCTGCTGGTGAACTCCACCAGAGCTTGAGAAAAGTTAACAGCATGCTCAGGTTCACATTCACTTTCTGTCTGGGGCTCTCTGGGGCTATTTTCCACACCACTGTGGTTCTCATTTTGCAAGCAGCCATCATGGTCATGTGTTCTGTAGCTGGGGTAGGTCACCGTTTTGGCTGGGGCTAATCCACTGTGGACAAGTCCTGCAAACACTGTATGATCCAGATCAGAATCAAACACAGAATTGTTTTTCATGAGCTCAATAAGGCAACTTCCTTGTGCTTTTTGGCCATTGCAATACTTCTCTGGATATAGTGTCCCTTGAAAATCCCTCCACTCTGAATTTTCAAGTCTGGACAGAGAAATCCCACTGTTTACACTTCTGTTTGAGGCTTGAGGACCAACTTGTTCACTTCCAAGGCAACTCTGATTTTTGCCAATTAAGTTGGCTGCTCTAGTTTTACATTCAATATATTGCTTTTCCCTGGCACATTTATCTTTGCTTGGAACATCCAGCCGTTTCAAGACCGGTTCCCTCTGCAACTCCCAATACAACAGCTGTTTCTGAATGGCAGCCAGCCTCTCTTCCTCAGTTTCCATCACTCTGTTTTTCTGCCCTGCCAGTTGCATCAGGTTCTTCTCAGCAGGGAGAGTGAAGTCCAAGAAGCAGCTGAAGATGTCTGGATGAGATGCTTTGCCCTCGAATAAGGATTCATCCCCCTGGGAGGGGCTCATCAAGGTGTCATCAGGCTCATAAAACTCATAAAGTGCATCACCACTATAACTGTCTCTTGGGAGACGGTCCTTCTTGCCTTCACCAAGCCCATCCCCAGCTTCATCCTCTGGACCAGGTGTGGTAGAGTCATAATAACCCTCATCGCTATTAGGGGCAGATTCTTGCTGGTCACTCTGTGGTGTTAAGAGCTCTACGTCATCTACCACCCCACCAGTGTATGGGTGGGCTCCCTCCATGCACAAGCCATGAGCTTCCAGCTTGCTATTCACTCCCTGTGGCTCATGACTGTTCATGAGATGAGGAAGACTGGCTTCATAGCTACTGTCCACCTCAGTGGTTCCTTCCCACATCTGATGGAGGTACTCCTCTATCTCCTCAGGCATGGCCATCTCCTCCCCTCCTCCCTGGTACGTGACAAGACATGAACTCCTCTTGGCAGCATCTCTGCTGCGCTCCACAGAGATTGTGCTCTCAGCAATGCTCTCAATATCTGGCTCGGCAATGATGTCTCCACACCCAGTGAGCGAATCGAAACTTTTAAGGGAAGTGACATCCCCAAACATCAAGCTGAGCTGATCTCCTGAGTGTTCAGATGGGGGATCATTTTCTATGTAATCTGAATGGAGGACATCAGGAAGGCTGCAGCCTGGCTCTGCACAAACAATAGCCTCTACCTCAGATTTCATATCTAGAACACAGTCTTTGCTCACAGGCGCTACTGCTCCACTGCCTTCCAAGCTACATTTCTCAGCTACCAGCCACTCTGACTCAGTGGCTTCTCTAAGGCTGGATGACAGGCAGCAGTTTCCAACCAAGTTTCCAGTGCATGCTGCAGAAAGAGGGTCTCCCCTTGAACTCTCCACCTCAGAGGCTCGCTGGGGTTCAGCCCCTGTTCCTTGTGTTTTGCTAGTTTGCTCTCCATCTCTAACCTCTCCAACCCACTCATGTGGCCCCGCCTTTTCAGGCTCAGCAGTTTTGTTCTTTCTGTGTCGCCGGATACTGTTAAAAAGCCCCTTCAGTCCTTTCTTGGGCCTAGGCAAAGACAATGATTTGTCCCCGTTGGACTTCTTCTCAAAACCTTCTGTGCTCCCTGGTGGAGAGCTCTCCCGCCTGCTGAAATCAAACCTGAAGCTGGCATCTATTGCTGTGTGAGCACTTTGAGAGCTCGGCAGCTGGCACGGGTGTGAGTTTGTGCCCCCACTCAAGGGACCCTCCAAATGCCCCCCTCTGCCATCTTCGCATGCAACATCGCTGATCCCGTCATGCGTCTTACTCTTACTGAGACCCTTTTTGGAAGCTCCCTTCCCTTGGCCTTTGGTTTTTCCTCCAAAGAAGCTTGGTAGGGTGCATATGCTCCTCTTCCCCCCAAACAGCTTGAAAGCAGTCTTTTTCAGCTTGCCAGGGGGCACTTGCTGCTGCTGTTGTTCCTGAGCTGCAGCAGAAGCATCGCTCCGCTCAGACAGACAGTCAGCTGCTCCATTCTCCTCCTGCTGCAGGGGGTCACCTCCCTCAAGGTGCCTACAGACCACAGATGGAGTGCTGGTTCTGCCTGCCTCCTCTGTGCAGCTTGTTTCCATGGCAGCTGTTAGGCCCAGGTGTATTTAGCTGAAAACCAAGACCCTGACAGCAGAATCTTCTTCAGAGCATGTGGACCAAAGCATGGTAATTGATCTAAAGTGGAGAGAGAGAGAGAGAGAGAGAGGGAGAGAGAGAAGAGAAACACAAAATCAGTGCTTGGCTTGGAAATAATCTGAATAGATGCAACAAGAGCTTGGGCACATTCACAACAAGAGCTGAAACACTAACTAGTGAGACCACCCCAACCGACTTTGTATATTACTTCCTTTTGTTCTTACTCCTCGGATGAATATAATGGCAACGATGACTGGTGGGATGCTAGCGTGGTAAGCCTCTGTTTCATCCATACCACAGCAGTACTGTCTCTTCAGTTTGAACAGCTGTGAGATGGTATTTGGCATATAAGAAGGTTTGCACTCTCCGATTCATTCACCTTGCTTCTAGGCTCCAAGCTGTCAGCCAGGCCTAGTCGGAAGGTGGGTGGGTAGGAGTGTGTCCATATGTGAATACACACGTATTCGTCTCCACAAAGAAGTGGACTGACTCTCCAGACTCATTTCACCATGAAAAATGTTCCAGTATCCTCTGGCTGTACCTTTTATTAAATATTTACACAATGAACCAAATCAATAAGCAATCCTTAACAATTATGCTGCACATGTGAGTAAAGGGAACATTTTTTGTACTAGATTTCAGTTGTTTCTAAAACATCTTTCAGAAGAGTGAAAATTGTATTAAAAAGCAGTTCAATACAAACCTCCCTGATGAGATTAGCTCAGGAACACCAGAGAAAGGTTTTAATCTGATGCTGGCTTGACATCAATAAAAAAAAGATATCTTTTGCAGGGGTGAGAATGGGAGAGAGAATAAATCCAATGAAAATTGTAATGCACTGCTGGCTTCTTCTGCCTGCAGCTTAGAATTTTTCTGGTATGAGGCCAGAAAAGCTTTTCATGGAGTTTAAATAAAGATCTTATATGACAAACACACCCAAAACATGGGCTCTTCATTGCTGTGACTCAAGGGCAAAACCTGAGAAGAAAGATTTGTTCTCAAGTCTTTGGGGAATCTGGGCCTGGAGAATATCAGAATGTTTATTTGCTTCTTTTATTAATGACAACCTTGGTGTGTTCACCCTGCTGACAAAAATTAGCAGTTAAGAAAACAGATGGTGACAGCCCGTAATTATATTAAAATAATGGTTACTAGAACATTGTAGACCAAAGCCAGCTATTTGTAACATTGAACTCTTCTCCCCCTACTACTATAGACTCTGGCAGGCAAGGACAGTATGTCAGGATAGACAGGCATTCATACAGACACTGAAAGTACAGGCAAAGGCACAGACCCCTTTAACATGCCTCTACACAGGCATACCCCTTCCGTACAACAGACCAATACTTCTACAGTATTAAAGCTTTTAAGCAGCCATTAAGCAGTATTTCTAGCTGTGCTGTGTGACCTTGGACAATTCAACTGCTCTGCTCCTCAGGTTCATCCTGCTGATGGAGGGGGAAAGTGGGATGAGGGGGAAGGAATTATATCTATATGCCTATCTGGCTAGTTTTATGGATACCTTTAAAGATACTCAATAGGAAAGCACGGTTTTATGACCTATACAGAACAGCCACATACCACCCAATCTAGAAGCTTGTCAAGTGACAAGCAAATGCTTTGAAGTCAGAGGTCACAAAAGGAAGTTGTGATTAACAACATTATTAGGTTGCAAGATAATGCTCTTTCCTCCCTTTTAACCCCTGACCAATGCCCAACTACCAAACAGGAATGGAAAGGGTGGAGTGAAATTTAAAGAGACAACTTCGTTTTCCAGAGGCTAAGTCTTGTCAAAACATATACCATTTTCCCCTTCAGACCTATCACACCCCAACCATGCATTGCAGTTAGCTCAGGAATCCTCCAAGGCAACCACAGGACCTCCGATTCTGAAGTCTTGGTGGTTTGAAGGAGGAGGGGGAGAAGAGAGAAAGCTAAGTAGTAATAGTGTATTGACTCAAATATAACACAAGATTGTCCCCCACAATCAGCATGCTGGGGAGGGAGGGGGGGGGGATGCCCCATGTCTTACAGTTGCATGCAAAGAGGAGGGGGGAGCAGGCAGCTGCTGTAGCTCTGACTCTGGCCCTAAGCCTGGGTTGGGGCCAGGATCAGACCCACAGAAGCTTCCAACCCCTCCAATTCCCCTCTGCAGCTTCTGCCCCCCCTCTCCCCCCAAACCCTTCCCTCCCCATTGCTGTCAGGCACAGCTCAGCTCCCGTCCCAGCCACTGCTTTCCCTGCTGTAGCAGTGGGAAGGGGAAGCAGTGGGGCAGAGAGGAAGAGTCAAGACACTCCTCTAATACTCAGATTCTGGAAAACTATACCAAATTTATTAATTTTCTATACGTGGAAGCTAAGTATGAGGGGGGTTGTCTTATAGTCAGGGTCATCTTATACTTGAGTAAATATGGTATTAATAATACCCAGCTTGCTCAAAGGGAAAGAAAAAGCTATGGCAAAGGGTATATGCCTCTTGCAATGAGCAATTTCTATTGAAAAGGTGGCTGCTCAGTCACCAGTCCTCTGAAGAACAACAAATTGATCAAAACTCTAGGCTCAGATTTAAGGCCTTCTGAAGTGCAATTAGGGATGGTGGTGATTGTGCAATCAGTTCCTGGATAGAAGCCACCTCTACAGCTCTGATACTCAAAAGAACAAAAGGGACCTTTTATCCAATTTAAAGCTCATGAAAGCAGTTGGCAAAATCATCATCTAATCTCAACCGAGATATTAGATCAGCCTTAAACCAACTCTAAACCTCATCTGGATATGAAAGGTTGAATGCCTTAGCAGCTTGTTTTCACAGAAGAAAAAAAAAGACTCCACCTAAATCTCTGTTGGCAACTCCCTCAATTTTAAAGCCCTATCTTATAATTAGGTAAGAAAACCATCTTCCATTTAGGAAAGAAAAAAATAAAGGAGTTTCTAGTCCTCATCACTGTGAAGTAAATCTTGAAAACCCAACTCAAATGTACCCTTTAGGCTCAATAATCAAATATACAGAAGTCATTTAAGCACAAAAAACTTCCAGAAAGGCCTATAAGTATCTCAGGCAGACAAGGTTCCTTGGGTGAATTTGATATCTTTTATTAGACAGGAACCTTGTCTGCCTATGTCCTTAGACCAACACCGCTACAACCTAAACCCCTGCAACATATAAGTATCTCATGATTTTTAACATTTTTACCTTAACTAGCAGATTAAAATTGACCCAAGTTGCCTCAAATAAGTCCCAGTTAAAAAAATAACTTTTTTCACTAGAATTCTGCTTCATATTAGATCATCTGGGAAGGCTACTTCAAGAACACAACTTAATGAAAAAGTCCCTTGGGGCTGACAACATTGCTAGGAAAATGTTCCAGTCTTACAATAAAATATATTTTCCTGTTGCAAGTGGCACAGAAGCAACATTTAAAAAAAAAAAGAAAAGAATAAGAAACCTTGCAAAAATAAAGAAAGAAAAGCATTATAAAAGTTCGTTTTGGCGCTCTCAGTACTGAGATCAACTCTCACCCGCAACTGTAACCACAGGGATATTTATAGACACTAGAAAAATATGATTAGCAGGGACAAAAATATTTACAGAGAAAGGGAATAGGAAAAGCAACAGCAAACATGCTGACAAAAAGCACCTCATCTGCCATGTGCACTGGGCTTTTTTCAGCCTAGATCTGTTTATCCTAGAGTGGAATAAACTCAGCCACAGTCATCAAGAGTAACTCATTCAAAGTAAAATGGTAGCTTAAAACACCAGAAACTGCCTGAAGATCTCTGTAGTAGTCATACCAGCACTGCTACCATGGATGAAAGTGTACTGATGGTAGAAATAGTGTTAGGGCTGGTAACAGGAACGTAAATCTCATGTATCCCATCATAAGGAATGGCTTTATTAATACTTAATGGGGGAGATCATCTAAATCTTACCTACTTTAACTGGAGTGTTCTAATTTTCCAAATTATTTGTACAAAAGTATCTAGAAACCCCCTTCATGAAAGGGTCCTCACTGGACAAAGCAAGTCTCTATAGCTCTCTAGTATTTCCCATCCACTATGTAGAAAACAATTTTCTTTCTCCTACAGCACAGAAAGAAACAAGGAAAGTGTTACCCTTATAGGTGAACTTGTTTGATCATGCTGCAACCGAGAAAAATGTCCTTATACAGATGCTCCTAACTGTGGCAAAGATCCACAGTCAACAGAGCAAGCACAGGCAACCTTTTTCAGCTGAAGCCAGAATGACCCCACCCCAGGTTAGAGGCAAGTGGATGGGCAGGCACCCTAGCACTCAGCCATTGCTGCTTGTCCCTACAGGGGCACATGGTGAACACCCACAGCCAAAGCCTTCTGCCACCAAATGATGCAGAATTCCCGCATCCGTTGGTTGGATCCAGTCTGCAAGCCCCAGATCTAGAGTGCAGACACACCCTTAACTACAGTGGCAAGTTGCAAAAGATTTTTTTTCTCCCAATTTTTGCAAAGAAAGTGCCTCTGTCAGTGGTGAGGGATCAAGCTGGGCTCTTAGAGCTTTGCTAGGAAAGTTAAAAAATTAATCCAGGCTTGCTTATTTTGATAGCTGTGATGTTTGAAAGGTAAGGAAAGCTCCCTGCCTCTCTGCACCCCAGAGGCTCAAGAAGATGTCACCCATTTTACTTCTTTAATACATCACATCTTAGCTTGTCAAATCAGTCTCCTTCATGTAAAATGACACTTTCTATAGCAAACAGGTCTGCTGTAGCCATTCATTATATAGCAGCAGATTATTAGCAATGATCCCGGTTTTGTTTCCTGAGGAAAAATATGCATTTTCCCTTTTAAAAGGAGAAAAATGCAGATTTTCCCTTTTAAAGCCAAAAACTACAGGTTTCCCCTTCTCCACCGGCTGGCAGAGTTCCAGCCTGCAAGAAGCTGCTTGCAAAAAGGGCACAAAACCCTAAGCCCTGTCCAGAGCGGGAGATGAAGTGGGCACGGCCTGAGAATCTGAGACCAGCCACTGCTGGCTCACACTCACTTTGCCTCCTGCAGTCTTTGGGGTAAACAGGGCCTGGGGACAACTGGGGGCCCTCTCTGACAGGGCTGGGGTGGCAGAGGGCTGAGGGTTGGGCAAGAGGGGGCTAGCAATGTCCTGGTTCCTGTACAGCCCCTAGGCCTGATTTTGCAGGGTCTGGGGCCCACTGATTGGCAGGGCAAGTGGGATGAAGGAGGGGAGGGACAGGAGGGGAAGTGGGAAGGGGACGCAGCAGGGTTCCATCTAGGGGGTCAGCTAGAGTCTTCCCCAGCTGCCTTTTAGCCCCCACCAAGCAGGGACCACTGTTGCCTGCCTGCTGCCCCCATCCAAGTGCAGGTTCCCAGTGAAGAACTTGCAATAAGCAAGGATTCACACTCAGAGGATGACCAATTAATTCTCCCAACTGCCAGGGAGGGAAGACTACCATCATCCCTACCTTATAAATGAGACACGATGAATTAAGGAATTTCTCAAAGCTGCAAAGGAATCTATATCAAAGTAAAGATAAGAACCTAAAACAGTGGTGGACAAAATACAGCCCGTGGGCTGGATTCGGCCTGCAAACTGATTACATCTGGCACGCAGGTCAGCAGCTGCAAAATCATAAGATCCAGCCCATAGGGAGCTGGCAGCTCCAGCTGCGGCATAGTGATGGGCAGGCGGGCACATCCCAGCCCCATCCACAGCTGCCCCGCACACCAAAAGCAGCGCTGGGTACACACTTGCATGAGCTGTGGATGCTGTCTGCAAGTTCCTGCCGGGGACTGGGGTGACTGCCTGGGACCACACTTGACACAGCATTGTTACCTGCAGACCCAGGAGGACACCCTGATCCCCAGTAGGAACCAGCTGCCTGCATCCACAGCTGATGCCAGTGCCCGCTTGGTGCTACTTCCAACGCACAGGCTGGCAGCTGGTGTAAGCTGCGGGACAATGCTGGAGGTGCAGGACAGTGGGGGTGGGGGAAGGTGGAAAGAGAGGTGGTCCTGCCCATGATGAGCAGCAAAAGCAGGACCCAGTAGCAGGCACACACACTGCTTCCAGGGCCCTTCTGGCTGTAGCTGCCCAGAGCCTGTGCCGGGGGTCCCTGCCCACTGCTGCCACACCGCACCACCTCCAGGCTGCCCCAGGCCCATGGGGTGGTGGCACTGGCAGTGGGGAAGAATCACAGGGCAGCCCCAGCCAAAAGGGCCCTAAAAGCTTGTTGAATGAGCTTTAGTTAAAGCACCCCCATGCCATTTTTTAAGCATGGGGATGCTAATACATAAGATGCTGCAGCACGGTAATTACCATGCTCCTGCAGACTCGATTAATCAAGCCTACTCCGACGTGCTATGGTACATCGGAGCAGCATCACTGCTTGTGTACAGGCGCCCTTAGAGACTAATTCAGAGAGACCTACAAGGTACCACTGTGTCCTGCCTTCTGCCTGACTTCAGACTAACACTTCTAACTACCTTTTTCCATCCTAGAGTTAAAGGAGTGCTATTTCTCTACGGTGTGTGAAAATAAGTTTTATCAGTTATACGGATACAACTCCATTACCGCTGCAGTTTTTACAAGTATGCATATCTTTGATAATGAAGCAAATGTATGTCACAACTTTGTTGATCAACACAGTTAGCTTATATGTAGACCAGGCCTCACAATCCTAAAATAAACTTCCATGAGGACCCCACATGTAAAAAGACAATTCAGTTACATAAAGAGCACTTAATCATGCTCCAATTTTCATTTAAAACAACTGTTTCTCACTCAGAAGTGATGAAATGCAGCAACATCACCCCGAGCTCACAGACTGTTCAGAAAGCTGGGATCCCTTTAATCTCATTTGTGATACTGCTCTGAACCCCATCAAGGATAGTTTGAAATGCCAACACTTAATTATTTCACTGCTGACCTTTTTCTCCATCAGAGTGGAATGTAGCAGCAGATACAAGAGAAGGAGTTAATAGGGCAGGAACTAGCAGCCAGGATTTTTTGGAAAAGATGGAGAAAATGAGGAGTTTAAACCCTACAAGTCCTGCCCACCCCAAAGGGGGGAGAAAGGAGAGAGACGGCTCCTCCACAGTACCAAAGAACTTCCTTTTTCACCTGGTTGCCAAACACCCAAAAACAAGTACCCTCCAACCCTCCAGGGGGACCACAACAACTGAATTTGATGGCAAAACAAATTAGATATGCCAGACTGATTATACCTAGAGACCTACCTAAATCACTGCAAGACAAAGGGTTTTTCACAGCCCCCTCATGGTGCGCAGAGCCAATTTTTGCAAGCATTTCACTGCAGCCCTGATTTCACTGATTGGCAGAGAGGACCCGGGGGGGGGGGGGAAAGAGAGGACAAGGGGGTGGCCATCATCTTGATTGCTGCTGGCTGCCCTGCCTCTCAGCCCTGACTGGCAGAGCGGCCCTGGAGGGGGGAGAAGGAATGAGGGGGTGGCCACTATCTTGTCTGCTGCCCTTAGTGCTGCCCCACCAGCCAGTGCCTTCTCCTCCAAGCAGTGAGGACCACTGGGGAGCCAACACTTAATAAAAATAAAGGTGGGGCTTTTTGTTGATCTTATGGATTTTGCAGACAATCCTGGATTTTGTGGCTTCTGTGAAATCCATGAAACCGCAAATTAAGTAGGTCCCTAATTTTACCATATTAGGATACAGCAAACAGCAAGGCGGGAAGGGCAGAAAGAGATAGGGATTCAGGAGGCGGGGGTTAGGGCTGGAAAGCAAGAGGCAGAGCCGAATATTTCTGGACATCTCTCCATATAAATTAAATCCAGCCTACTCCACAGGACATAGGGCTTTGTGCATGCTCATGCAAGAGACAGATTAGGCGCTCTATGTGACAGACAAAAATATCACTCCCCCCCACTCCAATAAATCAGACACAAATTCCAGAAGCAGTGTGCAAAGCAACAGCACATTACAGAGATTATTTATTTGCGCCATTAACGCTTTGAGAGACACTCTCGTAGGGGTCGATACTGACAGATGTTAACCTGCTAAAACATGCTTCCACAAGACCTAAAATAAACTGTTGCATTAGTTACCTTCATTAATAAACTCTGAAAACCTCTTGCAATAGAAAATGTGTTGGAGTACCAGAGTATTACCAACCCTTCATAAAACTACCTCCAAAGGGACAACTTAAAACATTATAATCTAAATAAGTTTGATATCACTATATCTGCCTTGCTTAGAGGCAGTTTCCCCCCTAGTATCATCAGTTACATCACTATAAAAGGGGTCTTAACCATCTTTAACTAGAATAGCTATTTCCAGAAGGGTTCAACTGGTCTAGCATCTGCAAAGGGCGTTTTATTGCTTTAAGCTATCTTGGTATACTGGTAATTAAAGTGCTACATCTTGTGGATTTAGACACGGCCTTACTTGCCTGAGGACTACGCCTGCATCTCAGACAGACATTTGTCATCTGTTAGTTATAAAACAAATGTTACGACTGATGTTTTTTTTCTTTTTAAAAGAGACATACCAAGTCTCTCCAGGAAGTTCCTGAGATGCCAGGACAGTGGTCTGCCTTGTCATATAATGCCCTGGCTACAGTTTAGATATGTGTTCCCTCTAAAACAATAAGATCAAAATTGTCTTCTAAATGAAACCTATATTGCTTCCAAAGAGAATGTTAGAAATAAACCTATATTGGAAAAGAAGGGAAAAATGCAGATTGGATGGCTCAGGGGGGAAGAAACAAGACCTTCCAACTCCTGCTTATGGATTCAGCCCTGTTTGGTTGTGATGGGATGGAATTACAAACAAAGCACAGTGTTGTGGCCTTACATGAATGAGTGGTGGGGGGCTTCTGTCCAATTCCCACAAGGTAAGTGCCCATCAAAAAGCCACTTGCAGTACCTGGGCCCTGGTCTAGCATCTCAGTATCAGCGAAGTCAGAGATAGGAACAGTGAACTTCCCCCAGATCCTGACCACAGTGGGAAGTAGGTTGTTGGGTGGGGTTTCAGTTAAGTTCACTGTCCATGTTATGTGTAAACAGAAAAATCCAATCAAAGCAGCTTTCAGCCTAGCAATTTCCCAAGCATTAAAATGCACTTGTTTTAAAAAAGCCAACTATTTCATGTTCATAATGTTTTAGCATCAGACAGGTGAGGATGAGGAAAAAACCCCACGAAAAACAAGAGTTCCTCTTGCTGCCTCCCAGGCTCCGATCTCCACCCCCAAAGCTGGTTTTATTTATCTATCCTGATATCTATCACCTGGCTGAAGGGGAATTGAGAACACCCATTAACTCATGGATCTCTTTAAAGGTAAGAGAGGAAGCAAACCTCAAGAGTTAAGTCACATGTCATCTACTCTTGCTTACACTCTACTCATTTACATCACACTGTAGTTGCAAGTAGTAAGCATGTTACATTTGTGAGTGAATATTTTTACAAGCATAGTATAAATGTAACAGCTATTCCTGAAGAGCTCCCAACGCCTCCATTAGTCTGCTACAGAACTGGGAAGCAGATTCCTCCTACATATGCATCCCTGCCTCTCCCCATTCACAACCTCCTAATGCATGGCTTCTGTGTCTGTTCTCTGCTGTTCAGTGTGGTTTGCATAAAGGTCAGAAGACCAAGTAAAACAATCCCGTGTCCTTCCCACAATCACTTAAAGAAGCAAAAATCAGAAAAGAATCATTACAATAAAAGCAAGAAAACCCCAAATCCAGTAAGTTTCAAATCAAAGCCAGGGATCTGGATATCCAGTACTTTGGATCTCAAATGAACTACTTGGATCCCATTAATAGCAAACAGAAATACAAACAAACAACAAAATGACTGTCAAGTAACTTAACTCCTACACAAGCTAAAAACGTAATACACAGGCTTCTATATATGATCCCAGAAAGTACAAAATCAACATTAACTGAGGAACTCAATGAAATATTCAGTTAATATGCAGGACCTGGCAGCTAAAAAAGTAATACACAGGCTTCTATATATGATCATGCCCAGAAAGTACAAAATCAACATTAACTGAGGAACTCAATGAAATATTCAGTTAATATGCAGGACCTGGCACAGTGCACACTTTATTTAAAAATACTGTATTCTTGTCCTTGCTGGTGACACCTAATTTTGGCAAAAGAGAATGTTGTTTGGAGCTAAATTCAGTATTAGAAGCCACTTTGAAGTATCAGTTGAGAAGTACAATGGGACACACGTCCCAAAGAGGTTTGGAAACATGTCTGAGTTAACAACAAAACTTAAATCAACCCTTTTTTTGTTTTTTTCCTCTTCCTGGCCTGCAGGCTTTTATACAACTTTGAGCCCAAACTTAGCAGGCCTCAAGCAAGGTCTTCCACCTGCTCTGGTCATATAGTGAGGATACACACTGAGCTCGCAAACACCTACCCTTTATCTGATATATTAGTCATCAAAGCAAACAATTTTGTGGCATCATGTCAGCCAGATGGTCTCAGGAACACTAAAATGAGCAACAGCTTCAAATGGTTCAATCCTAACAAAAAAAAGATTGGGGTGGGGGTGGGGAAAGGGCTTAAAACAAGCAAAGCAGCTTATAATCAGCCTATTTCATAGAACAGTCGAGAAGAAGCAGACTTCACTCTGCGGTGAACTGAAGAAAGAGCTTATCAAGGCTTTGACAACCAGCAAAGATGGGCAGCATCTACTTGGCTTAGTTCAAATTATATGAATTGCTCCACTATAGCCTGCAAAACAACCATGTGTATATATATGCTGTCTCCTTCTCAGCAACAAAATAAGACAGAACGGCCCATCTTGGTTCCTAGCAGTCTGGCAAAACCTTAAAGTTTCTCATCCCATCACCAGGGTCCCTCTACAATTTACCTGGTAGCCCAAAGCATTAGGAACCACATTTAGCTCTAGCAAAAACAGGCACAACTGTCCTTGTTGTCAACAAAGTAAAGTCCTGCTCATATCAACACTGAGTTTGATGCTACAAACCATGAAAATTCCTAAATTCTTGAGGTTACACATTACACATCATAGGATACAAATACGGAGGCCAAGATTTGCCTTAGATGTTTGCATTGCTACAATATTTTGACATGTTTTCTTCCTTCCAAAGAGAAGTTGGAGGACAACATTATTTTGTTGAATTTTTAGCATTTAAATGTGGGTACCCGACTAGGAACGACTGGTACAGATAATCAACTTGGTAGGAAGTGTCAGAACTACCACTGTCAGTGAAAAGTCCCCATCTTCCGAAGTGGCATGCAATGAAGTCGGGTGACTACCGTCAGAATTATTACCTGAAATGTGGGCACTAACTCCCCCTTCCAGAGGACATTACAGCTGGTCTATAGGAAAGCATTTAAGCAGAACATGAACTATAGTGTCTTTAAACAAGAGTCCAATAAATCTGATATTTCTGCAAGCGAATTTCAGGTCACCCTCCCAATTTAGACATTGCTCTAAACAAGAGGACCTGGCCATTTTTTTCAACCCAGCATCTGAAAATTAAAAGTAGTGGTTTGCCTCCATGAGTCACTCTGCTAAGCACTTGAGATCAAGTTTGACCGTTAGAAACCCAAGACTGGAAAGGGCCTTTTGGGCCACAGAGTCTAGTCCCCTTGCATTTATAGGCGATCCTACCGTGAAGGAGTCCCCACCAAATCACCACTTCAAACCTTCTCCCACAATGACAAGGAACAGTGTCAGAAAGAGACGCTGAAATATTTTAGAGAATTAACTCAGTCAGGAGAAATAGACAAGAAAGCAGAACAATGATATTTAAATATTAGCCTGTGGAATCAAAAGCAAGCATGTTAATAAGTGTTTACATGGGACAAGTTTAAGGGGGAAGGAAACTTGCGCACTCATTGCAGTACTGGCAAGTCAGGCAGACAGGGCTTCTTTTTCCAAATCAGAGAGGCTCATTCAGTGCTCAAGGATAAGCAAGTACAGCTTCTCCCGGCCTCATTTTCCCCAGCTGATGCCAGGAAAATGTTCCCTTAACACACTCAACTGAGGGGTTAAGGCAACGTCCTAGACCTGAAATTCAAACCCCTCATTTCCCGCACAGACAGACCAGGCTAACCCCAAGAGACACAGCTGACCCAAGGCAACTTCCCAGACCTTAAATTCACAACTTTCTTGACCTTAAATGCTGGAGGCTGCAAAGGAGAAAGGAAGCGTGGAAAAAACACTAGTCGTACCAGCCCACTCCCTGCCCCAGCTCGCTACAGGAGACTGCGCAAAACACACCCACGGTTTGAACCATCGTCTGGCCAGTCTTGTTTCGGGGGGGGGGGCTACAGCAAGAGGAGACGGACGGTGGGTTTGGCTACGAACTGGAGGAGAAAGGGGCAAGGGCCGTCAGGTTCAGTCTCAATGCCAGGGACTTACAGGACAGGGGGACACAGGGAGATCAGTGGGTAGATCAATGTAAGGATACAGGTAAGTCACAGAGGTAGATCCGTGGTACAGGTGCAGGTAGACATACGGATATAGGTGGGTACAAACGATGCAGGGCTCGAGGCAGGCGGACAGACCGCGACACAGGTGGACAGACGGGTCCGGGCAGGTCGCGGCACAGGCTGAGCTGAGCCCCGCACACAAAGGCGGCCACTGCCGCTGCCAGCGCCCCC
>NW_005842309.1:1081983-1083631 GCF_000455745.1 Alligator sinensis
CGTCACATGCGCGGGGCGGGGCCAGCGCGACTGACAGGCCGCGCAGCCAATCCGCGCCCGGGGAGGGGCCGCCGCCCTCCCACGGGCCGGGACACACCCGCGTGCGCGCACACACGGGGAAGTGCGGACACGTGCGCACGCACACGCGCACACACAAGCAGGTACACACAAGCACAGACGCACATAGACACGTGTGCGCATACACACAAGCAGACACAAGCCCACAGACACACACAAGCCCGGATGCGCGTACACAAACACAGTCACAGACACACAGATGTGCGCACACACAAGCAGACACAAACACACAGACACACACAAGCACAGACTCACATAGACACGTGTGCACATACAAGACACAAGCACACAGACGCACACAAGCACAGGCGCGCACACAGGCACAGGCGAGCACAGACAAACACGGACACACAGATGCGCTCACACAAGCAGTCGCACACACAAACATGTAGATACACAAGCACAGACACACACAAACAGACACACGCACACACGAGCACAGACACATGTAGACGTGCGCATGCACACATCAGGCTCCGCGCTCCCCCCAAGGGAGGCGCCAGGACTGCGGCCCAGCGGCAGGGGCAGGTTTAACCCCCTGCTCTCACGCCCTTGAACCCCGGGTGCAGAATTACCCCAACACTGGAGCCCTGCCCCCGGGTGCTACTGAAGGAGCTGAAGCTGCCCCCACCCGCCACAGCTCCTCCAGGCCGGGCTCGGGAGCGTTTCACAGGCTCATCCCGAAGCCCCGCAGCGCCCGGTGCTGCCTCTGACCCAAACCAGCCCCCAAGGCGACCCACGAGGTTGTGTGTCCCCCACGGGTGCCCAAAACCCTCTCGCGGGGCTGCCGGGGCGCGGTGGCAATCAGCACACTCCTCTGTGCTGCCTGGTTGCTCAGGTGGAGATTTTGACAGAGAGGGCTCAGGGTTGAGCAGCAGGTAGAGGCAGGCAATGATGGAGCCAGGACCCCTCGTCTCCATTCCTGACTGTGCCTGAATCATGGTACGAGCTGACACAAACCGTGTCACTTCACTTTCTCCAGACAGTACCTACTTCAAGTGGCTGCTGTAAGGTTAATTTAATGAATGCTCCTACCATAGTTTGAGCTCCTTTCATGAAGGATGCTGTGCAACAAGTACAAAGCATGTTTAGTAGTAGTAGTAGTAGTAGTAGTATCATTGTTACTATTATTCTAGAATCACAGAATCATAAAAAATTGGGGTTGGAAGGGACCTCAGGGGATCACATCTAGTCCAACCCCTAGCTCCTTGTTCTGTCATCTGTCACCACCGAGAACAGTCCAACTCCATCCTCTTTCGAACCCCCCTTCAGGTAGTTGAAGGCTGCAATTAAATCCCCCCTCAGTCTCCTGTAGAATATACTAAATACACCCAGTTCCCTCAGTCTTTCCTCAGAAGTCATGTCCCCCAGCCCCCTCACCATTTATTGCCCTCTGCTGGACTCTCTCCAATTTGTCTACATCCTTTCTATAGTGGGGGTCAAAACTGAACACAGTACTCCGGATGTGGCCCCACCCGTGCTGAAAAATCACTTCCCTTGACCTACTGGCAACACTGCTACCAATGCAGCCTGGTATGCCATTAGCCTTCTTGGCAACAGGGGCACATAC
>NW_005842309.1:1083641-1111147 GCF_000455745.1 Alligator sinensis
TCATATTCAGCTTATTGTCCACTGTAACCCTTTTCTGCAGAGCTGCTGCCTATCCGGGCAGCCCCCAGCCTGTACCAGCACATGGGATTGTTCTGTGCTAAGTGCAGGACTTTGCATTGACCTTGTTGAACCTATTGTTAACAACAATGATAATAATTACCAGATTTCTTTGGATTCTTTAATGTACAAAGATCCAGCCCAGTAAATATCTCTGCATTTGCTTAACTTTACTACCACGAGCACTCTTGTTGATCTGCTTATTCAGCAGAGTTAAGCAAATGCTGGTACAATCACAGCCCAAGGCAGAGGGGTCTTCTGGATTGGGTCTGTGTTTTCATGTACAGCACCTAGCACAATGGGGGCCTTGGTCTTGACTGCTGCCTCTTGGTACTGTTACAATACAAAGCAGATAGGATGTTGGATTTGAATTTTCCTCTGACAGACAAGAAGACTACATAAACTGCTATTTATCTTCTAAGAAAGATGAATGGCTGTCTCCAGGATCTGGATGAGTACATAAGAATTTGATATCAAATGTATCATATGGTTATTGGTTAACATATTAGTTCTACTGTGGTCATTTAGTTGTCATCAGTGAATGAACCCTGAACTTCTGGTACCCGAGGTACAAGCTACTGGTACTAAAGGAGGTAGTATGCTGCCTTAAGTCTGTTCATGAGAGAGTGGTAGCTTCTGAGGCCAACCACTGGGAGGGAAATATATATTGCACTGCCTAACTTTATGTTGCCATATCCACCTATAAGTGCCAAGCAACTGTTATCAGCCTGCTGCTTACTAGTTATAAGAAATCCAACATTGCCTCAGATGTGCAAGCGCAGTCTTTGGTTGCCTGAAGAAACAGGTATTTGAAAATCACAGCACCAGATCTGAAACCAAGCTCATGGTTTATCAGGGAGTCATGATCTCCACCTTGCTGTACAGAGCTGAGACATGGACAAGGTACAGGAGCCATCTAAAGTTGTTAGAGAAGTACCATCAACATTACCTGTGGAGACACACCAACATTTGTATCCTCCTGCAAGCAAATACCAGGAGTACTGAGGCAACGAACATCTGACACCAACTTTGCTGGGCTGGGCATGTCATCTGGATGTCTGACTCTTGAAGCAAGTTTTATTCTCCTAGTTCAGCCAAGGTGTAAGCTTAAGAGGAGGGCAGAGAAAGCGCTTCAGGGACATCCTCAAAGGCCAACTAAAAACATGCAACACTGATGTCAACTTGTGGGAGAATATCGCCCAGGACCACCGCAAACAGAGGAAGAGTCTGCTGCAGGGATCTCTGTACTTCGAAACCTCACAACAACAACAGGAGATGAAAAAGCGGGAGTGGCAGAAACAGCGTGTCACAGACCAAAGCAAGGATCCAGCACTATTCACCCTACACAGAAACACATGTCCAAGCTGCGGTAGAGTTTGTAAATCCTAGACAGGCCTCATCAGCCATCTTTGGGCACACAGATAAGACAGCTATGGAAGATAGTCAGCCTCAACTGCGAGGGATTGCCAAAGAAGGCTAGTTATAAGTAGTAAGGGCTTGGATATTTGGTCTTGACAGTCTTTGTGTCTTCGGTTTAATACATTTGAGAGATCTTAGGTCAACAGATAACATTCTGGTCCTCTAGTCTGACATCCTATGTAACACAGGCCACAGTGCATTACCGGTACTTTCTGAGTGATCTCATCTTGAACTAAGGCTTCAAGTGATGGAGAATCCACATTTCTAAATAAGTTGTTGTAGTGCCTAATCACCCTCATGGTGAAGAAATTGCACCTTATTGTTAGTCTGAATTTGTATGGTTTCAGTTCTAACTTTTGGAGCTTGTTAGGGTATGTCTTTTTCTACTAGATTAAAGAGCTGTTTGCTGTCAGAAATCTCTTCCCCATTTAGGTACCTGTATGATCAAGTCACCTCTTAACTTTCTCTTGGATAAACTAAATAAATTAAGCTGCTTTCTGATCTCACCGGGCACGTCTACATGTTCATTAATTTGCCATAATTATGACACATTCAGTTTAGTAGCTGTAATAACACTTAATGCACTGTAATTGGCACTACTGCGCAGTAGAATAAATGAACACTTATTTGTGATGTTTATGTTCATTAGACTAAGTCTACTAAGCATTATCATAATTTTTGCTAGCCATGCTAATGCACAGTAAGTAGAATTAGTCTAATGCGCATTAAGTGTCTCATGTAGATGCACCCACTGTCAGGCAGGTTTTCCAGATTTTGCATTGTTCTTGTAACTCATTTTAGAAACCTTTCCATTTTTTCAATATCTTTTTTGGAAGTGTAAACACTAAGGCTAGACACACTGTTCCAATAGTAATTTAATGAATGCCATATACAGAAATAATTATGATTTTCTCTACTCCCATACTTATATATCCCAGGATCATTTAGGCCTGTTAGCTACAACACTACAATGGGAGAATGTCTTCAATTGATGAGGTTTCAATGTGGAATAGTCTCATTAGGGGCATAGTACCAGCCTCATCCTTTGGGATGTTTAAAACAAAACACCAAGAAATACAAGCAGCAATCCTGCTTAGGACACTGAAGTATGAACTACCTAGAGAAAGCCTGACAGCTTCTATCTCTAACTTCTTTGGTAAGCAACAATCCTCAGCCCTTCCTGATTGGTGTACTTCCTGCTTCTAAATGGGAATCTTGTAATCACAAGAATAAGTGTCTTAGGCTTTCAGAGTACCGATCTCCACCTCATTTGGAAAGGAAGATTCAAAACATGTCTCCGTGGTCAAACACACCAGGTCAAGCTGGCAGGAAAGCAGAATGCAGTCATTCCTGTGGTGCGCCTGTATCTCTACCCACTTGTTCCACAGCCAGTGAAAGACCAGATTCTAATATCAGACACGTCATATTTTACATCATCCCTGCTGTTGAAAAGTCCTCTGTGTGGCTTTCTTCCATCAGTACAATACTAGACTTTTTTACATAGTGAGCTGCATCCTGTAGGGGTACTTCAGGGAGCCACAGTGTTGCCAGCTCTTATTTTATCACAGTTCCTATACTACCTGGTGTCTCTCTTACAGCTCCTGAAATCAAGTGATTGTATGAGTGTCACAGCTTTAACCTCTTTTTTAAAGGTTTATTTCTAGCCATTGTGGAACATTTAAAAACTACTAATAACTCAAGACCAGAAAGCAAACATCATTTTTTGAAGGTGGGGTTTGGGGTGGAGGTGGGGAAGGGGGGCAGGACAGTCTACTGACTCATGAGCTTTGAATATTGAGCAACTGTAGCCATTGTTTGTTTGTTCAGAGACTTATAAGCATTTACTTGTGGACAAGTGACATGTTAAAATTGGCATTATCCTTGTCATTAGTCTCAGTAGAGAGGTCAAATATTGATTGCTCCATAGATGCTGAACTCTCCTTGGAACCCTTGAATTGGTCTCCAGCTCATGGCTAAGGTACAGTAGCAGGAATTATGAATGGCTGCTGCCTGTGTTGTATAGCTCTTGCGCCCACCTTAGAAAATTCATGAAACTGCCCCCCATTTATGCTTGCATAGGACCGAAACCTATACCTCAAGGCTAGGAATGGCCCATCTGCTGACAGTTGCTATGATCCACTTAAGCAGTCAAGACCCAAATATAATATAACATGAGACAAAAACCCAAATATGGAAAATTATTTCTGAAGGAAAATTAAAATTCTGTAAAAACTGCTTTAGTTAATGAAAATGGACTTCACAACTTCTGTTTCATGATTATTTCTCAAATAAATAATTTTCACCAATACATTTTCTATGGGACCTGCAAGTAGTTTGGGGATGGAAAAAGGGTACATCACCCATCGTTAATAGTTACTGTTTGGAAAAAAAGGCCAGACCAGTAATTAGGGCCCCAGCTGCAAGTTCAGGGACCTAGACTCAGATCTCTGTTTTGACACAGACCTTGTGTGAAATTTTGAGCTATACACTGGATTTTTCTGGGTCTTTTTGCATTGTGTGCCCAGCTCTTCTCGGAAAGGTCAGCCTTAAGCATACATCCTGCTCCACACACCCACTTCTGCTTTCACATGCCAAACCTGAAATGAAGCAATAAAGCCCTTCCAAGGCACTCCTCTTGAGATATCTGCCTCTGGTGTGCTCAAGGACACTGTAGGGGTGTGTCTGGAACAGCTTCACTACCACATTTTTGGGTTTGGCAGAAACAGGTAGACAGACCCCAGGAGCTCCACAGTTGCAAGGACTCGCTGTACTTCAGTTGTCCATCTACTGGAATATAAAATGAGGGGGGTTTTGTACTTCCCTTTACCAGAACATCATCTTCATTACTTCAAAAGAGGGTATTTACAGAGTTCTGACCACATCTACTTTAATTCATGCAGCAACCTGGTCTTCCCTGCATTTTCAGACCAGGACAACTACGTACCTTGATTAGTACCCCTTGGCAGAAAAAAAATACACTTTTTTCACTTTTAGCAGGAAAGACCAGACCTTGTGAGATGCTCAGACACCATGGTGGAAGCACTCTATAAACACTTCAAAGACATTGTTTTCAAGTTATATCTAAGATGCAACTAAATCAGCAATAATACAAAAATAATAGGGAAAATTCTACTCAGAACCTCCTAATCAAACTGGAAAAAATGCAAGCTGTTTCTTAGGCTATCAAGGATACATGTTCATTGTAAGAGGGTTTGCTTTGCATAAGCAGTCACATTAACTGGACAGATTGCATTGTTACACTCTCATTAAAGGTAGGAGCTATGACTCAGAACTGAAAAAGAGTTGAATAAACAGTTTTAAATCATACTGTTTTCCATTAACCCTCCCTATTTTACTTCCCCCCGCCTATTACTGTTTTAAGACCACAATTTGCTTTATAATCATGATTTCAATTATGTTTGGTAAATTGACTGTTTATAACTTACTCTTTCCTTGCTGAAACTGAAGTACATCTCAAATTCCCACTTACTAATCTTTAAGAAGTTCTGTGCTTAATTCTGCCCAACTGAATTTTCTTTCCCTCCTCCTCCTCCTCCAGTTGCACAATCATGTTTTATGCCTCCAAGTCCTTCACTTTTTAATCATAGTGTGGTTTGTTCCAAATTACTTCACAGAATCACAAACCACTAAGTCATCCGCGTCAAAGGGCATGAGAAAATCGCTCTGGATTAGCTTTGGAAGGACACCTAGCGGTTTTCGTTAGGTAGCAGCTCAGAAACCTGATGGAATCAAAGCCTGTCTACAGCCCATTTTGGTGGGTGGTGGTGAACAGGTTTAATTTCATGCATAGCGCATATGCTACTGTGCTCCAGCACGGCCACGTTTGTCAAGTTGCTGACTTCTCGTTGGTATTGTATTTTATAATGTTTGTTACATGTCAGTGTACTGTACATGTCATTTGTTACATGTCAGTGTACTGTGCTCTCAGTGCCCTTCCAAGCGGCGCAACCAGACGGTTCTTTCTAAATAAAATGTATTATTAACTTTTTGCTATCCAAGAACAACATGCACAAATCCATCCAAGAATACAGCCCTGCTTTATTGTTTGAGACTCAACTCACTCAGTGTCACTTAGCACACGTGTAAAATGCACTACCTGTGTCCTTAGAGTTTTTTGTCCTTCTCTATTAAGAGA
This sequence comes from Alligator sinensis, assembly GCF_000455745.1. Taxonomy (NCBI): domain Eukaryota; kingdom Metazoa; phylum Chordata; order Crocodylia; family Alligatoridae; genus Alligator; species Alligator sinensis. The sequence continues at coordinate 1,089,274 of NW_005842309.1, forward strand.
AAGGCTCTGTCATGTTTTTCCATGAAAAAAAAATGGTTGTGCAGGGTGTCAATGGGACACTGGCTGTCACCTTCAACCTGATTCTGATAGGTTTCCTATAAAAACAAAAAAAAAAGGAAATATTTATCTGATGATTTTTAATTCAATAAAAAGTGTGGTTTTAAACAACCTCCTCCACCCCTCACCGTGCTAATTACTTCCAAATATTGTCTCCCTCAGAAATAAAACCAATTTCACTGATGTTTCCTGTCAAAGCTGAGATAGAAAGTTGAGTGACAGCATGAATTATAAAGGGTGTCAACTGGAGACCTACAATTCCCTTTTGATTGCATTATCAGTAATATAGGAAAAGAAATGATTGTTTACAATAAATCATTTTGACCAAGTGCCCTTAAAAAGAAAAAACACACCAGGATAACACATTAAGGACAACTATGCATCATGGATGGCAGGTGTTACTAAAAGGTCTTTTGCCCTTGGCTTTTTTACTAAGTCTTTCTTCCAAATCATAAAACATTATCATTTCCATGGTAACCTTAAGTCATTACTCTCATCTGCTGTAAACCTGCCTAATCATTCTAATTTCCAAAGGAGTAATCAAAAGTGTGTAGAGGCAAGGGGCAGCATGGGAAAGACTGGGGGATGTTATGTTGGCTGTAAATGGGCAGATGACCTGGTGCCTGGACAGATGGTGTCTGAAAGCTGCTGAAACTCCATGGATGAGCTGTCAAGCTAAGCAGAGATGAATAGCATGAATCAGAAATTTGCACGCGAGGACAGGAAGTGAAATATTAAAACAACTCAGCGTAAGTCTACAGCAAGAGATTCCCAGAGATACCCTTTGCCATGTATGAGCAGGAAGGGCCAAGTTGTGAGGAAGTAGGAAGGAGACGTCTTTGACCAGGATAGGGCATGCTGCCTTTGCAGGCCTCAGATGGACTCACAACCAAACACAGCACATCAGGCTTAAAACATCAGTGAAATGCACCAAGATCCTCAAATAGAAGATACAAGAAGGAAGAGGACATTATTGGTACCTGAAAAGCATCTATCTAGTGTGTGAACATGGGAGATTGTCCACTGTTACAGTGACAGACAAATCTCAGAGAGTTTGTTTCAGGCAAAGGATTCTCTAGGTCTCATCCGAACCTCTAAGAACATTACATTCAGACAGGAAATTTCTTAGGAGTAAGCTCTTTATGAGCTGTCTGCCACTGCCTGTTATATCAGAAACAGCAAAATAGCTTCCTGCATGGTAGCTCAGCCCCTGTGCTAGACAGAAGCTATGCAGATGCAGTTGGAAACTAAACACTCAACTTCCTGGGTTTGGTGTAGTTTTTTGAGTCAATTCCTATTTTATCCAAAATGGTTGACATATTCCTACTCAGATCCTCTTGTCAGATTTGATGTAGGCCTAGCCTCCACAGTTGGTATGGTTGGATGTAGCATGTTAAAGCTTCCTCACCATGGAGCAGTCCTTCCTAACTGGACAGTCGCATAAAATAGTCCTCACTTATATCCATCTGAACAATTAATTGTTTTTCCAGAGATTTGACTTCTACAGATCCCGTGCGGTTTGGAGCTAGACACAATAGCGAGAGCTGCTCCTTATCATGAAACTTACATTAATTAATATACATGTGCAGCTGTTATTAGAGCCACCAGCTGGTACTTGTTTGGTTTGATTACTATGAAAATGAAAATTTTCATCCATTCAAGTATTAACAAATTACTTTCCCCTTCAGGTTGTCGGTTCAAATCTATCCCGGGTCAGCAGGGAATGAAAATCATTATCTTCCGATGGCTGTTCAGTGGCCTGTGTATAATGAGAGGATAGCCATAGTCCTGTTCCTAGAAAGGATGTGACCACATCACAAAAGCCACCATAATCAGCCATCGGGATAATGGCACTCTTGTTAGCAGTCTCAGAAGAGAGGCTGAGGACCCGATGGACATTGGAGTTGCAGTGATGGTTTCCTTGTACACTTAAATGATTGATGGACATTGTTTTGCCCTCACATAAATGTGAACAGCAATGGGTGAATTCAGTGGGTGTTTCATGGATGTACTGGGGGTAAAAGCAGGTTTTAAATGTGCAGCATGTGTTATCCAATCATTTCCTTACTTTCAAATGTGCAAAGTTGCTACTTCAAAGAGCAGGATAGCATTTAGTGTTTAATCTCCCTGCTTCATTTTTTAAAAAGATGAAAATATCTGTGTGTTTATTTTTTTTCCCTTTCCTTAAACTAATATCACCTCATATATCCACAGGGAAAACTGTAGCATAACGCCTCGCTTGTCACACTAGTTTTCTATATTAACAGGAATGGAATGCTAACTTATCTCCATATGAATTGCTAATAAGCCCATCATGGTCGTATGTATTTAAATTATGTCATACATTTATATAATAACAGCAACAACATCAACCCACCACTACCACCTACCTCTTTTATGGCTTTTTTAATTACGAGATCTCAACAAGTACTTGACAGAGGAGGTCAGTATCACTATTTCTGTTTTTCAAGGCAGGAAAACAAGCACAGGAAGATTAAGTGATTTGCACCACGTCACTCAGCAGGTCCGTGTCAAACTGGGAACAGAATCCGAGTCTCCCATGTCCAAGCTCTGTGCATTAGACTGCCTGGTCTCCTCTGCCATAGTGCTGTTATTAGCCAGTATTTGTAACTAAATGTAACGTCCTTTTCTTGTGCAAAAAAATGAGGTTATTGTTGGGGTTTTTTCATGAGACAAAAAACTAGCCCTTTTATGAATCCTAGGAAGGGCAGGGAATGACATCTGGGAGCAGGATGGGCAGAGAGAGCCAAGACTGTGAGGCCCAAGCCCCATGCTGTCACTGCCCCACGATCCCAGGCCTGGCCTTGCCTGCCCACCCCACTCCAGGATGCTGCTCCCCACCTGCCCATGGCTCCATCCTGGTCAAGTGGAGCAGAGCCATGATTCATTTCCTACAACCCCCTGCAACAGGCACTGCTTCTGCGAGCAGAGGCAGGCGGGGAGCAGATTGCAACTCTGCACTGCCACCACCCCATGATCCTGGGTTCTCCATGGAGACAGCTGGGACCCCCACGGGCAGGGTACACATCCAGACAGATTGGATGGGGTCACGGATGGGTGGGGAGCTTCATCCAGGGCTTGGGCTGAGATCTTGGGGTGGTGACAACGTGGGACCAGGGCCAGGTCCAGGGCCAGGGCAGAGCCACGATGTTCCCTGCATGCCCCTGCCCACAGAACCCACACCTGTCACAGGGGCATGTGGGGGAGCAGATTGCAGCTTTCCCCCATCCTTGGTCCTGCACTGTCACCACCCCACAATCCTGAACCATGATCCGGCCTTGCCCACACGTCCTGTTCCCAAACAAAGCTCTCGACCTGCCTGCGGCCCCATCCCATCCACCCAACCACATGCCCTGCTCACATGGGTCCTAGTCCTGGCAGTGGGTGCAGGGTGGACTCACTGGGGTGCCTAGGCAGTGGGGTGGGCCAGGCGGCAGTGGTAGCTAGAAGGAGCCACCGCTGACAGGGCTGCTGGGAAGTGAGTCCAGCTGCTCCGCCGCCCCAGCCCTGCTTTGCACCTGCGGTGGCAGGGCTGGCTGCCCCCTGTACCTGGGCTGGATGGGATCAGGGGACCTACCACAGGCAGAACAAAATCCCTCGGTGGGCCAGATCTAGCCCATGGGCTGTATTTTGCCCACCACTGCTCTACTTGGTTGAGGAAAGACATCTTGATCTACCAAAACAAAGAGGATGCTGTAGCCATCCTTGATGTTTATATACTATAAAGCTTGCAGGTATGAAAGAATCACAGACTTAGAAATCCCTGCCAATGAGCATGTTCACTCAGAATGAGATAGTTAAATATACACTATAGGTAGCATTATTGCCCTAAACACCACCAATACACATCATGCAGCCTAATAGAAAAGTGAGCATCTAAGAAGTTTGTAAGTACTGTGTGATAGTATACTTGCCACCTTCAGGCCATCAGGAAACATGTTTTAATAGGAGTTGGTTTGGCCTTAACAGTATTTTGAAAGACCCTTCTGCTGAGTTTCTCCCCTGGCAGCTGTAGGTATTAATAAGGGAAAAAATATGCACTCAACTAGTTTAGTGTCTCCCTAGTGATGGTGCTACTGGGATTGTTTATAATATATGAAGGAAACATAAGGCAAATGGTACAGTGTTTAAGGCCAGGACTAGAGTGTCCAAAATGACTGGGGGATGAGTTATTTCTCATGTCATTAATCCCAGCACTCAACAATAGGCCATTTCAGATCATCCACAGATGAACAAGACCTCTTAGATCATCCAGCCTGTTTCCCAGCCAAAGCACAATGGTTCCCGACAGAGTATTTTCTAGTGTTTTGTCCAGTCTAATTTTAAATATGCCAGGAGCCTTGGAGCTTAATGCTTCCCCAAGGAAACTCTTCCCTATCCTAATAGATTTTGATTAATAGATTCTATAACCTCTGAAATAACAATTAGATTATAAAGCCTATAAATAATGCAGAACTTTCTTCTGTGCTGGTCTGTGTTTTGCAAACAAATGTAATCTGACTGACACCCAGGCCACAGGGATATCTGGCGCACAGGTTTAGCAAAGACTAGGAGCAAGTGAAGAAAACACAACTCAGGGAATTGGTACTCCCCGAGGCTCTGACAGCATCATAAACCACTCCAGCAGTTACCATGGTGATGTGTATGCATGGGCATGTATCCTGAGAGCTTTCTGTTGTCTCTATTTTCCCTGTGCCTAATTGACATTGGAGGGTTGGGACACAAGTATAGAATATATCAGGAACTATGCAAAGGATATGGTCCTGAAATCCAAAAAATAAAAAAAAAGGAGGAGGAAGGGCCTTAACAATTAGGAATTTAACTGCCAGAGGAGTGTGGGAGCATCTAGAAGTGAATGGAGCAACAGTGACCCTGTGTGGTTATGCTGCCAAGGTGAGTACCCACCTAAGGATCCAACTAGGGGGATCCTTTGTTCCTGGTGCCTGTTAAAAATAGTCTTATTAAAACAAAGAACAGCATCTTCTAAACTCATTCTCTCCGCAGTTCCTTGCTGTGCTGTGCATGACATGCCACATACAGTATATGGCTCTCACGAGTTGAGTACTGTTTCCCTATACATATTGGAACGCAGCAGTACAAAATCAAGTGCACATCAACTCCCTGCTGTTTACAACATCTGTTAATAAGAGTGTAATGGGCATCTGCACTGAATCCCAACTCTGAGTCTTTACCTATCTGACACTTCTCAAATGGCACCGTTCATCTTCCCCACAGGAGGAACCAATCAGGCATCTCCCCACTTATTTACCTTACAAGGCAGGGAGGAAATCACCCCATCACAACATGCCACAACACTGATCATGCAGCAGGTCGGGGCTGACAGAGCCTCACCATCTGGCAGGAGGCACTGCAGAGTAGAAGCCTGAAATAAGGCAGCTAGTGGACAACAACACAATACCTTTAAAGTCTCCCCTGTAGAACCACATCTTTTTTTGATGGCTCCCACCACTAACCTACTACTTAGACTTACGGCCACACTTGCTGTGGGAGATGTTCAGTGGAGAGACCGTTCTTTTTGTTGTGTGTTTGTACAGTACTAAGCAGGGTGCGATCTCAGCCCAAGACAAGGACTTCGAGTTGTTGCTCAATAAACTTGGCAGATAATTTTCTACAAGTTAATTTTATGCATCTCTTTAACCCCCAATTCTTTCTTCCATCATTCTGTGTGCCTCAGTGACTAACCTTGGTACCTTACTAATATTCTCTGCTCATGTCTCCCTGCTGTCACCCACCCACCCCCTGCCCCCAGCTGGCTGCCTAGTGTTTCAATACCCTGCCTTGTGTCGCATCTACGATTAGTTTGCAAAAACCTTGAGGCAGGAGTTTTGTCAGCTCTCTATCTGGGGAAGTATCCAGCACACTTTTGGGGCCTGTGTAAAACCATGACTGATGTCTGAACACCGTGTCCTTCTTTTGCTTGGCTGGGTTAAATTAGGGAGCTGGATGTGCTGCTACAGGAAAGAAGTCTTAATCAGAAAGCCAGGCAAATCCATAGTCACTGATCCACATGCACCTTCCAGGGAGGGCTTCACTGTGTGCATGCAGGTGTGCCAGGCACTCCAGATGGCAATTAACTATCCAAGTTTCTTGTCTGCTGACAAGGACGGGGAGAACAGACCTGACTGTTGTGAGCCGGGACTATATTTACTGATGGGCTTAACAATTTGCATGAAGCCACTCTGTGACCAAATGTGCCACGTATTTTTGTTTCCCATTTTCATCCCCACTCCCTTCACTCACCCTCTGGTCCCCCAACCCATTTGTTTCTCTTCCACCTACAAGAAATGGTTGTTTAGACCCATAACTTCATTGGGGTAAAGATTGCAATTGAGTCTTGTCTATAAACCCTCCTAGCACAATGTGGCCTCAATCAATGTGCTTGAGCACATACAACATTAAAGGTTTACTAATGATGATCAGCATTTAAGAATATCATAGTTATGATAGTTATCATAGAAGTTATATCACCAGTGACTGTAAGCATTCCCACTCATGATTTAAAGGCCATATATGTTCAGATGAACAGAACTTGTAATAGTATCTGGCCTGGGATGACTCCTGATAACAACACAGCTGATCATCTGTGGCAGGAGTCAGCAGTAGCTTTTGGTCCCTGTTTCATTTGGCTCTTGGCCTGAATCATAGAATCACAGAAAATTAGGGTTGGAAAGGCTGTCAGGAGGTCATCTAGTCCAACCCTCTTCTCAAAGTAGGACCAACCCCAACTATATCATGCCAGCCAAGACTTTGTCTAGTAGGGCGATAAATGTCTGTTACCTAAAAGAGACAGATACAATTTACACACATCACACAGAACCTGTTTGTGAACAAGCAGTTTATAGGTTTTATGACCCAAGGGCTTTGCCTGCACTGTTCTGCTGAGTTGGGCCTGAGACTCAAACTTAGATGGAGATCCAACCTTGGCCCCAAACAGGGATGTTTCCATCTATGGTGATGTTTTGGGGCTAACTCCATTTTTAAGATTTGATATATCTCTCTGAAGGTCTGGGTAGCCAAGGATCTAGGGCTAGTATCAGATACCACTTAAGCCACTGGAATTTGTAGCAAGTTTTGTCTTATTAAACGACTCCTCGAGAGATTTTCAGTGCTGTGCTTCCATTCAAGCCAGAAATGCCATGGAACTGGCCCCACCAGTAATCCAGTCTTGTCTATAAACCCTCCTAGCACAATGTGGCCTCAATCAATGTGCTTGAGCACATACAACATTAAAGGTTTACTAATGATGATCAGCATTTAAGAATATCATAGTTATGATAGTTATCATAGAAGTTATATCACCAGTGACTGTAAGCATTCCCACTCATGATTTAAAGGCCATATATGTTCAGATGAACAGAACTTGTAATAGTATCTGGCCTGGGATGACTCCTGATAACAACACAGCTGATCATCTGTGGCAGGAGTCAGCAGTAGCTTTTGGTCCCTGTTTCATTTGGCTCTTGGCCTGAATCATAGAATCACAGAAAATTAGGGTTGGAAAGGCTGTCAGGAGGTCATCTAGTCCAACCCTCTTCTCAAAGTAGGACCAACCCCAACTATATCATGCCAGCCAAGACTTTGTCTAGTAGGGCGATAAATGTCTGTTACCTAAAAGAGACAGATACAATTTACACACATCACACAGAACCTGTTTGTGAACAAGCAGTTTATAGGTTTTATGACCCAAGGGCTTTGCCTGCACTGTTCTGCTGAGTTGGGCCTGAGACTCAAACTTAGATGGAGATCCAACCTTGGCCCCAAACAGGGATGTTTCCATCTATGGTGATGTTTTGGGGCTAACTCCATTTTTAAGATTTGATATATCTCTCTGAAGGTCTGGGTAGCCAAGGATCTAGGGCTAGTATCAGATACCACTTAAGCCACTGGAATTTGTAGCAAGTTTTGTCTTATTAAACGACTCCTCGAGAGATTTTCAGTGCTGTGCTTCCATTCAAGCCAGAAATGCCATGGAACTGGCCCCACCAGTAATCCAGCACCTTCACTAGAACCTGGAAGTCCAGAAGCAGCAGAAGCTAACAGAATTGCTTCTAACCTCAGAAAAGGCTCATTTGGGGTCCTGGTGTGGTATGGAGGCAACATATCCTCTGCATGCTTTTCCAGCCCCACATACTCTAAATGTTCCTCTGAGTCATGGTGCACTAGGGTGGTGCACTAGGTCTGCTGGCACCTCTGAGGAGGATGGATCAGGGATGTTATTCATAAATCTCTTTTCCAGCAGCTTATTACTCAGCCATTAAAATTAGATTAGAACTGATACAGCTTGCAGAGAAGTTTGATCAGGGAACAAACTGCATCTAAGGCCTTGTCAAAGTTTTAACTAACTCAGTTTAAGGATCCAAGTCAAATATTGTACTTAACCAAAGTCAATTAGAAATGGGGTAGAAGGAATCCCAGGCTCAGATGTTTTTTGCTTACCATCAGATGGACTGTTGTCAGTCCTGTTCTATAGAATAAAGCACATCATGCTTTTTTACATATTTATGAACCAAGATATTAACAGTTAAGAAACAGCTAACAGACAGAGTCAAGTTTCCATTGATATTGTACCAAATTCATACTTTCATATGACACCAGAAGGCAGCAAGTCTCTCCAGTTAACAATTAAACAGTAGTTATCAAACAAGCCAGAACTGATTAATTAGGACTAGGACATGCCTTTTTTTAAACTGTAAAATCAGAAGCATGCAACAGATTAGGAGAAGCTCCTGTCCCCTTCATCCCACCTGAACCCATTTGTTTATACTTCTGCCAGTGTGTTTTAACTTTTAAACATATAGGGACAGAAAGGCTCAAGAGATCCATTATAGAATATGCAGATTTTTGTTCGAGTCACCATTTCAGATCCAGCCCTTGACTGGAAGCTGTTATCATTGAATGGCTGCTAAATAGATGGGTATTCCTGTATCCATCACTCCCTTGGTGCTATACAAAATAGTGGAGACAATATGGTCATTGCCTGAAGGATCTTCCAACAAATGAGCAGATGGTCTCAGGCCAGCTACTAATGGGTAGCATCAGGTACTGTTGTTTTTCTCCCTCTCAGTCCTAGCAGGGGCCACAGAGAATAGGCTGTGAAGAGTGATATGCCTTCTTCTCCTGGGACTTGCTAAGAAATAAGTTATGCTTGTGAAGAAGGGCAAGAGGTGAGTACTGCTCTTCTCCAACCACCTTACCCATTTACTGTTTGTAGCTAACATGGAGGGCTCCAGTCTGACAACTTCTATCAGTTCCAAAATTCACACGCCTCATGTAAATCACAAGTCTGATTGCAGCTTCTAATTCCAGCTGAGAGAGCATGATAAGCAACAGTACAACTTCCCAGGAAACTGATTTTTAAAAGTAAAATAAGACCATTAAATAATTACATTCATCTAAGGTCACACTCCAGAGGAAAGATCAACTACTGTACTCTTTACCCTATTGTACCATCTTTCCTTTCCTGGTTAAAGGCAGGAGGGAAAACCAGCCCTTTTCTTTTCTTTGTTTTTCTCCTTCAGATTTTGCTTTGTTCTGCCACAGCCCTATGGACTCTGTCTCCACTTAACAGTCACTAATAGGAAGAGGTCAAAGTACTAAAATATGAGGGTAGAAAACCAAGATGATCTAAAGCAATTAAACCTGATTCTTTTCTAACACCACACTCTGGGCCTTTCAGCACACTGAGGGAGCTCGTTCTTTTTCCTTCAGCTTCTGTCCTCAATACCTTTTATGTGGTTTGTTTTCAAAATGGCGAACATGCCTTTCAGAGGTCTAACGCAAGCAAATGCAAACAGCACAGATGAGCAATAGATGGCAGCAATACACATATAATTGCTATTCTGTAACATCTTCTTAGCCAGGTGGTCAACACATTATGTCTTGAGCTTTGTAACTCTTCCAGGGTATTACTCTGATCCCCCCTTACTATCGGTGCTTGAGGTAGTTCACTAGCACAGGTGGAATCTCCAGCTGATCTATGGCTCGGGCTCTCCTGGCACGTTTCAGAAGCTTCCTGACAGCCAACCTAGACTGAGACATCAGGGATTTGGGATGAGCTGTAGAGGAAAAAGATGACAAACAAAGACTGAGGAATCACCACAAGCTTTCTGGACACAAAACCTCCAAACCTCATGCACCCCCATAAGCAAAGAGAGCATTAGTACTCCACGGATAACCCAGTTTGTTTCTCTCACGCACAAATGCTCTTGGTACACTGCAATATGCACACATTTTGGCTTTCTGCCAGCTGCAAGGTGTCTGGCTACTGCAACCTTTTTAATGAATAAATTGCATCATCGTGCAGCCTGCCACCTGGAGACTGTGTCAATGGGCATGACATTAGACACAATCTCACAGTAGCATTCCTGAAAGCAGATGGGTCTGCATGGTTCAGATTGCATAATGCCAGTGGCCTGGCTCTGTGCTTTGAATGATAATCTGCGCACGGTCTGATCATCGGTGACAATGATGATGGCATTCTGCATAGATGGCCAGAATTTGAATGCTGCTGAGAAACAACCTTTAGCTGTGTGTCTTCTCACCCTTATAACCTTCGTCACACATCTGTGAACTCAGTGAGCCTTCAGCCCGTCACGAACTTGCAGCACATCCATGTCACTACCTACAGAATAATCTGCTTGTTCAGCAAACCACTTTTTTGACACAGATTTTCAAATTCCAGCTTTTCTCAGTGCAGAAAGCATGTAAGAGGCACAAGACAAGGTCCTTCCTATGGCCAGGGTACTGTACATGTTAAATGATAAGCTTAGCTCTAGGTGTGTCATGGGAGCTGTACCTACCTAGGCACTTTTTGGGACATTTCCCATTGTTTCACTGGTACAACTACATCTTTGCTGGAGATGAAAACATCAGTAGACATTGGTCACCATTGTGCCACCTAAACCTACTGAGAACAAGGCTGTGGTCACCTAAACCTACTGAGAGCAAGGCTAGAGGTTTCATTGGCAATGACAGCTGAGCACTATAAACGCTCATGTTCCCACAGTTACTAAGTGTGGAGGAGCTGCATCAATGGTGAATTATACCTTTGAAGAGAACACCCATGGGATGAAGTTACTAGGTCTATCTGCTCTCCTTCTTTACCTACATTCTGCTGTATCAGCTTCTGGAAGATTAAATGTTCACTGTCCCTACGCAAGATTTTTTATTAACCTCAAGCCAACGTAACTTTGCTTTTACTTTGACTCCTGCCAGTAAGGGGTAGGGGAAGGAGGTCCCTGAGAATTCATTTGATTTGAATCCTGATCACATTGGAGCACTTGGACAGTCACTCCTATTTTGTCCCTCACCTTCATCCCCCGTGGCTGTAACAACTCTTGCAGTCAACAAACTTGGGCGGAAGCAACTGAGATTTCCTGACCAAGCTACACTTGTAGAGGAAAGGAAGGTAGCCTTGACTCAGGCCTGATACATACCCTGTGAGCTGAGTATTTTAGTGGGAGAAGAAAGGAAAGGAGCTAAATAGTCCTGAAAGGAGAGGTGCCTTGTGGAAAAGTGACTATAGGCTCATTAGTTAACATCCCACTGCGGGAATGTTAGGAGCTGATGATTTGTGTCCTATGTAACCTGCACTGACAGCAATATCAGCTGGAGTAAATGTCACAATTAATAGCATAACAACACTTTCCCAGGGTTTAAGACAGGGAGTAAAGAATATGGCACCCAAAATTTTAGGGGGAACAAATTACTGCAAACCCTTTTCCAAATTGATGGCAATTGGTTTGTTCGGGGAGATGAATAAAAAATGATCATTGCCAAGTAGTTTATGGGTAGGGACCTATTTAATTTGCAGCTTCACAAATTTCATGGAAACCATGAAATCTGGAATTGTCCATGAAATCTACTAAATGAACAAAAAAACTTAATAAAAATAGAATGCTGGCTCCTCAGTGGGAGCCAGCAATCCTTGCTGCCTGGAGGGGAAAGAGCTGGCTGGCAGGGCATCAGACAATATGATGGCTGCCCTATCATCCCTCCTCCCCCCAGGACCTCCCTGCCAATCAGTGCTGAAGAGCGGGGCCTCTCTGCCAACCAGCACCAAGGGGTGGGGCCTCCGTGAAATGACTGTGGAATTAGAATTTTATTCTGCAAGAAACCTGTGAAAATTGTTAAGTCCCCCCACGATCGAGGTAGACCCCTATTTATGAGTAATACAAAAGTTTTCAAATGGATAGCTGTGCACACAGATTACCTCTTTCCCCGACCAGCAGTTCCAGACCCTCAGTCTTCGGTGAGATCTTATCTACTGCAATGTTAGGTAAGTACACATTGGCTCCAAAATCAATGAGCAATCTTATGAACTCACTCCCACAGCTATGTCTCAGGCAGATTTCAAGCAGTGTCTTGGGCCGCTTGATGCGTGCAATCATTTTCTCATCAGTGCAGTTGTAATCGGGGTCAGCTCCATAAAGTAACAGCATCTTAAAACATTCCAGGTGTCCATAGACGGCAGAGAGGTACAAAGGGCCAGAACAAGCGGCAGTATTGGCAGCCCAATCTGGGACCCTTGATTTAACATTAGCTTCTGCCCCATGGTCTAAGAGTTCCTGGAGAATACTGAGGTCTCCATCCCGAGCAGCTGTGAGCAGGGGAGAACAGTTATTGTAGATGCTGCCAGAAGGACAGGCCCCTGCCTCCAGCAGGGCTTTCACACAGTCGAGGTGGCCATTACTAACAGCAGTGAACAGCGGAGTCTGTGCCTTAACATCCAGGCTGTCCACCTCTGCTCCGTGAGCCAGGAGAACTCCTAAACTTCTTAGGTGGCCCTTAGATGCTGCTAGGCGAAGCAGAGTCCCAGGAACACCCCAGCCACTTCTGCTGTTGATAAATCTTTTGTATCTGTCTTGGCACAAGAGTTTATCTACAGTTTGGTAATCATCTTGGGACACCGCTTTGTTCAACTCTTGCCTCTCTCCATCATCATCTTCATCTTCGCAGGGCTGGAGCATGGAGAAAATTTTGGTTATGTCTATGAGACTCATTGTTTGTTTGTCTCCTAAGCACGACTTTCATCATGAGCTGTAATGCATGAGATCTGTGGAACAAAAGCAGGATTCGTTCAGAAAAGCAGTCTCATTCTCCTCACACTCAAGTGGGGGGACATAAAGATGAAGTCATCGATCACATTACATCCTTTGTTCCTCACGCAGACATGTTCATTCTTATACCTGATAGATCCCAGGAAACTGGAGTTTTAGGACAAAAAGATCTAAACCAATTGCTAAGATCTAAACCAAAAAGATCTAAGCCAATTGGTTTAGATCTAAAAAGATCTAAGCCTGTTGCTTCAGTGTAAGCATGGACCACAAGGCCTCAAAGCAACACCTATGTAGGTGTTCAGAAAGCAACATTCCCTGGGGCATTGGCCACCAGTTATAACCATGGTTTCTACAGTGATTGTTTGAGGTGAGAGGAAGAAGACATTGGATTAGGGCTGGGGCTAGGATTTGCAAGACCTGGGTCAGGACAACCCTGTGGTGTGACTAGGGGAGGTCACTTATGAACAAAAATTTGGCATCTAAAAGGTGAACAAGGAGGCTGGCTTTTCATGAATGCTCAGGACTCCCCAGCCCCCATGGCTGTTTATGAGAGTGGTCGAGTACTGAGCATCTATGAAAATCAGTCTCCTTCCCCTTCACCTTGCCTCAGGTAACACCGTCAGTCAAATGGGAAGATGTTCAGCCACTTTCCCAAGCACGTTGAGATCTAAAGAAAATGCTCAAGTAGGCTGGAGAGCCAGACCCATTGCTGATGCTTACTCAGGAGCAGATACAGCCACCTTGCTCATTTTTTTTCCCTTGCAATTTGGAATGGACTGGAAAAGTCACAGGGTTTGGTTCAATTAATTTATACTGAAAAATGACTTGTGGAGCTAATGGAAACAGACAAATCCAATTATGGGTTTTCAGAAAGGCAGGAAGGGTCTTTCTGTACTAAACATACAGGCGTCTCACTATCCAATATATCTCCCTTCTCAGCCTTTCCTCCCCCACCCTGAAGCAGGGCAGCAGGAGAAAAGGGTGGGGATGGGGAAAATCTTCTTCACCTCTGACCAATTGTTTCTTTTTGCACAGAACCTGTAACGAAGTCAAATAATCGGAGTTGCAAGATCAGTCCAGATCTGGTTGCCAGCCTCTGCAAGAATACATAATGCTCCAGAGGAATGTGCAATCTCCCAGGCTGCACCTGACCCGCTGCGAAATGCTAGAAGGCAGGGACGGGCTACAGGAATTCCTGACACATTCCCTTCCCCAAACATCGAGGGACTCCTCCCGCAGAAGCCACCTCAAGGGACAGCCCTTGCCATTCCTACCCCTAAAAGATGTGTCAAATTCTTTCAGAAGAAGCTGAAATTCTCTGTTCCTCTAGTTAGTTGTATCGTGAAACCAATAAATACACTTCCAATAAGAGTGCTAAGAAGCATTTTTCCAGCTATTTGAGTTGGTCTAATAAAGATACTGGATTTACCCAAAGAACCTTGTCTGCCTATGTCCTTAGACCAGGGGTTTTCTACCTTTATGGATCAGTGTACACCTGGCAGCTGGATGCAAAGCAGGGGTGAAGGGGTGGCATGTGGCCAAACATGGAGTGGCAGGAGCCGCCCCTGCCCCCCACGTCCAGCCAGGCAGGCAGTGCCTGCACAGCAGTGCGGGATGGTGCATGGCAGCGCTCCATCCCTGCCTGCCCATGTGTACCCCCTAGGGCCTTCTCAACCCCTGCCTTAGACCGACATGGCTACAACCTACACCCCTTCCAATAAGAGTGGCACTTACCGCAGAAAGAGGCATGTTAAAGGACATACACACTAGCTTTGGACAAATGATATATACACCTACCACAGGCAATGAAGTGTATCTGTCCCTAAAACATCATTTTAGCAGCAACATTTTCTGAATTTGTTAGGCAGATTTTGTACACAAAAATCTATTGAGCCTGAATCTATTCAACTGGATGAGCAAAAGCCAAAGCAACGGTCAATAAAATAATGAAGCCCTGGACCTAACAGAGAAACAACATTACTTATAACTTATTTTCTTTTAAGCAAGTCTCGACTTGAAAGGAAAGCACAGCTATACTTAAAAGGAAGATACTGAAAGTAAAGGACGGCTGTAATGATTATTAAAACCAGGAATCAGCGTCTACATAGTGACACTCCCTTCACCTTGTAAACACCAGAGTAAAAAGCATATATTTCACATGATCACTGATCAAAATAGCCACTTGATGCCAGACACTGAGACAATCCCCTAAAGCAAAACATCGGCTCATTTGACAGTCAAAAGAAAAGGGGCTCGGGTCAAAACTAACAGGCTCTGTTTAGAACAGCAGGAAACATACTCACAAACTGAAAGCTGAGGTTGCCGAATTACCTTGAAGTTGCCAGAGTTGCCTGGCTATCATTGTGTGGCTGTCTGACCTTTGTGAGGTAGCCAGCGCTCACCCAATGCTGTGCAGGAGGCTGCTCTCCCAAGGCTAATTCTCCTCCGCCTTGTGCAGAAGGGAGACAGTCCTCCAAGAAGAAGAAATCTCCTCCAAGAGGCGAGGTATCAAGCTCTGTGTGACTGGAGAGAGGGAGGCCATCAGGAGCACAACTGAAATGCCAGGGGCAGGGAGAAGGGCCAGGGCTTGCAAGCTAATTTTAGCCCCACAGGCATTTTATCTTACTACTTCCATTCTTGGAAAGTTCCCACTGGGATGAGTATATATAGACGGGGGTGGGAGGAGGTCTAAGCTAGAGGGGGAAGCAGACAGGTGCTTCTCCAGGGGGTGAGATGTGGGGTAGTAGACAGAGCAGACACACGCACATGACATTTGTGTTATTTTTTCCCATCCAGAGTCAGTCACATTTACCCAGATTCACTCATGTGTTTGTCCTAACACTCGTGATGCTGGTCACTTCTCTGCCTGGGGCTGGCATCTTCCTTCCTACTCTCAATTACACCCACACTGGTCTCTGGGATTTGCAGTGCTCTCTAAATCTTGCCTAATTCTTCCCAAACTGATGTTCTCCCAGCCTGTATCCCCTTCTCCAAGGCCTTTTTCACCTCCAGAGAAATATGAATTATGGCTAATGATTCCCAGCACTTTGGCTTATTCCTGAATTATGGAGAGACTGAGCTACTTGCTGGCTACTCCAGGATGCACTGGGTGTAAGAGTTTGAAGTTTTGTGATGCCTGGTTACCAGATTATGGACAATCAGGCAGATTTGCCTTTCCTCCCCAACCTACCACCTCTTTTATTTTACAAAACTAAACAACTTGCAGTAAGGCAAAAAAGCTTCTGTGTGCCTCAGAATAG
The DNA here is from genome assembly GCF_000455745.1 of Alligator sinensis. Classification (NCBI taxonomy): domain Eukaryota; kingdom Metazoa; phylum Chordata; order Crocodylia; family Alligatoridae; genus Alligator; species Alligator sinensis. Next base: position 1,105,691 of record NW_005842309.1, read on the forward strand.
TGAACAAAACAAGTAGGTGGACTGGTAGTGTTTGGGGCTGCCTTATCAAAAGCTGTCAACTGGTAAAAGTGTAATTTTATCTTATCCAGTTCCCTTTAAACATTTTTGCAGACAAGAAGGAATAGTCTGAGTGTGAAGTAGCGTTATCAGTGCTATGAGATACTAAAAGAAATAAACTGAATTATCCAGCAGAAAGATCTCCCATACTGCAAGAGCTAAATCTGGGGGCTCTCTGATAAGGAAGCCTATTAAGCCGTTCACCAGCAGCATACCCAAAATAGTTTATATAGCACGTTGAAGAATGTGAAGTGCCAGGCAATGCTAAGTATGATTAATTAATCAAATCTGCAGTTTGCTGCAGATTGTTTGGACTTCGGTCTCCTGTAATTTTGCCATTTCTAAATGTGCCATAAAGCAGATTCCATTGCTTCAAAATTTTCATTTTTTCCAAAGCTGAGGAAATCATGAGTGAAAGCAATTATGTGGAACAATGTGGACAGAAATATTTGAATAAAAATTGGGAGCACTTAAGAAGGGTTTATTAGATAATAAAGAAGCCACTATCAAGATTAGGATTCTATAATCAAGACAGACAGCTCTGCGTAAAAACCATCCCTGGTTCAATGATGAAGTAAAGGCAGCAATTAAAAATAAAAACAAGCAATATAATACAAATGAAAAGAGGAGATAAAATACAAGTTATGATGCGTAGTACATTGATAAGGGAAGCTAATGATATCAAGGAAAAAACTGTTGGCTGACAGAGCTTGAGACTACAAAAAGGTTTGTTTGATTTTTAAAGTATCTAAAAAATAAAAAGAAATTCTAGCACTGGCATAGGCTTATTACTGGAGATGGTAAAACCATTAATGATACAGGAAATGCATTCAGTATTTCTTCTGCATTTGTAATGATGCATTTATATTATGTAAGAATAAAGCAGTACTTTGCTATAGTCTATTAGTAACTGAAAGATATTAAAAACATTTACATGGGATAAATACTTTTTGGACAGCAAGCATAGGTAACTAAGACTCCCAAATCCCAACAGTTAATTAAGGAGGTATCTGGGCTATCAACATTAGTTTTTAATAAATCTTGGAATACTGGGAAAATCTGAAGACAGCATTTTACCTACTTCTGTGCTAAAACTCAAAAACAGCAAGCAAAATGATAGAGTTATAGACCAGCTAGCATGACAAGATCCACACAAAATAACTACAACACTGATGTGGGAATTCAATCGATGAAAAAGGAAAGGCTAGAAACATAATTAGTAGCAATCAATATGCTTTTATGGAAAGACAGTCCTACCACACAACTGATTTTGTTCTTGGGGAAATACCATTTTGGTTATTAAGGTAATAGCAAAGAGACAATAAACTTTTTATAAGATATTTGACTTACTACTGTAAACAATTCTGATTTTTTTTTAAATTAGCACTGTACAAAATCAACAGAACACACATTACATGGGTTAAGAACTGGCTAGCAGATCTCAGAAACAGCCCCTCAGTGAGGAATTGTAGTTGAAAGGGGTGTTTCAAACAGGGCTTTACAAAGATCAGTTCCATACCCAATGCTATTCAACATTTCCATTAATAATGTGGAAATACAAAGACTAGTAGCAGAGTGAAAAATAGCGAGCAGTCCAGAGCAGCCAGAGCAGTCTGGATCATTTGGTAAGTTAGGTCTATGCAAAGAAAATGATTGCTAAATACAGTCAAATGTAAAGCTGAACCTTCATCTAGGAACAAGGAATGCAGGCCAAATTACTGAATGATCTGAAAAAGCAGTGAGTAAAAATGATTCAGAGGTCATGGCAGACAAACAACCTTTTGCTTCATGGTAGCAAGGGCAGAATTAATATATTGCTATCCTAAAGCTTAAACCTCTTTACCATCTAAATTTAAGGTCAACCTCTGTCTGTGACATTCTGCAGTTCATTCACTAGAGGGCAGTGGTACACAGACTCACTTTTTTTCTGGCCATCCTTCTATCTCAGTGGTTCTCAACCTTTTCAGACTTGAGACACCCCTTGGCAAACTCAAGGCACCCTTCAGAAAATGCCAGCTCTTAGTTTTCACTCTTCTTTTTTAATGAAATAAAAATAATAGAGCAATTCTCTTGTGACAAAGAACTCAAAAAGACCACAACAGATCAGGATGTTTTTAACATGATAGATTCTTATTTGAAAACCCTGGGTTTATCTTGTGAATCCTGTTTGCACATGTAACGGTGCTAACCCTGCAATACCTTTAAAACGATCTGCAGGGTTGAGCATGCTGGTTGAGAATCATTATGTTCTATCTATATTTTAAAGCCTCACTAGCTACAAAGAGCTCTTAAAGTATTAATTGTATTGTAAAGTATCTCATCTACTAGATTTTTATTTTAAACCAGGGGCACTCAGCCCACAGGTAAGATCCAGCCCCCATGTGCAATGTCATCTAGGCTAGGTACAGGCAGTCAAAAAGCCTGAGGCTGAATTGATTCAGTCTTTGCAGGTTAGTTTAAGCTGCACAGATTAAATTGAAACAGGTAAACAGACATTTACTTTTGATTCAGGAAATGCAGCCATGTGCCTGCAGTGGCTCAAGCCAGAAGCTGGGGGGCAATAAAGCAGGATCGCTGGCTGTGTGTTCACTTCCTCTTCCTGTTGCCCCTGAGGTCTCTGGGATTTGCAGTCCAGAATCACAGACGTAGGACTCTGCAAGGCTGCTCATCATTTCCTCTTCCTGCTTCCAGGTGCCTTTGGGATTTGCAGCCAGCAGTAAATCTGAGTGAGGAAGGGATGTTTAACCCACCTCCCTGGCCCCAGACCCCAGCCGGGGTTTGCCAGAGTGGGGAGGGGACAGTCACCCTCATAGACTGGGCTGCATCCCCAGCCAGGCTTACCCCCTCCCCCACCCCCTTGTCAGCCAGCCCTCACCACTATGGCTAGGGAGCAGAGGGACGGGGCCAACCCTGCTCTCTGGAGCGGACAGCACAGCCCAGCTCAGGACTGCAAAGCATGCTGGGGGACTCTGATTTAACTTGAACCAGGAAGGGGTCTGGGACAGAAGTTTCATAAACCGGTTTGACCCCAAATCATAAATTAATTCATAGATTCCTAGACTGTAAGGCCGGAAGGGACCTGGGAAGATCATTGGGCCCAGCCTCCTGCACCAGCAGGAAAGATAACTGGGGGTCAGGTGACCCCAGCAAGGTGACTGTCCAGTCTCCCCTTGAAGATTTCCAGGGCAGGTGATTGTACCACCTCTGAAGGGAGCTTATTCCACAGCCTGGACACCCTAGTTGTGAAGAAGTTTTTCCTAATGTTGAGCCTGAATCAGTCTTCCAGGAGTTTGTGGCCATTACTCCTAATTTTCCCCAAGGGTGCCCTGGTGAACCGTTATTCACTGAGCCCTTTATGTACACCTCTGATGTAGTGGTAAGCTGCTACCAAGTCCCCTCAGCCTTCTCTTTCTCAGGCTGAAGAGTCCCAAGTCCCTCAGCCTTCCCTCGTATGGCTTCTTGCGCAAGTCTCTGATCATACGGGTGGCTCTTCTCTGGACTCTCTCAAGCTTTTCCACGTCCTTGTTAAAGTGTGGCGCCCAGAAGTGGATGCAGTACTCCAGCTGTGGTCTCACCAGTGCTGAGTAAGGTGGGAGAATCACTTCTTTGGTTTTGCTGGAGATGCGTTGATTTGATATATGCCAAAGTATTGTTAGCCCTGCTGGCTACAGCACTGCACTGCTGGCTCATGTTCATACTGTGGTCTGTTATTACCCCCAGGTCCCTTTTCATTTGCCGTGCTAGTCAGGTTGGCGTTGCCAAACCTGTATGTGTGCAGGGGATTGTTCATCCCCAGATGGAGCATTTTACATTTCTTGATGTTGAACTTTATCTGGTTCTGGTCTGCCCTATTTACCAAGCTGTCTAGGTCCCCTTGTACTTGCAACCTATTTTCAAGCGTGCTCACGCTTCCCCGTAACAGTTAAATCTGATACTACGTTCAACCAGGTTCATCTTAAACCAGTTTCAGCCATTTTGAAACTGGTTTATGTACACTGAGCTTCTGTTCTGTTACAGGTTTAAACCAGTTTCTGATCACTTAAACTGGTTTATGTGTAACTTCTGTCCCTAGCTCTAGCCCCTGCCCACATATACTGGGAGCCTCCTGGGCCTGATCCCAGTGTGTTGGGCCTGGGTGGAGGCAGCTCAGTTCCAATCCAAGTGCTCAGACCAGCGCTGTGCCATTCACATGGCCCATGGGGCTAAATCTGTGAGCACCACGGTTCTCAACCATAAGAATCAGATCAGTGACTGCTGCCAGTGAAGCTCATGGAAGAGGAGCTAGATGTGTAATTCTCAAGAGCGAAGGAATTCAACAGGCTCCAAAGACAAACTGCAGAAGATTATTCCCTTGTTCTTGCAGTTGTTCCAGTTGTCTCAGTACCTCTGTAGATCCTCAGAGGGTCAATGGGGCCAAAGCACCAGAAATGGATCAGAGAAGAAACTAATTAGGAGCCTGGACTATGAAAGCCAATTTGAGTTTGTTTCCACTTTTAATTTGTGAATTGGCTGCATAACAATCACATGTCAAAGCAGGTGCCCAGATATTTGCTGTTAAAGTTGCTTCAAGCCATGGACATTTTGGGGAAGTTAGCACAGGGTATGAGATCTGGGGTGCCTCTCAACCTCAACCTGCATTTGTTTTCAGTACAGCAGGTTTTAGGGGAGTCAGAATCATATTAGTAAAGTTTTGAGAAACATCACAGAAACTATGACTCACATATTCTGCAGACTCAAAAGTTTTTCACTTACAAACTATCCAGCATCCACAGAACCATGAACTAGGAGCAGTAGGTCCTCAAAAAAGCTACTGTTGGAGTAGACTGCAGCACCAGAAATGTATTTCCAGATAAGGCAAGGATTTCTTAGGGTGACAGCATTTACTGGATGAACTATGAGTGTGGGTGGGTATGGGGTTTGTGGGGGAATGTGTGGGGGGAGAGGTGGCTGCAGTGTGTGAAGGGGTGTGGGTGTGGGAAGATGAGGGCGGGGGAAGCTGTGGACCACCAAACCATGTGGCACCCACAAGGACAGCCCAGCCTGAAGAAAGAGAGCATTGGGAACCTGAAAGCCATGGGGAGGCCAGCACTACGACACAGGTAAGAAACGAGAAGGTAAGAAACAAAGGGCCCCTTGGGACTCGGAGCGGGGGGACAGCAAAGGCACCAGTCGTAGGGCTCAAGTGCCTATATACTAATGCTAGGAGCATGGGGAAAAAGCAGGATGAACTAGCGCTCCTGCTTGCACTAAACACCTATGACTTAGTGGGGCTAACGGAAACCTGGTGGGATTCATCCCACGACTGGGCAGTACATATTGAGGGCTATAGATTGTACAGAAAGGACAGGGTGGGGAAGAAAGGGGGAGGGGTTGCGCTCTATGTCAAGGAGCAATATACAT
>NW_005842309.1:1113820-1128262 GCF_000455745.1 Alligator sinensis
CCCCTGGGGGTTACAAGAAATAATGGCCACAAGCTAGCAGAGAGCAGATTTAGATTGGACATTAGGAAGAACTTCTTCACAGTTAGAGTGGCCAGGGTCTGGAACGGGCTCCCAAGGGAGGTGGTGCTCTCCCCTACCCTGGGGGTCTTCAAGAGGAGGTTAGATGAGTATCTAGCTGGGGTCATCTAGACCCAGCACTCTTTCTTGCTTATGCAGGGGGTCGGACTCGATGATCTATTGAGGTCCCTTCCGACCCTAACATCTATGAATCTATGAATCTATGCTGTCAGGATAAAGTTAGATGAGCTTTCCAATGCGAGATATTCTTCCTCAGGTCTCTGATCACAGGAACCCAGGCACACTATAGTGAAACAGAGCAGAGGGGAGGAGAGAAATTCTCTGGGGTAGCAGACACAATTAGCAGAAGAAAAGCTGATTAGCGGGAGATCAAGACCTATCAAAAGGGAGGGGGGGCACTCTCATTCACATAATTTTCAGATCATCACATTACTCTTACATTATGGTTTCCAGAGTAAGTGCAGAGAAGTCCAAACAGTCTTGCAAATTGCCACATTTAAACTTGAAAAGCAAATTTTTCTGTGCATTAAATTCTCTGCATAATTAAGCTTCATAGCTTTCAAAAGCTGTTGGCAGCCCTGTATCAGCCACAGAAAGTATTTTATATGAATATCACTAGATAATTTGCATGTTATCAAAAAAAAAAAGGAATCTGTCTTGCTTTCATTGAAGTCAATAGGAAACTAATGCAACTGAACAAATCTACAAACTCATTTTATACCCTTCCCAGTCTGCTACACCTGATATGAACTTCCCTCTCCATCCCATCATTGGTTAGCTTGATTTGGATCACGCATGCTGTGGCACAGGGACTTTCCTTAATTAATGGAAAAAGATACATTTTACAATACCACTGTAGTCAAATGTCATACAGTGGACAGGCTTGGGGCTATGACATTTGCACGCTTGATTTATTCAAAGAGCAGTTCTCTGAAAAATTACTACAGATAAATCGCACCCTTTTACTCCATAGGTCTATATGTGCAGTCACATCTGCGCTTTAGCAGATAAAGAGTTTGGGTTTTTTTACTACTACTTGTTCATATTAGCTGAGAGGGAGCTGAGGTCTAGTCTTTTATTGATCAACAGAATTATTTACTAAGCTGTAGTCAACTACACTGGAGCAAAAACATCGAAGGCAGGTGACTGAAGATTTGATCTGTCTGCAAAAGGTTTACTGGGAAATGGCACTTTTTATTAACACAAAGTCCAAGTTGACACCCCTCCTTAACTTGAAAACTGTGCATATTGATAGAAATGATCGAGGCATAAAAACACAAAAACGTATATCAGTTTTAGCTAATATAAGCCTTGTGCAGGGTAGGCTTCTGCTTTACCTGAACGTAAGAACTCATGAGTGTAAAACGCATTCCAGCTTCACTGAGCTGTACAAACCCAGCCTGAGAGTTTTGCATTTTTCCTATTAAAAAAAAAAGTGAAGGACATCAGTAAGAGCTTTAACCTGCTAATGCCCCCACACAAAAACATTCAAACTATTTGCCTCTATATATTTAAATCAGCAGATACATTTTGTCACCGACTTAGAATTTCCATATAAATGTTCTGCCGTGTAACGTTGGAGGAGCTTGTCATTTTACATATGCTTCAGAATGCTTCAGCTTGCTTACTCTGTACATCTCCTGCCTTCTTATCTGTTGGACAAATTCAACTGAGTCACTGCAACAATTACGCTGTCAGCAAGGGGTGAAATATTAATGGCTCTAGCACTGTAAGGAGACCATATTAAAGGATAATTAAATAGAATGGGTCAAATAAGACTTTAACATACTCTCCAGGCAAAAGAAATCTAGCTTAACTGGTGCCCTTTCATGTTGAGTTTTACCCCAGCTCAGAATTATTTAGCGCTCTGCATGGATAGAAAAGTAGGTTTCATTTAGAAATTAAAGTTCAACTACGCAGTTCTCATTGAGTTTCCTAATCAGTATTTTTAGTGAATGCAGGGTTTGGGGTTTTTTTGAGAAGACTCACTGGCAGCCTTAAAGAGGTTTGAACAATACACCTACAACAGCTAAAAATGGAATGTGCCTCCTCAACGTTAAGTTTAACATTCACTGATGAAGGGAAGTTATCAATCACCCACACCAAAGAAGTTGTCAGGGACAATAAACATCCCTGAAACATAAATTACAGCCTTGTAGACTCAAATTTATTATTAATGTGAACAATTCAATTAACCACAAGAAAAGTCTAATTTAGGCAACTAAAAAATTTAATTGACATTGTCAGGAATATTTCAGATTACTGAAAGAATCACATTTTTAAAAAGCGCCAAGGATTTAGCATCCCCACCTACCCATTCTGGAAAGAATTTGCAGTTTCAAGTTCCACACGGTAGCTAGCAGATACCCACTGATCAGAAGCACTTGTCAACGTATGTAGGCCTCAGGATCATGGGCCCCATTTACTTAGATGTTATTCTTCATTCAATCAGCAAATGCAGTGACTGGATTGCATTGAAGCAGTGAATTTATTTTTGGTTCCCCAAAGTACCATGCTCCAGTTTGGATGCTGATCACTGCATGTCCTTGGACAAGTCGTTTCATTTCTGTGCTTCGGTTTTGCCATCTGTAAAATGGAGATAAAAAAACCAAACCCACCTAACTTTGCACCACTCCTAGAGGGTCCATGGCTGGAAAGCAGGAAACAAGGAGTATGATTTATTTTACTCCATCTTATTCTGATCCAAATTTAATTGGGTTCAGATACAGCAAACAAGGGGCTGCCATCAATGAAGAAGACATACTCCCTTGTCAATGTTTGTTTGATAAGCAAAATTAACTGGACATTCCTGATCTGTTCATTTTCATCTGTTCCCAAGGGCCTTCCCTGCACTACTGGGCAACTGTCATTAGAAGGCAAAGACCTACAAGAGGACAGATCCATTTAAGAAACATGATGTAAAAACTCCACTTTTTGCCTGCTGGTATGAGAGCATGAAGCAAAGGGGGGAAAGGGGGGATTTCAGGTCGCAAATTCACAGAAGTTTAGGGTTGGAAGGGACCTCATGAGCTCATTAGGTCCAGCTCCCTGTGGGCAGGAAAGATTGCTAGGGTCAAATAACCCCAGCAAGATGTGCATCTAGTGTCCTTTTGAAGATCACATTGAACACCCCTGCTGCAAAGGACTAAGCCCTTCTCACCCAAACTCTTACTTTATAAAGGCTGCTCCAACCAAGTAACTATTGAGCCATCATCTCATCTACTAAAATTAGTTCCGAAAGAGAGTTTTAATCAGTATCCAAGATCTAAGACTATACTTTGTAACAGTACTCAAAAGTTAACTGAATTAATATTTTTAGAATATTAATTCAATTAAGTCTCAACGATATGTCTTGTGTCCAAACTGCATTTCTCATAAGAGGGAGAATATAAATTGCAGGCTAGTATTTCAGCTTTAGAAAAAAAGTCAGTCGAAAGCCTCCACTTATGAAAAATCTATCTTTAAATATGCTCCCATCTTCCCTCTTGCCATTTTTCAGCAGCACTCGCTGCCTGCTACCATTTATTTTCAAGCACCCACTACAAATTACAGAGATGTTAATCCTTTTGTAAGGCTCCCTGTGCTGGTGTGATTTCATCTGACCCTGCAAAAGTTTCCTCCCTCAAGTCATGTCACTAGATAAACCTGCAGAGCTGGGGGGCGGTGGTGTGTACTTAACTGTCTTGAGGATTTTCTACCTGAAGTTCCTGGAAACAGAATTTAGGAGGAGCTGCTCATAGAGCCACATCAGGTCATTAACCTGGTGCAAAAAAAGGGTTTAAGATTTAAAAGGCATCTAATGTTGCAGACTACCCCCCTTGCAGGATCAGAAATCTTTTCTCAGAAAAAAATATAGGAACTCCTTGAGATAAGGAACTGAGGGGTTTGAGACATGCATGTGTGAGAAAACCCACAGACATGGTAAGGCTGTAGCAGAAAGCTACAGAAGCTTGTGCAAGGGTAACAGGGTATCTAGGAAGCAATTCCTGTAATATAGAGCTCTGGCTTAGCTCAGCAAGATAAAAAACCATGCAGGAAACAAGCAAGTCTTGTGCCCCCACTGAACCTGCTATTAGGGAGTAGTTATGACAGGGTTAAATTCCTATTCCAAGTGCTTTATATAAATGGAGGGACACAATTATCTAGATAAAAATCACTTCTCCGTATTCCTGGGGTGACACTAGAATTGGCGAACTAGAGGAGCCCAGAACCAAGCTGTTAGATCTTGCAACCGCATTTAAAAGTTGCAATTTTATGAGATCCAGCAGCACATTTCTCAAGATGGGACAAGTTGGACCTTGAATTACTGAGTTCTTAACACCATTTCCTGCACAGATTTTTATTTTATAGCAAACAAAGGTTTTTCTTTAAAGAGGAAGGCAACATATCAGTAAAGGGGTTTTGCTTCTAATAAAGAAGAGGAAAGTAGAGCAAAATAGGTGGGATAGCGAAGTGACACATGTGGCAGCATTTATAAAGATGTCAGGATGCCTCCAACTTGCATGGAGCAATATATACTTTGCAAATAGTCCCATGAATCCAAAGGGGCCATATTGTACAGGTAACCTTTGCAAGGTAACTGTTGGAAACAAAGGTGTTGTCATTCACCTGTCACCCTAAGATTTTTTTAAATTTTCATTGGGGGTCTGATCTACCATTAATTCCCATCAGGGACACCCATCACAAGCCTTCTCCTTAGAAATGCAAAGTATTTTATTTTCTGTAGGAAACAAAAATAAAATTTAATACGTACAAATGAAATGTCATGAGACAAACGCATTTACAGAAAATAGCACAGTGCTCCTCTACACATGGTAAAAAATAACCCTTTCAGCAGTGCATTAGCTCAACTGTTTTACATGTACACAGTCCTGGCAGCAAATTTAAGAACATCAGAACAGGGGATTTAATCACTCATTTTCATACAACTATCCATCAACAAGGTACAGTAACAACAAAAATTGCAAGAGACCTCCAAAAATAGCAGAAAACATTTAAAATTTAAAGCTGAACACTACACAATTTCAAAGACATTCCGACAAAGACCGACTCATGGATAGTTTAAGAAACTTTTCTGTGCTCACTTGAGAGGGTGTAATCCAGTGCTACAAAGAATACAAATAGGACACTGAATGGACACATATATATACATAAACACACAGGAATCAATGTTACACAAAGAGACAAAGGTCAAACATTTCAGCCAGTTCTCTTTCTGCATTGCTTTTACAGTTTGAAGACAACAGGATGCTTAAACATAATTTACCGAGTGCAACTGGCAGTAAGCTGGATATCATTAGTGCTAAAGATATACAGGAAACCAAGGATTTTAACACAGCCTGTTGTGAGAATCTGCTTATGTTAATCAAATGATGTATAAGAGCTTGTTTTAATTAAAGGCTAATACATTCAGAATGGACGTTTCCCACAGGAACCCAAACGCAGTATGTGCTGCGTGCTATTGGAACAGAATGTAAACATGATTCTGCTTCCAGATTCATATTTGCATTTGTCACTTCTATGCAAAGATAATTCGACAATGCAATGCAAAGTTAGGGTGGAGAAAAAAAAAGGAATTATATAGTACATATTTGGTATGATTTCTGTATGAAAATGACAGTATTATACCATTAGTGTCAAGCAATTAGGCTTGGGGGGGATGGGCTGTACTACATGAACAGGTACTAACACTTCAGTGGAAGTTTTGTTCGATATCTGAATATAAACTGCAATAATTACTCTGATCATTATACGAACTACCATGTTCCTTAAGAATTGCTTCATGCAAGGTGCAGTGTCTCATCAGACATGGTCAGTACCTAATGACCACTGCTTCAAGCAAAATTAGAGATGCTAGACACCTCAGAAGGGTGTGTATCTGTCTCTGTGGCCTAATGTCAGTTTGAATGCAAGAAGGTGTCTTACTTAAACAGATTCTAGTCTTGAAGCGTCTTCCCAGTGGAAAGCCATTAGACACGGAGGAAACCATGCACTCTGCACATTCTCAAGTTAGACCTCAACTCCTTCCCACCCCCACAACCACCAACTTTTGTACCAACTTACTATCCATCTTTTTTCCTACCTCATTGAGGGTGGCCTAATAGTGAAACCAGAAAGTATCCTAACCACCATGTTCCTCCTAGGAAGATGCTTCACTTCAGCACTTTAAATGGATGGGTTTTCTTAAGAGCAGAAATACCACCATGGCTACAGAACACACAAGTAAAGATTTTTAATAAACAGTGTTTCCTTACCCTAAAAAAGGGCCAATGGAAAACTACAGCAGCTATAAGCAAGTTAAACATTGCTCTTACTCCTCTCAAACAATGAAAAAGATACCACTGACTCTCTACTTTCACTGTGGAAAATAATTGCAAAGTGAAACATAATTTAAAAATTCCAGCATTATGAAGCTTATATTGTACTTTAAAAAATGAAAAAAAATAAAGCCATATAAACATCTCTTCCACTCCAACTTCTAACACAGTTGTTTCCTTATGAAATAAAAGACATTTTACACAGATACCCACAAGCATTGTAACATTATACCAGTTTTGTAGGATGGGGAAGACAGATTATATTTGCAGCCATTAGCACTGTTAATTAAAGACAAAAAAAAACCTTTCAGAAGAGAAAACAGACAGATGTTTGTACAAACAAAAAATCTGTCTATGTTAACATGTCATTTCTGCCTAGTTATGAAAATCAAAATGGAAATTAACCTGGTCACATGGACTGTACTCCCGACTTAACAACATTCAGGTCACTGACTAGGGGAAACTACAAGTTAAAGTAACTCTTCTCCTAGAAGATGGTGGTATAAGACAATTGCTCAGTAACAGTTTTTAGATTTCCTTCTGTTATTACTGACTGAATACCCAAATTGTTCACTACTATCAGCAGGCAAGACATTATACTATAAACTGAACATATATTTGTACAGTCTGGCAGAAAAACACAGCAGGAAGCCAATCCTAGTTGATCAGAATCTGGATGACATGCCTCAGTGCTTTGATCTGCTTTTTGTTTTTGGTCTTGAAACACAGAAAATCCTCTCCTCCTCAAAAATGAGCAGCATTTAATGAGTTGGTCTTTTGATAGCAAAAACTGCAGAGTTCCCTTAGAAGTTTTGGGACTCCTTCTCAGGCCTGCTTATTTAACAGACCAACACAAAATGAGGTCTGAAACATATTGCAGCTGTGCACACCCACAAAACCTAAAGGATTTAAAGTGGCAGCTTTAGCTGTTGTCTTGGACCCTTTTTTCCCTAGGTTTTATATTTCAATGTTTACAGCCATGCATGGTTTCATTACTGAAGTAAAAAAAAAAAAAACAAGATTACTGAATGCCCAGCACAACTGTTAGCACTCAGAGTAATCCTTCCAGGCCCACATGCCAGGGAAGATTCAAGAATACAATGGATTTGCGGAGATGTCCAAGTGTTGTATCAGTCTATGAACAGGAAAGTTATCATATATTTTTTAAAACAAATCTACGGGTGATTTCAAAGACAAGGTAACATTTTCAAAGACAAGGTAACATTATTGGTATAAACATTTTGCAAACTATTCTTATATAAATATTAACAGCAAGTCTAAATCCATCAGTAGTGAGTGAAAATTAAAGATAAAGCACTGTACATAACTCTCCTTAAAGAACACATACAAGAACAAGAAAGTTCAAAATGACCGGTCCTGAAAAGTGCCTTAATTGGCCTCCTTTTCAATGTAAAAGTTCTTGATTTCAAAATGACCCGCACAGAGTCTAGTACACAAAGTAACACTGGACTTTACTTGCTCCTCAAACAGCTAAAAGTACGCGTGTGAAACTTTTGGGTGAGGCGAGACAGGGGAAAGAATTTCTCTCCACGCCACACTTTTCCAGGGAAATCTAAAGATACATTCGAGCCTTATATGAACTCAGACCAATGAATTTTAATTGAAGGTGTGGTCCCTTGTATGTCTGGTAATTTATGTCGATGTGGCCAGAATGAGGAAAAAAAGGCTTGTAGACAAGTTTAGTTATTTTAGGAGTTTGACGGAGGTCTTTCTTTTCTCTTTAACAGCAGATGGAGTTAAGAGTGGATTTGCAACTCCTGAGATCCAGGATCCCTTTCTGTAACTGTAATGAATTTAGATGTATACATTATACAGAATCATTAACCTAAAACTGTAACATTAAATACACAATCATTTGAATGGCACAGTCTTTTTTGGTGTACCATAACTTAAGTAACAGCACTACTTTTTCTCCATAATAGATCCTTTCACTATTAGTAGCTGTATTTGATGCACTTATTAAACATATTTAGATATCATTCAGATACTAAGCAGTTATCTCCTTAGATATTCTTATATCCTGAATAGAAATCATTTTATGTTTAAAAGTCTATATTAAAAAATAAAAAAAACCCAACAAAAACCCTGCTCGCTTAAAAAGTTTAAAAATCCACTAACATAAAGAGAGGCTTGTCTTCTGATTGCAAGAAAGGCAACTATATTATCCCTTCTCCAGCATCCATCTTTGTAGTCCAGATGCTTCAATCCCTTCAATAAGAATATTTTTCTACCTTAAGTGGTAGTCAGATACTCAGAAAAGAGTATTATCAGCATAAAACCAGAGCGAGGCAACTTCTCAATATTTTTGTTGTTTAACTACTCCACTTTCCCTCCCTCTGCTCTCCCTTTAGTGCTCAGCTTGAACACTCAAACCATCTTAGTCAAGATTGTGCAAAAGAATGATGACTGTTCATTCTGTTTTACAATACTGCAGTGGAATGCTTTTTTAAAAAAAAACCTGAAACCATTTCTATCTGTTTTTATTAGATTTTGTAAAATTCTAAAAAAAATGGGTTTTAAGATCAGAGGACACTATCTAATAGAAACCCAAACATTTGAACCAGTGAAAGCAGAAAAGTGGACAAGGCATTCTTAGTACAGAGTAAGCATGTTTATATAGGGAAATCACCCAGAATATCCTGCCTGAGGAATAGCTGCTCCAGGGTTTTTCCTCTGAGGAGCCAAGAAGAAAGTTCTCTTCCAATAAAATCTACTTATTTCAAGCCCTTTCTTTTTCCCGTTTTGTTCAAAGTTCAAGTGAGATTCAAGGAACACAAGTAATGTGGCAAACACCACAGTGAGTCCATCTCTCAACCTAGAAGTCGAATGCCAGAGATCTGTTGTTCATTTCCATGCAATTTTCAATGACCCAAGCCAAAAATCTCCTTAGAATTCTGCCCGCTTGAACACAATGCACTAAAATGAGCCATTAAGAATTAGCACAAAGGTCTTAACTCTGGCTTCATCAGATCAGGAACTGTCACATGCATATCTGTGTAGTAAGAGCATGATCCTGAAAGAGAATACGATCTCAGGCTGAGCACCTACTTCCCTTACTGAAATTAACAGAACGTTTTTGAAAGGAGGGAAAAATGAGTTTGCCTGTCACGACCTGAAAGAAAAGCTAGTGTCAAATGGATCTGCAGGAATGTTTTAAGATTCAGGGCAATAGACATAAGACATTCTCTACTGTCACTCAAGATGTGATGAAGCAATCATTATAGTTTTCAATTTTAAGCAAAATATATTGCATTTATTATCATCGTTTCCTTACGGGTTTGAGAATGTCTTTAAACCTTAAAATTAAATGTGGCTAAGTCAACCTCTTGCTCCATTAACCTTTCTAGGCAAAATAAAAACTGAAGCGGAAGCTCTAGTATAATTTAAACTATTTCCTTTCTTTTTGGTTTCTTACTCCTAGGATTTGAGTAGGAAAAAAATATTAAATGCATGTTCTATAGACTCCTTGGGATTTACCACCTTCATCTGATCACTCAAAAACACTAACTGGAGAATAGAGAAATGAGTATTCTTGGAAGGTTTCAGCCATGAGACTGACAACTCACACAACCATCTGAGTTCTTGGGGAAGTGGACAGCAACAAGAGATACAAAAGCTAGTCAGTATTTTTAAAACTATAAAGGACGCCAAGTACTATTGATACACATTACAGGAATAAAACATTATGACATTGCCATGGTTGGACATTAAGATGGTCTCCATATAAAAGGCACAGCTCCTTACAAATGTGCATAGGGAACAAAAAATAACCAGCCTCTGCAGCAGGGTGGGATTCCATGCAGAGCATCTTTGAAGAGCTAAGAAAAGCCTTTTTAGCTTACTCAGGTTTGAGGATGAACTAAAATGGCATTTACAGTCTTTCACTTCCATTTAACAACAGACTTTGTCTCTCCAGCTCCAGTTACAGTTTGGTTTTTAACTCTCCATATAAAAATGACCAAAAGCGTCTTTTAAACTCTGAAATAGGAGTAATGGAAGGTCATTTCTAAGAGTGGGAGAGGGGGCCATATATCCACTGAAAAGTGAGGTTTACCATGTAAATTGAGATGGCTTTCTTGCCTTTGGGGCAGCTCTGCATGCACATTTATCAACTAACCTGTGCTAATGCAGCCAAGCTGAAGACAAAATCTCTTTTCTAGGCCACTCACACAACTCACAAACAGCCCCTCCAAACATACACGTTCACATTTAACTGTAAATGGCTGAGGAGGCTAAGTTCCCAGTAGGGCACAGATCTTGCAGGCCTTACTCCCACGGTTCATGATACTAGAGCTGATCACTGGGGCTGCAGCTTCTCCTCAGTTTCCGAATCTATAACCCCAGCAGTGTTACTGAGGCCAGAAAGGTCTTGGTGATGAGCAAGATTCTCTTTGTTCTTTTGGTCCACCTGGGATGTGACATCAAATTCCCCAACTGTGGTACCATTGGTCAATAGAGCTGGTGGTTCACCTTCATAATCCTGGGGAGTATTGAGCATTGGTGTTTTTGAAGATTCAACTGTAGCATTCACAATTTTAGATAAGGAGCATGCTTCATTTGGCAAGGGACCATCTAAGAATGGCAGCTTCTGTAGCAAGAGAAAGGAATCAGAGAGAATGACAAACAAAAAGATAAGGCCTCCTAATGATAAGGTCCTGGTATAAATGGCCTTGTGCTAGTATCTTGAGCACAGCACTGCATAATCTGAACCCAACATTTATAAACAAATATCAGCAACTTTTCCTCTTAAAAATGTGTTTAGTGAAACAAAGCTCCAATTTCCAGAGTTCAGGCCACACTAGCAAAGGACTTAATAGTCCTTTTCACCAGTCTATTTTTAGATGGCCAGTTGTAGTTATACAAAAAGAAATCATAAGCAGAAACTTGTCCAATTGCAATGCAAATCCACAACTGCTCTTTTTGAGAGATGGGAGAGAAAAGGAGAAACTACAATTCTTAAAAGCCAAACAATAGATCTACATCCTTTAAGTTGTGCTATAGGTCTCTCTCTCCATCTCTGGGGAAGTTGATTAAATTACAAACAAACATTTTACACTAAAAATTTCCTTTCAGCACTACTGGTTGGAAGAGATCAATTAGCTACCCTTGAGTTGCAAATACTTTGTACTCATTTAGAGCATGAGTATTAGCAATTCTGGCTTCCCCCGTATGGTCTCACCAACATATATCAAGTCTGTTGTTAAACAGAAGCCTCTGGACAACACAGGCTCACCCCACCCCGTTTATAATACTCATGTACTCTTTTGCCCCTGCACCAAGACGCAGTCTTTCTAACAGCTCTCAAGGAACCAAATATATGCCAAAGTAAACTAATTACCCAAATATTAAAGTTGTGTGAATAACTGTTCTTTGGCACAATGTTTATGTGAGAAAAATTTAAACGTTTTGGGTCAACCCCAGGAGGAGAGGGAGAATTCAGTTTTCTTCCTGAACCAACTCCTCCTCTCAAGATTCTCCTTTCTATCTCAGGACCATTTACTGAGACATCACAGCTTTTTTCTTTTTCTTTTTACTTTTTTGTTATCACCTGCAGAACTTACATTTTCCAGCTCTGTTGCACTGTCTTCCAGTTTCATCTTCTGGCTCATGCAACTGAGGAGTTGGTCTAACACAGACTGCTTTGGATGCATCCCTTTGTCGAAGCGGTTATACATGCCACACCAGAACCTCAAGAACAAGAGAAAAAAAATTAGAAGACCTGCTGGACAGGATAAAAACAAACAAACAAGAGTCAATATATTCTTCAAATGAAGAGAAAAGATTTTCAACTAGTTAAAGCTCGAGATTGAAGTCCACAACTGAGGTTTTATAAAACGTTTTAGTAACAGACAGGTTTCCATAAATTTAAGAATTCAGTGAAAAATCAAGGATTTAAATATTCCTGCTCTGTGCCAAATATGGCCCAGATGAAACCAGTCACATTTGTTCTTTAGCTGATTTTTACTGTGAGCTCTTACAATTTCACTTAATCTGCAAGTCTTATATTTTCCTGCCTGTACCCTCTGTTGTAAAGTACTTTGAACTGCAAAGTACTTTACTTAATGCTTAAAAACACATTTTTCATCCATGGATCTCAAACACTATTAAGCACTTGTGACTGATAAACCTAAAATGAAATAGACCAGTCCAAGTGGAGTGCCCTAAGAAAGCAAATACAAAACAGTATAAGGGTAAGTCCATTAGATGTGACAATTATTTCAACTCTAACTGCTACCACTTCATGCTCATAAGCATGAATGCCACTCATAAAAGCATGTATTAGTCTAGTTTAAGATATGCATACCCCCAATTTAAAAGGGGCGGGGGAGAGGGAGGAGGGAGCATTATATTTAACAATTATTTCTCTCTCTCTCTAGTATTATTGTCAAAACTTAGCGTGACAAGAAATTTGGGGGAGTCAATTTGCATATTTTAATTCCCATTTTTCTATAACACTAAGAAGCTTGATTGATAACAAATAGTTTTAAAACAATGCTTGTACTTATTTCATATCTACCTATCAATCCTTAGCTTCACTTAACAGTTGAGGCATGAGGCACTTATTGGTAAAAAGCATCTCAAACAGGATAAAGGGCATACAAGGGAGATGCCCATCTCTACACCCATACAAGAGTGGTCCCCGATTCTTCCATCCTCCAGTTACTTACTGGAAACTGAAAGGTAGCGTGTTTGGCTGAAGCTCTTTGTAAACTGTAAATCCCTTATAGAGAGGATTCCTGAACTCTTGCTTCTTCTGTAAGAGGAATGGCCACAGGGAATGGGTCTTCTCAAAGATTCTGTCAATCAGAAAAATCACGTAAAAAGTTAAATAGTGTAGTAGCATAATTCTAAATTACCCTATGCAAGACTCTGGTAGGACTGGGTAAGAGAGTTATCCATTTCCAAAGTTCCTTTCATTAACTTTACAAACAAATAATACTGCAATCCCCAGGGAGTCATAATTTAGACAAGGTAAAATCTAAAATTGACAACTTCAAATCCTAAGCAGATGCTCTTTTAAAACATGAGAATTTTGGAGTCACTTTCCTCCTATGTTTGAGAATATTTCCTTGTTTTCTTGTGCATGCATGTACATCTTTTTTTTACACTGCAAAACACATGAGATATCAAGGGAATGTTTCCCTCAACCTGTAGTTATCTTTCCAATTCAGTTTTAAGAGAGCACAAAGAGGCCTACAGACTGTTGCTCCATAAACTGCTAACTCACTTCAGATCCTCACGCTCCTTATGACAGGTCCCAAGAAAGTTCCCAAACTGGCAGGAGTAGACGTGGTCATGGATTTCAAGAAGGAAACGCTCATTAAATTCAAATGCACAGGGAAACTGTTGCATGAGTTGCCAGACACATTCAATGAACTGAGTGAAAACAGGGGATACTTCTTTGGGGTCACCATCCAGATGGCCACACCTGAAAAGAGTTAGAAAAAAAGCTACGAGGCTGCATCCTACAAGCAGTCAGCAAAAACAGCAACACCATCACCACCATTAATAATAAATAATAATAATTAAAAAAAAAAACTATCAAATGATTTTAAGGTAGACTGCTTTACACTTTTGTCATAACCAAAAGACAATTCTACAGATCGGGGAACTTAACCTCCTGCTAGCTGACACCAAGCCAGACATAGTGGGGCTCACAGAAACATGGTGGGACCCAACGCACGACTGGGCGGTGAATATCAAGGGCTATAGGCTGTGTAGGAGGGACAGGACAAGGAGGAAAGGTGGGGGTGTAGCGCTCTATATCAAGGAGGAATACATCCTCATCTAGTAGCACAAGGTCGGATGAGGGGCACACTGAAGTGCTCTGGGTTAGAATACAAGAGAGTCGAGGGGAAAGGGACTTAACGGTGGGGGGTCTACTGCGGACCACCCAACCAAGGGGAAGAGCTGGACCAGGAATTCTTAAGTCAGCTCACGGAGGTAGTTAGGTCAAAAGACGTGGTCATCATGTGACATGAACTTTCCAGACATCTGCTGGGAAGAGCAGTCAGCCAGGTCTGAC
>NW_005842309.1:1129302-1184029 GCF_000455745.1 Alligator sinensis
GCTGGGGAACTCCCTTCTCGTCAGTGCAGAGGCAGAAAAGGATCTTGGAATCATTGCTGATGCCAAAATGAACATGGGCTGACAGTGTGGGGACGCGGTCAGGAAGGCCAACTGCACCTTGTCATGCATCCACAGATGCATCTCGAGCAGGCCCAAGGAGGTGATCCTCCCCCTCTATGAGGCCCTGGTCAGGCTGCAGTTGGGGTACTGCGTCCAGTTCTGGATGCCACACTTCAGGAGAGATGTGGACAGCATTGAGAGGGTCCAGAGGAGGGCCACCCGCATGATCAGGGGCGAGCAGGGCTGGCCCTATGAGGAGAGGCTAAGGGACCTGAACCTGTTCAGCCTCCACAAGAGAAGGCTGAGGGGGGATCTAGTGGCCTGTTACAAACTAGTCAGAGGGGACCAGCAGGCACTGGGGGAGTCCCTGTTCCCCCGAGCGCTACCAGGAGTGACTAGAAATAATGGTCACAAGCTGGCAGAGGGTAGATTCAGACTAGACATCAGGAGGCGCTACTTCACAGTCAGGGCGGCTAGGATCTGGAACCAACTTCCAAGAGAAGTAGTGCTGACTCCTACCCTGGGGGTCTTTAAGAGGAGGCTAGATGAACACCTTGCTGGGGTCGTTTGACCAGTGCTCTTTCCTGCAGGGGGTCAGACTTGATGATCTGTCAAGGTCCCTTCGGACCCTACAAACTATGAAACTATAAGATAGTAAAAATAGTTATTTACCCTATAGGAACTGTGGTTCCTCAAGACATATTGCTCATATTGATCAAATCTTAGCACAAATCCTATGTGAACAGTACCTTTGGCCAGCTGGGCCTGTTAGGGCAGCATCAAAGTCCCACATGCCTTAATTCCCTCTTCACCCTACATCCAGGCATAAAAGGGTGGAGCAAACCATCCCTTGACAAAACTAAATTCCAGAGGAAAAAGAATATATAGCAGAAAGGAAGGGAAGTAGGTCATGAAATCCAGGAGACCACTACATCCCAGTTACTGTGAAATAAACTATTCTTTCTTCTTGTGACTGTACAAATATACACCCCTCACAAGCAGTTGAATACTTGCTTGGAAGTGAGCAACAGGCAACCAATCTAAGAAACTGCAGGACAGATCTACCAACATGGATATCTGATACAGATGTTTTTACTAAGCCAGAGAGTCTTGTAAGTCCATGGATTTAGCTTCAAAGCTACTCTATAAAAAATTCAGGTGTAAAGTCAGTCAACCCTTCTGTTGCCTGGCAATTTTTGGTAATGGGGGGAGGGGAGGGGAAGAAGCAGGAACAACCTAAAAAAACCATGGGTAGGGGGAGAGGGAAATCTGGTGTTTGCGAAAGTAACACTACTTTAAAATCCACACAAACAAAACAAAACTGTGACTTTGCAGACTTGCTCAGAGCACCTGAATTGTTCAGTACTATTTTTTCCTTAAGTAAAAGGAGAGCAACGAGGTTCCTTAACAAAATAAAAAGCTGATCCAGAGGACACAATCCCAGCCAACACACCTGCCATTTCAACTACACTACAAGGCAGATTGGTTTTGCTCCTGTAGACAAGATGGACAAATTACAAGGGAGAGATAAACCTTCCTCAGAAGTATCAGGCACAGACCACTACTAGAAAAACTATTTCCGTAGGCAGTGGTGTAAAGTCAGTCTTTAATAAGAGCTTACCAAAGTTTTGAACAGCTTTTTCTTTACATTGGGAAAAACACATTTACTTTTTTGGCCTTCAAGGCAAAAAACAAGGGTGAAAATGGTCCTTTCTGAAGCTGAAATAATGACTTTAGAATTAGGTTGTTTGGGCTAAAGTTCATCCTTGGATCACTGAAGGAAGAAAACATTATGAGGATCACTACATGGGTTTCATTTCCAAAGTGTGGTTTCTAAGAAAAAAGGCTGACTGACTTCAAGATTAAACAGGAGTTATTTGCACACTAAAGTTATCATTAGGAAATAAAATTCAACTCAGTACAGAGCCCCAGTTCGCCACCATTTACTATTATAAAACAATTTGGACCATTTCCTCCTATTATTAGTTTGGTTCCAGTAAGCCTTTGTGCTCTGCACTTGTTAATGAAACAACCAATTTGACTTGCATTCCATAAATGTACTGAAAATGTTATTCTCTCTACTTGATGATCCTTCTGCGCTGAGCATAGTTTGTTTAATACTTATCTTATGGGTTGAAATGAATGTTTTACACATTGTAAATACTTCGAAAACATTTGTTTGGGTTTTTTCTTAACTCCTATCAGTATACAAGGCAAACAGTTATGCATACAACAGGCAAAACATCTGCTTAAAACCTTAATATTTCATACTTAATATCACTCTAAACACATGAAAGCTACAACCTGCCTTCAAACCTTCTCCTTATTAGTAACCAAAATGTCATCTGCTTTTACCTGTGTGAGAACTTATGGCCCACTGTAATCCAATCCTTTTCTATTAGAACCTTCCGTTCAGAAAAAGAAAGCAAAAGAAAATAATTAAATTGCTTGGAAAAAATGAAACGCATTATATTAACAGTTCTTATAGCTTACATTGGTAGGTATTATCTGTCATGCACTGCCTATTTATTAGCTATTTGATTTATGGGTTGGGAGTAATTCACCAACAGTATTAGACTTCCATGGGGATACAAATTTATTCCAAATTGGATTAGCATTTCTTTAAGATCCTTTGTTCTGTCATACTGAGAGTGCTTTTGCTCTATTAATTGTGATAAGCATATTACAGACCCATAATATCCAAACAAACCCATTCCAGACCCAAGCAGCCTCAACATTTTTCTCTTGAGATACATGCTGAAAGCATCTATTTATTCTGCAACACAACTGCTTCCATTAGAAAAGACAGAGTAGTAGATCACAACTGAGAATTAAAAAAAGAAAATAACTGAACACTCTTTACATTTTCTTTTGTATTACATGGTATAGGTTGCACATATTTTTCATTAGCATTAAAAATGCTGGATGGGTTCTGTCTATGTTTACTTAAAATAAAAATATCTGGATTGATTAAAGCTGCATTAAACCTGGGAACATGTCTGGGAGCAGTATTTTCCTTCACAAGTAGCTATGTAATGAGACGCTGAATAAACAAATCTATGCTTTAATCTTGATCAATTATCATAGCTCTAAAAGGCATCTTTTTTAGAATATATTCAGTAGTGTATCTGCAGGGCTGCAAATGGGGCAGCAGCCCCAGGGTGGAGGCAGGTCAGGGGGGGATGGCATCTTCGACAGGTTATCAAATGCCTCCCAAACCCACCAGGCATCTTTGCTACCATGAGAATAGCTCTGCTCTGCCTAGCCATTATGAGCCAGGTAGGTGCAGCCCCTCACCCAGGAGTGAATCTGGAGGCAAGTGGAATGACACCCATTCCACTTCCTGGGGAACCTTTGCCACAGCAGGCACAGTCCTGGACCCAGTGGCATGCCCGGCTGGGGAAGGTGAGTAAACAGGGCACCATGGAACTCCTTCAGCTGCTGTGCAGAGTCTGGCCCCCCACTGCCAGCAGCCGAAGACCACACTGCTACAGCAGTAACAGATGCCATATAAGAGCAGAGATCACGGACAGGTAAGACTCTGTCCTCTTCTACAGCGGTCTGCATAATCTCTACCCCACCCCCTACACCTGCCTTGGGCACTGAAGGAGCTTGCTACACCTCTGAACATACGGTATAGTGAGCCCAGAGGTCACCAATCATCTGGGGATTTAAAGAACAAGAGAAAGAACATGTATTATTTGGCAGTTAAGCAAGCTATATTGCTCACTTTAATATTTTGTGGGGTTTAGGGTTTTTGTTAAACTCATCTAATTCTTGGCACTGTCTTAAGATTTGCAAAGTATTTTGTATTCTTAACAAAAGAATACAAAATATCTCAGTATATTTGCTTCCAGTATGATCACATCTCATTGTTTGTCACTGCAACACTTGTCATGCCCCATACACCAAGCAAGCCATTGTTGATTCTCAGGTTGCAACAGAATGTTAAAAAGAATATCATAGCAGAATCCAGCTCTGTATAAAACCAGCAGACCAACAGCAGCAAACACTGTGCAAGTGGTAGCTGCGTTTTGAGTTTAAATTTCCCTTAAAGGGTCAAAAGCCGTGGCTTCCCTACGGGGCTCCTATTAGGAGGCAGCAACATGTAGCCAACTATGCAAAGCTATATTTTGACAGTGAACACTTAGTACAAAAAAGCAACTCATTTCTTTAAAAGAAAATGGACAATTCACCCAGGTGCAGAGTGTTTTAAAATGGGGCTTCAGTGATGCACAAAACTTATGCTGGCCCACCGCACAGAAATACATGTCACCCAATATGAACTTCTACAGACAAGATAATTTGCTACACAGTAGGTTTTAAAAACAAGCTCCCTCCCTATCCTCTTGGTAAGCCTTTGTCATGTTCACATCCTATACCTGCGAGCAGCTTGCTGAGATGGCTCATTAGAGGATATACATGAATACAGAGACTTGGGAATTACAAATCATGTACTAGCTGTTGTGCCAATGCTATTCAGAGTGATTATAACTTTACAGGAAAACAACTCCATGTCTAAAGGTCATTGAATCTGTTAAAGTTAGTTGCTAGAAGCAATCTAAAGTGTTTAATTAGGGTTTATTTACATTCCAAACAACTACAAGAATGAGTTAGTCAGAGTTGATTTTATTTTTAAAATGTGGAACATTACTGTTCTTACCATAAATCCTTTACATGTCCTATAAAATGGGTCCAAAAAGAGGCTAGCCAGTGAGCAGACCTGAGCTGTGCGATCCCATCCATCAGAGCAGTGCACTAGGACACTGGCTCTCTCATCTTTCACAGCCTGCAAAGAGAATAAAACAGAAGACAACTTGGCAACTTGTTATTCTAGTTATTGAAGCTAAAGACAGTCCTTACATCTCTGTCTACTATTCATTTATAAAAGTTGCCTAAAATCCAAGGGTAAGAAGGTCACTTGATGTCTGAATTGCAGCAATACAACATACCTGGGCATGAAGCCATCAGCTCTTTGGAAATTGTAACTAGTACAGAACACTGTAGCATGCCTCTTCAGCAACTTGGGCTGTCAAGTGCCTAAGATCTATTGTCTGCTCTCTATCCTGGCATCACTGAACAGACTTCCAAGTCTCAGTCCTCTTCTTGAAGGTGGTATTTCTGAGCCCAGAGTACCTCAATGATCACTTACAGCTTAAGAATGAATACCACAGCCAACTCGATTACTTCAGGTGCAATGGACGTTTATACTGCAAGGGTAAAGTCTGTCTGTGCAGGAGGTAGCTTTCTTGGAGGCCAGCCTGAGACTGTGGAACAAACTCACAAAAGCTAAAGGAATTGCTGATCTAATCACTTTAAAAATGCTCACAGGATTTGGAACAATCTGAAGATGCAGTTAAAACAGAATCTTACTTATACAATTCCTTACCCCACCATGCAATATAGTAGTCACATCACTTAATAATATACTGGAAGGAGCTACGTTAGACAATTCTAAGAACTTATATTGAATAGAACAGGACAGAACTAGAGGGAGCATGTTAACTATGTAGTGTATAGATAGCAATAAAGTGTTCATTAAGTTTCAGACAACCAGGCCTGAACAAGCAATAACGGACAGAAGCTGTGGCACAAGGCTGGATGGGTGTTAATATCCCTTCCTCTATTCCTAGATTTATAACACTGTATTTACTCAAATATAGGACAACCCCCATAATTAGATTCTACATTTGGAAAATTTATAAGTTTCTCAGAATTTTGTAGGTAAAGAATCTGAGTATTGGAGGGCTGTCTTCAATCTTCCTTTCCCCCTTCCGCACTGCTACAGCAAGGAAAGCAGTTGCTGGCTTGGGGACTGGGGGAGGGGGAGGAGGTTCAGGTGGTCCCCTTGCCTTCTGCCCTGCCCACTTCTTCCCCCTGCCACCTGCACCCCCCACAGCCTCTGCCCCCTGCACCAAACTCCCCCCAGTCTCTGCCCCTTCACATCAGTGTCATCACAGCTGACTGGCCAGGCAGACAATGCAGCAGTCTCAGCGCTACTGATTGGCTAGGCAGGGAAAGGCATTTCCATGTGTTCTGTGCTGGGGAGAGACCCCAGCCAGAGCTGAGCTGCCCCTGACAGCAGGGGCAGGGGGTGGAGCAGCTGCAGAGGGGAATTGGTGGAAAGAGGGGCTCAGGGCCAGTCAGACCAGCAGCAGCCACCTGCTCCCCTCTCCACTTTGCATGCAAATATAAGACCACGGGGCTTTTCCCCCATGCTGTTTGAGGGGGAAAACCCTGGTCTTACATTCAAGTAAATAGTGTATTTTTGCAAAAGACATAGCAGGCTCATTAGAGAACAAATAAGATATGTTCCTCACTTAAAAGGATTTTCAGAGCAAAATATACAACGCTGGGGTAATAAACTGGGAGTAGTGGATGAGCATAGGTTTTATTCATGCAAATCCTCTGCATGGGTAGAAACTAGGGGTGCACCAATAAAGATTTTCTTGGCTGATACAAATAGCCAATTATTAACCAGCCATATTGGCTGATACCGATCCAATAGCCAATTTACAAGAATGCAGCCAGGCAGCTTGGAAAGCAGCGTCCTGCCAGTAAGTCTGTGGGGGAGAAGGGGCATGAGGGGATCAGATCGGTGAGGGAGAGTGTGGGGCAGGGGCAAGTGCTGCCTAGCTGGGGTGGTGAATGAGACCCCAGGGCCAGGAGCAGGACAGAGCTGTGGGCAGCTCGTCCAGGGCGTGGGACAGGGTGGAGAGGGAGGAGACAGGTCCCCACCGCTGCACGTACCCATGGGGAATATATGCAGGACATCTGCCCCCCTGAGATTTGTGCACGAGGTGAAGGCAGGCTATCTACTGCATGCTTAGGGCCAGGGGCAGCACCAGCCTCTTCCTAGGGTGGGGGGAGCTAGGCTGCAGCTGGGCTCAGAGCTAGTGGCAGTGGAAGCAGCATTGGGAGGGGTGCCTACAAGGAATTTTGGGGTGCCTATAGCCTTCCAACATCCCCCCCACAGCACCACCCCTGCTGCCTTTCCCTCAGGAGCCCCCCCAGCTGACTGCATGCCCCCTGCCCACCCTGCAGTGTGGGGCTCCTGAGGATAAGGCAGCAGAGCAGAGATGCCCCAAGAGGGGAAGTGCTAGCGGGAGGGCTTAGGGGGCTGGAGCCACCCCAAAATTCCCTATAACCCCCCACTTCCAGCACCATTGCTATCTGCCCTGCACAGCTGAGCCCATCCCGCTCCCAGTCCTGGTCTAGTCCCCTGACTAGGAAGAGGCTGGGGCCACCCCTGCCGCTGAGCCCATAGTAGTCAGCCTGCCCACACCCTGCACACAAATCCAGCAGGGGCACATGCCCTCCATACCTCCCCCTGGGGGTGCACGTAGCAGCAGGGAGCCGGCTCCCCCCCCCCCCCCCCCCCCCCCCCCCCCCCCGCGGTGTCTCACCCCCCCATGTCCCCTGGATGAGTTGTCTATGGCTCTGTCCTGCTCCTGGCGCCAGGGTCACATTCACCGCCCTGGCTGGGCAACACCTGCCCCACTTGCTCCATCCACATGGAGGCCTCAATCTGTGCCCCACCCCCCACCCCTTCACCACCAGGCCCCTTCTTCCCCACAGACTTACTGGCAGGATGCTGCTCTTCAAGCTGCCCGGCTGCATTTCTGGCCATGTGCAAGCTTTGGCTGCGTGCACGCACATGTCATTTATTGGTGACATTATTGGCTACACCAGCCAAAAAAAGTCAGTTGCCAATAATGTTAATTTTCCTTTTATCGGTGCCGAGCTGCACCTCTAGCAGAAACATCCTGATTAGAGATTTCACATATGCATCACCATATATTTATATTAGCTGTTGCCTTGCTTTTTGAAGGCACTGTGTGGGGAAGGGATTAATCTTACAAAAAAAGGCAAATAATGGCTGAACAAATAGGACTGGAAATTTAAAGAAAAAAAATAATGGAAAAGGAGAGAGAGTAAGATCATCCCAGCTTCCACCCACCTGGTTCTCTCTTTAAGAGGAACAAAGGTAATCTCTAAAAATACATTGACAACATAACTAAACAGCAAGAGGAGACTATGGGGGTCGTGACTGACCACAAGAAGAACATGAGCCTTCAGTGTGATACTGCTGCTAGTAAAGCAAGCAAAACGCTGGCTTGCATCCATAGATGCTTCTCAAGCGAATCCCGGAACGTCATTCTCCCGCTGTACTCGGCCTTGGTGAGGCCGCAGCTGGACTACTGCATCCAGTTTTGGGCTCCACAATTCAAAAAGGATGTGGAGAAGCTTGAGAGAGTGCAGAGGAGAGCCATGTGCATGATCAGAGGTCAGGATAACAGACCTTATGACAAGAGGCTGAGAGCCATGGAACTCTTCAGCCTGGAAAACAGCAGGCTCAAGGGTGACCTGGTGGCCACCTATAAATTTATTAGGGATGTTCACCAGGATCTGGGGGAACGTCTGTTCACCAGAGCGCCCCAAGGGATGACAAGATCAAATGGTCACAAACTCCTTTGTGACCATTTCAGGCGCAACATAAGGAAGAACTTCTTTACTGTCCAAGCCCCCAAGGTTTGGAATAGATTGCTGCCAGAGGTGGTTCAAGCACCCACTTTGAACGCCTTCAAGACACATTTGGATGCTTATCTTGCTGGGATCCTATGATCCCTGCTGACTTCCTGCCCCTGGGCAGGGGGCTGGACTTGATCCTCCAGGGTCCCTTCCAGCCCGAATGTCTATGAAATCTATTAAATATTTATGCAAGGCAACTGACTTCTGCCAGTCACTTTCTGCATATCCATTTGTTACTAAAAATTTGGGCAGTGTGGCAAGATCTCTCATTCTGCTAGATCAGATTCTTCATAACAGTTCTTGGGAAGACAAAAGCTTGGTTAAAGGTTCAAAATTAAACAGTCTGGCTGTATCCTGTGACAAGAGAAAACAAACTTCTAGCAATAACCCCTCACTTCAAGTACCAGAGTCTTTGATAACCAATGAAGAGGTTAGGAAAAGTTGGGTGTTGTATGCAATAGGGCTGTGTGAAGCTTTGGTAGCTGATTCAATTCAGAGGAGATTTGACCTGATTTGGGGAATGAATCTCCGAATCCAAATCATATTGGGAGACCAAGTAAAAGCTCCGAATCATTTGGAAAAAGATTCAGAAAAGTTTCAGCCGATTCAGAGATTCGGCAATAGACTAAACAGGCAGCAGACACATACCTCCGGCTGGTAAATCTGTTGGGGGTGGGAGGGATTGGGGCTAGGGCTGGGACAAGCTACCCAGCTGGGGCAGGGGGTGCGGATCCTGCACCTTCTGCGCCGGCTAGCAAGCAGCAGCAGGGCAAAACCCCTGCTCCCAGCCCTGATGCAGGCATGGTAGCGCTGGGAGCAGGTACTATGCTATGCTGCCACCTGGAGCAAGCTGCACCTGCATCAGGCCCCCCCACACCAGCTGGGCATGTGGCAGCAGGGCAGCGCCCCTATGGCTCCCCCTGCTGGGGCAAAGGCAGACAACCAGGGGAGCTGCAGGAGAAACCCCCATGGCTGCCCTGCCCAGCCCCATCCCCTGCCCAGCCTCCCGGCACTTTAAAAGAAAAAGAAACAAAGCCCTGCACTCACCGGCTCTGGAAGCAGCGATTGGGGGCCTCTGAGGGCTCGTGGTAGAGCTCTGCCCCCACTTGGCACCCATGTAGCAGCTGCCCCATGGCATGGGCACAGCGCAGCTTGGCAGGGTGCCACACACTGTCTGAGAGCTGGGGCACTCCACATGTCAGCCAGGGCCTGGCAGCACTCAGCCCCAGTGGTCCGAGCTCTCCCAAAGCGCACAGCGTCCTGCTGTGCCTTGCTGCACCTGCGCCATGGGGCAGCTGCTGTGCAGGTGCAAGGTGGGAAGGTGATCCACACTGCATGCCAATTTTCCCACCCAATACACTGCAGGGGGGGGGGGCCCTGCTATGAGCCCTCAGAGGCCCCCTGATCACCGCTGCCAGAGCCAGTAAGCGCAGGGCTTTTTCTTCTTTTTTTGAAGCTCTGCAGTCACCGGCTGGAGGAGCAGTGATTGGGGCCTCTTATGTCTCATGGCAGAGCCCCACCCTGCGCAGTACAGGATACTGGGGGGCAGCAGGGATCACTTTTCCCCACCTGGCACCTGCACGGCAACTGTAGCATCGTGCGGGTGCAGCACAATTTGCCAGGGTGCCGTGCGCTATCCGAGACCTGGGGCAGCTCCAGCAGTCACCCAGAGCCCGGTATCACTCAGCCCCAGCTTCCAGGCAGCGCATGGCATCCTGTGGAGCCATGCTGTACCCACATCATTGGGCAGCTGCAGCGCAGATGCCAAGCAGGGGCGGGGGATCCCCAATGCCCCCCACTACACAGGTGGCTCTGCCACGAGCACCCAGAGGCCCCAACTGCCACTCCTGCAGCTGGTGAGTGCCAGGTTTATTTATTTATTTATTTATTTATTTTTAAGTGCCGGGACTAGGCTGGGGCTAGACAGGGCAGCCATGGGGGCTTCTCCTGCAGCTCCCCCCACCCAGGGAGAGGCACGCACAGCAGGAGGAGCTGCCCAGCTGTGCCTGCCTCTTCTTGGCAGATCCGAATCACCAAATCTCTTTGAATCGGCTTCAGAAGATTCGGCTCCGATTTGGCCGAATAGATTCAGGACAGCGATCTGAATCAAATCACTGTCCTCCAAACTGGCTGAATCTGAATCCAAATTGAATACTTCCCTATTCACACAGACCTAGTATGCAATACTGTCAGATGTTTATACAAACGTGCTCTTTAACTATTCAAATGGAAATAAATAAAATCAAATAATAGGAGGTACATTTTTTTCTGTCAGAATACAAGGATAGGTTCATTTCAGTTCACGTAAGAAAGCATAAGCATGGAAGATAGGCATTAGAGTCAGTTAGGTCACCCACTTTAAGCCCTGCCACTGCAGGTTCTTTTTCTATAGTTGAGTCCAGTCTGGCATTACTGTATAAACATTAATGCCTTACCCACATATTTAGCAAGATTTTTTTCACAGCTGTCACTAATAGTAGTGTATATGTTCTTAAAAGTTTCACATGGAGTGGGAGTTTTACCTTGGCAAGGAAGACACCAGCATCCATTACAGCTTTAATGTGCCGCAACCAGCCTGAGTTCTCTAAGCCAGTAAGGAAATCACTCATGGAGGGAGATTTTGTTTCGCACACTGACAACATAGAAATAGAAGAATTAGCTGAGATGCCAACAAACTAAATCCCTAGCACACAAGATCTCTCTCCTCTTCCTACTCTCTCCCACATAACAGGATGAAGTTTGCTTTGTTTCTTAAAGTGACTCTTCTGAATACTGAAATATAGTCACCAATTTTTTCTGCACCTGAGGGATTGTGTGTACAAACCATTTTTTTAGACTGCAGAGGGTCCAGGATCTAATAAGGAGTAACCCTGGCCTCCTTTGGCTGTCCACTGTTATAATCAAAATCTTATTTCAAAAAGTGCATGCTTCAGTCCAAGGCAGGTGATTAAGGTGTTATGTTTTTCTCCAGCCCTTCACTGCCACTGCTCACATCCAATCACTTCCACCATGTAATCACTGTAGGAAACTGGCTTATGAGAAAGATGGAGAGCTCTAATTTCTAGAGGAAAATAATGTCTTAACCTTGAGAAGGGCTCAGATGTTATGTTGAAAAGCATTATAGTGCAATTCTCCCTCAGCAACTATGACAGACGTTTTATTACTGTCAAGGCCTTGTAGCAAAGGAGCAGCATTTATTCTGCCTCTTCATCCCAAAATAAATCACCCAGCAAAGGGTGCTTTAGGAGCAGTACTTCTGCTCATGTCAACTTCTGCATCCCATGAATTGCTGGATTGTACCCCAAGGTCACTTCTAAATTGTGGATGCTACCAAGCCAGCTGATCTGTAACATCAGTGATCTGATCACTTCATATTTAGACCATTACATTAGTGACTGCAAAACAAAATGAGAATAATATATAAGTACTTATCCTTTGCCTCATAAGCACTTACTTATTTTTGTTGGGAGGGGCCTAAGATGATTGATATATGTCCCCTGCCCACCAGTGTGGGGCACGAGATGGGTGTATGGGCACAGGAGATGTGTGAGGGGACAGGAGGGGGCACAGGTTACACAGTGGAGGGCATGGGGAACACGTGCCCACCAAGATTTCTGTGCCCACAGTAGTGTGTAAGGATGCAGCTGGGGGCACAAAGAGCGCTGTGCTGCTCGCCAGCAGCAGGGACAACTCCACGCGCTGACACCTTGGTGGTCATGGCAGCATGGCTCTACCTCCCATGCTGGGTCCCACCCACTGAGCCACCGAGGCGGCTCCTGCTCCAGAAACGGTCTGGTCCCACTGCAGCCCAGTGCCCTGCTGTTGGCACAGAAATCTTGGGGGGCACAAGCTCCTCCCACCCTTCCACTGCATCACCCATGCCCCCACCCACTCACACTCCCATAGATTTACCTGCAAGAGCCGCTCTGCACTACTGCTTGGCTACCACATGCATGTGCAAGCACACATCTGCATGGCATCCCCTGGCGCCAGTCACCCTCCCTGTTCCCTCCAGTCCCAAGCAGCCTCTTGCAGGCCAGAACTCTGGCCACCATTTCCCACGTTTTTTTCCTTTAAAGGAGAAAAGCCACATTTTTTCTGCAGCAAACGGAAAACCCAGATCCCTGGTAATAGCTCAGGGCCTCAGTCATCACTCCTAAGCACATCACCTTGCATCCAGCATGCTCAACATAACTGAATCCAACTCGTACAATATAAAATAATATAGAAATATTATGTAATTTTCCTCAGGTGTGGGCCCCTGACAGTCCTTTTCCCAAGGTGGGCCAAGGCCCTTGGGCCCCACATACTTAGCACCTATGCTTTGCCTTATAAGGCTGAGCAACAGGACTAACAGCATCAGCTTACAGTACTTCTAAGCACCCCCTGCCAGCAGCATAATACTAAGAGTATTGTCAATAAGTCAGCCAGAGTACTATGATAATATTCATGCTCTTCTTTCATTACCATTTCTAGCATCACTTTTGTAACAAGGCACAGCTATCAGCTTCCAAAGACTTACTCCTATTTACAACCATAGGAATGAGAGAGGAATCAGGTCCTCAGTTCCCACTGGCCCCTGAAAGTCTTACCTAAATTTTGATTGCTCAAAACCCCACACAGCAGTCTGGATTTGTACTTGCATGTGAATGCACACACACAAACACACACATTTTCATTTGTCATTTCTTTCTATGTAGGTGTCAGCCTTCCTACAGAACTCTGTAAATGTCTCATATCACACAAACCACAACACAAACTAAAAACAAAAAAACCACACACCCCTTATACTTTAGTCACATCTCAATACTTCACCAATTAACTGATAAACTGTACTAGTGGCAAAATGCTGCATTCCTTTTTCAATTTGCTTTAATTTGTATAAACAGTTAAGAGATTAATATGTTGTAGGATCTTTAAATACTAATATTCATTCTAATTTTAGGATAAAATTAAGAATTTCTTTCCTGCCAGACATTTTTAAAATACTTTAGTATCAGCTAGTTTTACAAGAGACCACTTTTATCCACTTCAGTAAATTGAGCACAAAGGCAAGAATTCCTCTGCTAATCTGTTTCCTTTTCCATGCCCCAAAAGTGTACACACATTGTATATACTGTACTTATTCCAGAATGGGTAAGGCTGTTATATCAAGCAGCAGTTACCAGCACTACACAGAGCAGCCAAAAGTGAAAAACTTACCTTCCAGGAGTTTCTGCAGACTATTCCTCATCACATGGATGTTTTCTATGCCAATGAACTTAAAACGAATCTTGTCATAGTGATCTTCACTTTCATATCCCTTTCCTGCAGCTCGGTTGGCCATGGCATTTAACTGCAGAAATTATATGGAAAAAAATGCATAAATAAACCTGGCTTGGAAACGCTTTTCATTTCCCAGAGCAAATATCAAGCAAAGCCATTCACAGAAGTATTTTTTGCTTTATAAATTGTTTCCAATAGTTATACTACAATTACACAGGCACGAGCTGCGAGTTAACCCAAAGCAAAAGCCTATGAAAAACCTGGATGCCAATTTCAGGCTTCTTTAGACAAGCTTTTTATGCTGGTCTTACTATTGACAGGTCTGTTATCAGACAGAGAGGTTTGACTCATTTTCTTTTTAATTGAAAAACTGTATGGAAGGGGTTGGGGAGAAATGAATCAGCTAAAAGTGCTAGTTACAGATGGACCTAGCTCCTTCATCTAGTAGGAGCATCTGTACAGAAACACCATAAATATACATGTGCTATAGAAATAGTACAGGTTTCCAAAACATTTTACAAACAGTCCTACCAAGAGATCATTGAATTTGTCACTGAACTATAGCCACCTTGGGGGCAGAACACTGCAGATTTTTAATAGCGCCCAGCAATGATAAACTTAGAGCAGCAAGAACATAGTACCCAACTGAAATGTAGGAAGCCGTTTTGAACCAAAAATGCTGAGTGTGCAAACAGCAATTAGTCAGAGCTATTACCAAAACTACTGAAAGATCTTTAATGCTCAAATGAGTAGCTCACTTTTATCTTCCAGTCTCAAAATTATGGATTTTTGGAAACACAGTAGTTTAACTCCAGTAAACAGAACAGGCAGATGGGGGAGAGAGGGAGGGGAGATATACATGGCTACATATCCCTAGCAGCGCAAAGTGAAAATAAATCTAGATAACTGAATCAAAGGCTGAGAGATGATCTTGTGGCTGGCTACAAATTCATTAGGGGGATGCAGTAAGGGATTGGAGATGCTCTGTTCACCAGGGTGCCTCCTGGGGTAACAAGAAACAATGGTCACAAACTGACAGAGAGCAGATTTAGGCTGGATATCAGGAAAAACTTCTTCACAGTAAGGGTGGCCAAAATTTGGAATGGGCTTCCAAGAGAGGTGGTGCTCTCTCCTACCTTGGGGGTCTTTAAGAGAAGGCTGGATAGGCATCTGGCTGGGGTCACCTAACCCCAGCACTCTTTGCTGCCTAGGCAGGGGGTCGGAGCTCGATGATCTGTTGAGGTCCCTTTCGACCTTAGCATCTATGAATCTATGAATTCTACTTTGCCAGGTTAGACACTGACTGGCTGGAAGAGGAAATGTGGCTAATAATTCCCTCCTTTGTTGTGCCATGGCATATCACTAACAGCAGTTCAAGACAAACGCCAGTGGAACACCTCTGAAAGTGCAAGCGAGGGGCACTAAAATGCCAGGTGAATGATAGTTATGGGATAAATGGTGCAATAGGATTAGCTCTCAGAAACACCAACCAAAGCATGTGCCCTGGGGCACTCATCAAAATACCATATTTTTCTCATGTATAACGTGTCCCCCTAAATATAATACACACTGTGGGGGGGTTTTTTGGAAGGACTGAAGGGATAGTGGTGGTGATGAAGGGCAGGGGGAAGAGGGGAGGGCAGGGAATGCTACCTTGGAGTGCAAGCAAGTAACTGAGGTCTCAGGCATTTGCGGTTGGGGAAACGGGCAGTGGGGGCTAATCTGGCATTCAGGCCACACAAGCAGTGCCCGATCCAGCACACTGAGTCTGGGGCCCTGTACTGGCTCTGGAGCTGTGCACCAAGTCCAACTCAGAACACAACCCCAGAGCCAGCATGTGGTCTCAGACTTGGCTCACCTGGTCTACCCTGGCATGCAGCACTGGAGTCAGACTCCACATGATGGGTCCAGGGCAACGTGCTGGGTCAGATTCGGCACATCAGCCAAGGACAAACCCCGCATGCCAGCCTGATCTGGCCAATCTCCCCATGGGTCTGGGAATTTGGTGTTGGGGGGAGGAGGGAGATAGACAGGAAGTGGTGTTAGTGCTGATATGGATATGGGCACTTCAGTCTTGTACAAGCAGTAGTTTAGATTCTCATTTCCATCTCAATGATAAATTCAGAGTGTAACTTCCAGACTGGAACAATACACTATCCTACTCAGCCATGAAACTGTTGTTAACCTTGGACAGTACTTAACTATAATCTCAAATAATCCATAATACTCCAGAAATAGATGTGCTCCTAACATGAATGCAGTTTTATTAATGGAAGGCAGATGACACATTAAGGACAAAAACAGCAGCTGGATACCAAATCCACCATTCAGCTTCATGGGCAAGGAAGAACTGACCTTGATACTTTTAGCATACTTTTACAAAGGCTTTTTCATGCTTCATGAGGTTAGATATGAAAACCAGCATCCAATGGAAACTGTGTTGCCATAACACAAATATGAACTTTAATAACATCCACAAATCCTATATCAAGTGATACCTTTGGCCTTGTGTCTACAACATACATGAACGGACTCCCTGGGTTGGCCTGTCTAATCGCCTGCAGCATCTGTTCATCCTCCAAACAGCGGGCACTGAACCCAGAAAGAGGCTGACTACAGCGGCATATGGCAGCCTGAAACAGATAATTTACACAGTTAATAATACAGACAGCTAGCAATGTTTATAGCGTCAAGGAACAATATGTGTGGATATTGCCAGGATTCTGCTGTTTCATTGAAAAGTTTCCATTAAATGGAGAGACTGAAAGAATAATTCTAACAGTGTTTTCATCTACTCCTCACAAGAGCTTTGGGAATCTGAAGTGGACATTGTACTAAGGAAACAGCCATCCACCCTTCCCCATCCTCCTTTACCACCTTCTTAAAGTCCACTCCTCTCCTAACTGACTCCTAACCAATTTGCTTGTTGCCCCTCTACTCAACTTCCTTCTGTGGCTTTGTCTGTTCTTCTTTATGACTTTAACATGGTAGCACTGTTCCAGACTTGAGGGAACACTGTACGTGATTATATAATTGCAGCTGTTTCCAACAACACAACTCCATACAATCTCTTGGTCAAAGGACACTTCCTCAGGAAGTGACCAAGAGTCAGCAATTTAACTGTAAAAGCATTTGCTAACCTCTGTGCCCAAAAACACTGCTGAGAAAGCAAAGTTAATAACTTACACTATTATTCAGTGAGATTAAAATTCACTTATTCTCAGTTAATATAAAATCAGGTAGTTGTTCTAAGCTATTTCTTTCTGTTCAGACTTTGGTAGATTTATACGAGTTGAGATGCAACTTGCTAAAGATTGCCCAAAGTAACTAATTTAGTAATATGAAGACTCAAAAGATAGGAAGCACACATGCTTTTATGTAGGTTTAAGGGACAGGGTCATATCAAGCATTCTTTAATTTTGGAAAGCTGGGGAAAGAGGAGCAGAGGAAAGACAGGGTCAGAAAACTTTGAATACTTTTAAAACTTTGCCTTAGAGGAGTCAGAAACTCCTCTAAATGTTTAAAACTAATTACACTTGAATAGCTTTTTTCATACAAGGACCTTGTGGCATATGAGAAGCAATTAAGTCTGCACTTCCTAGAAAATATACTATTACTACCTACATACCATGGGTGGGCAAACCCTGCATCAAGCTCACTTCTGGGATAACCTGCCAATTTGCTTCAACTAACTTGCTCGAAGACCTTGAACAAATCAATAGGAAAACTGGAACAGAATCTAAGAGTTGCAGCTCTCAACCTCTTGCTCCAAATAGAGCACAATCCTCCTCCACTTGAAAGCTGATAGGGCAACAAGAACAAAAAATAAAAGAGTAAAATGAACATAACTAACATTATTTTGTTTGTAGAAGTAGGAAAGCACTGGGATCCGCCCTCTGCTTCTGAACTTTGAACTTCCAAGCACAGTTGCCTTACTAGCAGCTTTAGGCACCACTATTTCTGGAGGATATGTGTTGCAAACCTAAATGGGAAGTAGAGAGAGATACAGATATTACAATACTTATCAGTTATTACTATTAATAGAGAAATTAAATATTTGTTTCTTAGCATTATACACAGTACCCATGGATTATCTTGATAGATTCAATTGTATCTCTCAGCAGAAGCAGCAAAACAAGAATCTACCAGGAACCATGAAATAAAATGTATGTGGTACCTGAATACATGGTATGATTTCAATTTGTTCTTCTACATCATGAAACAGTGCAACAATGCATGCAAAAAGCAAGACTACATACAACAAACACATTTTGGTAAGATCTCCTTTTTGTATTCCAGCAAATTAACAGCTTGTGTGTAGGAACAAAGACTGAATACAAAGAAGTGGTTGTTCTTAAATTATAGAAAATAAAAATGCTCCCTACAGAATCCTATGCATTTTAGAATGAGTTCTCAGCACACATCTCTGACATCCTCAAAAACAAATGCCATTTTGGCACCTAATTTTCAACACCTCAAACGAGGTGTGAATCACTTAAGCGTGTATAATCACATACATAAAATCTATTCTCAACATTTGGCTTTGAGGTTTTATGGGTTAAGCCTAAAGCTAGAAACCTTAAGGAAATGAAAAAAAAGAAGTGAGAAAATTTTAAAAAATAGTAAGAGTTACACCCTGGGACCTAAAGCTTCAAAAATTACTGGGCGCACATCTTCAGATGTCACCTTCCCTTAAAAGGTCTCAAACTGGAAATCCAATGACTCAGACGTCTCAAATTACTACTTAGTTCTGAAAGCTGAGGCCTGTGTGCCTTGATGGGTACCCAAGGCAAGGTAGCAGAGGAACATGTGAAAAGGATTCAAGGTAAGTAACAATGTAATATATTATGTTCCATCTTTCTCAGATCTGTCTTCCATGCCTTTTAGCCAAAAAAAAGGGTTTACAACATCAAAAGCAGCAGAAAGTTATGATTTTTGAATACATGATATTTTACAAACCTAAACTATTTTTTGCTTTATACTGCTTCAAGGGTGGAAAGAAAGAAGGGAAATGGCAGTGGCATTTTGTTAAGAGCAAGGGCATGAGGTCTTTTTTTCTAGGTAGAACAGAGAATTAGCCAGCTGGCTATTATTCCCCCACACCACCTTTGCTACCACCTACAGGACACACCATTATTCCATTCTTCTTCCACATGTCAGTCACCCACCAGAGTACAGAGATGCTGGGATGGGGGTTGACACAATTCCCTTTTTACTTTGGGAAGCTAACAAACATCAGTTTCCTGAGGACTGGCAGAAATGGTCTGAGGCTTCTCTAGTGGACTGAGAAATGGTTTGAGGCTTCTCTAGAAAAATGACTATCGGCTACTTTATCAGTATGATCAAGCAAATCAAAGTAACCCCATAGCTCTGTTCTTTTACAGTATCACTATCAGATTTCACAAGATGCTGTTGCTTCATCTAAATCTGATTGACTCACTCCTCCACAGTACCATCGAGGTAGCGGTCAGCGGTTTGCCACACATCATCAAAACAAAGGAAGGGATTGCTGTGCCAACTGCAATTACTTTGCACCAGAATTACCTCGTAGTCTTTATTAGCATCTGTTATTTCCCAGTAGTCATTCGGAATCCCCATTCGCTGGTAATCTACTTTTAAATCAATCATCTTCCATCCAACTTCACGGTTATCTTTAGGCATTTTGGGGTTGTAAGAGAAAGCATAAAGTTCTTCAGGCTTCACTGTGGAAATAAAATAAAACATTAAACCATGAGAGAGTGCTAAAGTTTAAATTCTTGCACAGAAAAATGAGGTTTGCCACTTAGTCTTAAAGGTTTTCTCAGGGTCACTATGCAAACCACCATCCTGCAAACGTGTCCCAAATGAATGAGTACTGGCTGAAGCCTTCGGAAAACAGTACTGTAACTGGAAGGCTTAGAAACACACACTTCATTATATTATACCAGGGGACAAAAAACACAAGCAAATCACTCCATACGCAGTACTGGTTGATTATGGTATATAGTAATCATACTCAGTGGTTCTCAACCTTTTTGGACTAAAGGCACCCTTCACTGGACACAAGGCACTCCTCCATAACTCCTGGTAATTGTCACCCAATTTAAAAAAATAATTTATATACTACAGTGCTAACAGGGGCTGGGCAGTAGGTGTTGGGGATTGTCCAGGCAGGGGCAAACCTGAGCTGGGTTTACGTGACTAGCACCTCACATCTTACTTATTGCCTCACACGTGGTGGCACCCTTCAAAGGATCTGGGTGCCACAATATCCTGACTGAGAACTGCTGCTTTACGAGTTGTTTGTTAAAGACTTTTCTCATATTTGCCTTAAGGAAATCCTTATACGCTTGCTGTAACAATGAGCATTCAGACTAATTCATGAGTGAAAGCACACAAACATTGTCCATTAGAACATAAAGTTAACATGATTACATATCCCTAGCAATGCAAAGTGAAAATAAATCCAGATAACTGAATTCTACTTTACCAAATCAGACACTGACTGGCTGGAAGAGAGAAAGTGGCTAATAATTCCCTCCTTTATTGCTCCAGCTACCCCACTCATAGGGATGCTACAGTAAACCTGTAGCATTTCATAGCTATAAGCAGTGACGGGCACTCTGCACAACACCAGAAACTTATTTATGATCCTATGTTGCATGCTGTATTAGAATTAAAACTGCATAAAGGAGGAGACTGGATAGTTTAAGAGTTAGGGGAATGCAGCTGTTGAAATTAGTCTAGGTCAACAAAACTTCAGCTGAAGATATTGTCATAACTATTATTTGACATCTAATACAAAGCAAATCTCTGTCCCATGTTCATTTTCCAGTAGACAGCTGGCAATACCACATAATTCCATTGCAAATGGCACCCTTGCTGAGAGTACCCGACATCATCTCAAGGCATGAATTAATAAGTTGGTCTGTATTAGGGATAGGGCACTTTCCTGGGGCAGCAGGGTAGAAGTCTGCACCTAAGTGGATATAAAACAGGGTAACAAAAACAAAAAAAAATCCACATTTCACTTTATAAAATGAAACCCATTTAAAGAGAATTCTGAAAGGATAAAAGTCTTATCCAGGCCTTAAAGTGTAAGGCTTAATTCTTAAACACTTTGAAGATGATGTTCATGCAGCACGGCTGCTCTTGAAGTAGATATAGGCAAACCACTGAGCTTTTAAAAGCCAATGCCTGGGCACTGGAACTAGAGTCTTCTGAAGTACTAAACCAGCTTTGACAACATCTCCTCGGCAGGTGCAGAGAGAACATTTTCTCTGTTTTAGTTTATTCAGTTTGTACGTGAAACTGACTAGTTCAGTGACAATGAGAAACTGCACGGGGGTTAAAAAGCAGAACAGCTTACTCTCCTCTTCTAATCGATGAATAAAAACAAAGTGTGAGGATGAGATTAATTCCCTATGATTACTTGTTTCACATAACAATTTTATGTGTAAAAAATATATCCTGATTAAGTTTTCCCTCACATACTCAGTACATTTAATATAGTTAAACTAAAAAATCCAACTGAACTTCAGTTTCTATCCAATACCACTTGATGTGAATCACAAGGAATTTACAATCAATAAAGGCGGGAGGAAGAAATTGAATACAGATTACTTGAGCCAGAAAGGCCAAGAAGTGATATAACTGCTTAAATAAATATATATAGTCAAAATGCATCACCTTAGTTAGCAAAAAGACACCACCAAATTACATTAAACTATGAGAATCAACCTTTCTTTAGGAAAATAACTAAAAAAAAAAGAGAGATGCCACAGATTAAACTTAACAATACCCGGAATCAAAATGTCCCCGCTTATTGGCTTATAACTAAAATTAGTCATTTAAAAACAAAGTAATTATAATCAGCCCATCCACATCTGCAGGGTCCCTGCTGGTGCTGCCCATATACAGAAGGTTTCTTTGGCCTGTCTCCCCTCCCCATTTTATCATGCAGTCTTTTCAACATCATTGAAGTGTTCTTCTGAAAGAGCACAGACAAACATTTCAAAAGTGAATAATAGGATGTATAAATACCACATTAATGCAGAAAGGGATAATAAGAATCTGGCTTAATTAGCCCTCATGTCTTCATCTCACAGTGGGGCAGTTACTTATCAGACATCCCTATAGAAGTTAGGTTTCCTTAACAAGGGGCTGGAAAAGCTCATTAAGGGACAGTCCCAAGTATGGAAAAACTGCCTTGAGAAGAAGGTGGAAGGAAAAACCCAAGGAAGAAACGCTGTAGATTGCTTTTCTGCAAGAAAACAAGAGAGTCTGAGCACAAATGGAAGAGATCCTAGGGATTCAAGACTAGGGCAGACAGATGACATTTAACATGTTCATTTGTTTGGGGTTCTCATGGGAGATTGCTATTCAGGGATCCCAGAGGAAAATAAAGGGTTGAGACTGAAATTCCAAGTGTGGTTCTGCAAGCCCTGGAGTAGCAAGCAAAACAGGATGCCTAGAGAGTGCAAAAGCCTGTGCAGCTGTTCCACAGGACCTCACAATTCTTTCCTCAGGACTTTCCCAGCACCCTTATTTACACAAAACGTATTTGCTTGCAAGCCAGTGGTCTTATTCAAGGGCCAGAACTTTACACAGCAGACTGCTGTAGCACAAAGAGCAGCTGGCAGTAGTGAAATTAGTTTGCATTTTCAAATCATTCCTTCCTGTCCCAACTGAGGAAAGCCAACAGCCTGATAATAACTTCCCTTGCTGCAAAAACAAACC
This sequence comes from Alligator sinensis, assembly GCF_000455745.1. Classification (NCBI taxonomy): domain Eukaryota; kingdom Metazoa; phylum Chordata; order Crocodylia; family Alligatoridae; genus Alligator; species Alligator sinensis. The sequence goes on from NW_005842309.1 coordinate 1,151,878, forward strand.
TGCCAGCTAATTACAATCACAGATTTCAAAACAGACTCACACTCACCTGGCTGTGAAAGTTTAAGCAAGGAGGTATACACTTCATGGCAGTCCCGTTCATGTCCGATGACAAAGTGTGCCACGCGGAAGTTCTTGCAGTGAATAAGCAATGGACATCCAGTTGTGGTCAGAGGCAGCTTCTCGACAGTAGCAATATGATGATGTAGAATCTGAAAAACAGGAAGGGAAAGTCTTTCAAACTTCACTGACTGGTTGTAGGATTAAGACTGGATACGAAGATTTTGCAATACACAGGCTTGTTCTCTACTAATTAATGACTTTTTATCAAGTCATGTTAAAAACTACAAACAGTCATTCAACTTGAGTTATTCAACTAAGGGAGAGATGATAACGCATTTTCTTTACACAGTAAAAATGAAGAAAGAAAATAAGAGCTATGGTGGATCAAACTATTTGTGACACTGAAAATTACTTTTATGTGGAAGGTTAGAAAAATATTATATGTAAGCAGTATAAATGACACCAACTAGTGCATCGTTTCCAAAGTTCATGAATTACATTTAAAAAAAGCCAAAACAACAACTCTCAAGATGCTGAACCTACTCAAACAAAAAAGGTTCAAAGATCTTCAGCTGAAAATTCTGTAGAACCCAAGGTAAATTCATTTTATAAGAAAAAATTATAATTAAGATAAGTGTTTGCTGCACTTGAGAGCTACTTATAAAGGGAAGACAGTTGTAACTGTACCTTCACCTATTTTTTTTTGGATATAAAAACCAAAGAAACCACAATTACTATTACTAATAATAACAAGTTGCTAGGTCTTTGTCTTTAGTACTTTTAACTGCTGTCAATGTACTAAACTTGGAGTACAAAGTCAGACAAGCTACATTCTATTTTTAGTTCTAACACCGACTCACTTTGTGACCTTGATCGAGTCACTTTACCTCTGTACCCATTTCCCTGGTGAAGAGTTCTATTTTTATAAAGCACTTTGAAGTAAAGTGCTATAAAAATGCTATTAGTGGGTCTTCAAAATTTAAAAGCCTGCAATTACAGACAAAACTAGCATCAGCAATTTTTATATATGCATTTGAAAAAAAAAAAAAAAAAAAAAAAAATCGCACACACTACAACATACCCATGTTTCTTTTCGAACTTCAGCTGAAGCTTCCACATAGATAAGATGGGTAGCTGTCAGGTAGAGTGTCCCATTTGCTGGCTTCCTGTTTGTATAACGATCTAGTAATTTAACATTTTCTACCTGCAACATCATAATGGAGAAAAAACAAATTAATTAAGATCTTTCCTTCAGGCATCTCTCTCTCAAAAAGGACACAAAGCAGATAAAAGAATTTAGTATTAGCAGATGAGTAAAACAATAAGGCAAAAAGTTAGGAAATAACTTTGCATGCATGTAAAAGACAGTCACTGACCCGAAACAAGATTGAAAATTTCAGTAGAAAGTAAAATTCTAAGCAACTGAAACTGAAGATTCAGAATGCTGATCCTTTCCCACTGCGTTTCAATGCACACCAATAACCTTCATAATCGTTCTTTACCAGTACAATAAAAACAAGCCCTATGTGCATTAAGTGCCGAAGGCCTAACATCAGTAGTTAATGGATCCTTGCACACCACATTACAGAACATAAGAATAAAACGTTAACATTAATGGCTAGTCCAGATCAATGAACAAGGGGCTGGCAGGATACGCTTTCTGCAACTGAGAGAGGTAACAGTAACATTTGCAAGAGTATCCACCATCCTGAGCGTTTACTTGCTCTAATTAAGTTACCTGCCGATTGCTACCACTTTCTAGTGCGAGAAACAGTTGTACATTTAAAGAATCCTCCTCCAAACAGATCAAAGATCAGGAGCTCCCTTCCACTTCCCCACTGCCTCTTGCTGTTGTATCACAGATCAAAGAAAATATCTGAAAGCTGCATCAAGTTGACTGACTTCCCCAAACTGGAAAGTGAACCTTTTGAGCAAAATGTGAGGGACTTTAAAAATATACTCTTAAATGAAAGCAAAGACATAAAGCATTACCTGGAACTTATGTGGATCTAAAATTGAATCAGTCCTAACACACTGTAACAGGCTGACCAGAGATGCTGGTCAAACTTTCCAACCAAAAATCTTTTTTTTAGAACTTCTAAAGAAAGTTTCTGTTGAAACATTAGATTTTCAATCAACACCAAAAAAATCATGAAAACACATGTTGATCTTTCGAATGTTTTGTGAGAAAGTTCATCTTCCAAAGTGACCCAATGTAAGACAGGCTCCAAGTCCTACCTACAGATTGGCCACAGGGGAAGCAGCAGTTCAAAGAGCATCTACCTCATCCCACCAACATCTCTTAGCTTCCCTCTACAAGACCTATTGATAGGCCTGTACAGCAAGTAAATTTGCTCCAAATAGGTGAAAGCAAGCACAAAATCATCAGCTGGACCCTGACCTGATGTAACCAGAATTCATTTGCAAGTGACCCGGAAGTGGAAATTTCTGGTCCTAGCTCCAAAACCCAAAGCAAACAAGTACAGTACAGCTAAACCAGGACCTACATACATGTTAAACCCTTTAACTCTATTCACACCTCTCCTCTTTAAAAAATAAGGAAATAATTTTGATTATTCCGCATGGATCTTAACTTGCCTTGAAATAAGCTAGTTACCAGTCACTGCTAGCTTTACCCTAGCTTGCGAACCAACTTTCAATCCTTTAACTTGGCTCTAAAGCAGGATGCACACTACCGCTGGAAAGGACGGCGCGTGTAAGCTGTCAGCAAGCAGCGAGGACAGCGTCCTGCGCAGAAAGGACTCCGGGGGGGCTGTCCTGGAGTCCCCGGCATTAGATGCAAATCACCCGAAGATGAATGAGAGTCAGGAAGGAGATCAAGAATATGACATTCATTAAAATAAATATGAAATATCGAATCTACTTTAGGCAATCGGGGCCTCTAGGCAATCCAGGTCGTAGCCATATGGGTCAAGAGGACAAGGCAATTGGGACTCATTGCCAATGAGTCCCAATTGCCGTTTTCTTTCGACCCATACGGCTACAATCTGGATCCCGGAATCGGATTTAGACAATCTCTAAACCGTAACGTTAATGCGCATTTGCCTTTTTGACGCGCGCTGTCAGGGAGGCGCAGGAGCGCGCGGGGATGCCCGTGTCGCGCGTCGCGGACACGCTCACGTTTCGGAAACGTGGAGCAGGCGAGGGGCGGCTCCGGCACGGCTTCTCAACCGGGCCTTGGTGCGGGGCGTGGGAGCAGGGGCCGAAGCCCCGAGGAGAGCTGGAAAGCCCCAGCACGGGGGTAGCTCCGGGGGACTCCTGAGGCCGAGGGAGGAGAGAGGGGGCCGGGGCCGAGGCCAAGCCGTGGCGGGCTCCTCACCTTGGGCGTGGTGATGTGCTCCATGGTGCGGCCGCCGCCATCTGCGCCGCGCAACTCCCGCGCCAAACATCGCGAGACCCTCGCGAAGCCGCGGCAGCCATCTTGGAGCAGGGCAAAATGCGCCGGGGAGGACTGGACTGGAGCGGTCCCGTGGCGGCGGAGCAGGAGGGCGCGTGTTTCGTGCCCCGCGCGGAGCCGCACACGGGGCGGGCTGGGCTGGGCTCAGGACGGCTGCGCTTGTGGCCTGGAGCTAGGGGGAGAGGTTTCCTCTGCCGGGCTGCGCTCAGCAAGCTCCCCCAACCTCTGTCCCTGGGTGGGGAGCAGGGCACAGCACTGGCAGGTCGTCATGGTCAGCTAGGGTTGGACGGGACCTCAAGGGGTCACATTTAGTCCAACCCCCTGCTCAAAGCGGGACCGTCCCCAACTAGATCATCCCAGCCAGATCATGATGGAGATCCCACCACCTCTAGGCAACCTGTACCAGTGCTTTGCCTCCCTCCTAGCAAGAAAGTTTTTCCTAATATCCAGTATCCAACCGAAACCTCCCTTGCTGCACCTTAGAGTCAAAGAAAGCGAGGGTTGGGAGGGACCCCCGGAGGTCACGTCTAGTCCAGTGTTTCTCAGCCAGGGGGACGTGTCCCACCGACGGGACGCGAAGGGCGTGTAGGTGGGACTTCAACTCATTGCCCGATTGAACAAAGTCAGTTGTTTGCACTTCAACAGATATCTCAAACACTGCCATTTTGTGGGGTTTTGTTTTTATCGTGCTAGGACCAGGGTGTTTTGACAAAATGGTTAGAGGGACGTAAGGTGCAAAAGGGTGAGAACTGCTGATCTAGTCCAACCCTCTGCTCAAAGCAGGACGAGCCCCAACTACATCATCCCAGGCAAGGCTTTATCTAGCCAGGTCTTAAAAACCTCCAAGGATGGAGCGTCTCTGGGTGCCGTATCCCAGTGTTTTTCTACCATTCTGGTGAGAAAATGCTTCCTAACATCTAACCTAAACTGAGACCGTTGCTCTTTGTTCTGTCATCTGTCACCACTGACAACAGTCCAGCTCCATCCTCTGGAGCCACCTTGCAGGGAGTTAAAGGCTGCTCTTAAATCCCCCCTGTCTTCTTTTCTTCAGACTAAATTAACCCAGTTCCCTCAGCCTCTCCTCACAAGTCATGTCCCCTAGCCTGCTCATCATTTTTGTTGCCCGCTGGTGGACTGACTTTCTCCAATTTGTCCACATCCTTTCTGTAGCGGGGGGCCCAAAACTGGACACAGTACTCCTCACCAGTGCTGAATGGGGGGAAAAATCACTTCCCTCGATCTGTTGGCAACACCACTACTAACGCAGCCCAGGATGCTGTTAGCCTTCTTGGCAGCAAGGGACACTGTTGGCTCGTGTTCAGCTTGTTGTCTACTGTAACCCCCAGGTCCTTTTCTGCAGAGCTGCTGCCCAGCCAGTCAGCCCCCAGCCTGTACTGGTGCCCGGGATTGTTCCATCTTAAGTGCAGGACTTTGCACTTGTCCTTGTTGACCCTCATGAGATTTCTTGTGGCCCACTCCTCCATTTTGTCTAGGTCACTCTGAATCCTGCCCTACCCTCCAATGTATCTACTACACACCCCAGCTTCGTGTCATCCATGAACTTGCTGAAGGTACAATCCATCCCATCTTCCAGATCATTAATGATGATATTGAACAAAACCAACCCCTGGGACACTCCACTTGACACCAGCTGCCAACTAGATGTTGATGCTCCAGCCAGTTTTCTATCCACCTTACAGTCCATTCATCCAACCCATAATTCATTATTTTGCTTACAAGAATGCTGTGAGAGATGATATCAAAAACCTTGCAAAAATCAAGGTATATTATGTGTGCTGCCTTCTCCACATCCACAGAGCCAGTCCTCTCATTACAGAGGCAATCAGGTTGGTCAGGCATGACTTGTCCTTGGTGAATCCATGCTGACTGTTCCTAATCACCTTCTCCTCCAAGTGCTTGGAAATTGATTTTTTGAGGACCTGCTCCATGATTTTTCTGGGGACGGAGGTGAGGATGACTAGTCTATAGTAATACTGCCACCCCTTCCCCACCGGGGCAAAAGTCCAAGCCCTCTTGGGTGGGGCATAGCTGGGCCACAAGCCTCACCTAGCACAACCAGGTAAGAGCCAGGTCATGTCCCCTTCACAAAGTCAGGTTGGGGTCAGTATGCACACCCTCCTCCACCCAGTCAGGGCCACCCCCTTGCCTGCACCCAGCCAGGTTGGGGCCAGGGCAAGTTCTCCTTCCACCATGAAGCTGGATTGGGGCCAGGCTGCCCCCTCCACCCTCTGCGTGGTCAGATGGGGTCCTGCCGGTGTAGCCCAGCTCTGACCCATATACATGGGACTTAGGATTTTGATTTGCCACTGCTCCCCTATCACCATATTTCCCAAGCCAAAGAGCACCCCACAACCCAGATACCATGGCTCTGCAGGTCACATCTGGCTCGTGGGCCAGAGGTTGAGCACTCCTGGGCTAGGTGAACCCTGACCCAGTATAACATTTCTTATATTCTTTTGTTGTTAATGTAATTCAGTATATAAGATGAGCTGCTCAGACCTGCTGTGGATCACCAGAGCTTTTCACAAAGGGAAATACGAGGGAATTAATGAAAAGCAACAATATCCCATAAAATCTAGATTGTTATTCCTTTTATAGATTCCAAGTAATACACTTTACTAAAGCTTGGGCTACAAAACTGCCTTGCAACCTGGATACACAGAAAGATGGCATTAAAGTGCATTATTCACCTTCTAGAACTTATAAATGGTGCTCGACACTTAAGAGCACAGCCTACTCACCGAGGAAAGGCTCCGTTCTTGACCGGAGCTGGCAGGTTTCAGAACTCAATGAAAACAGTGCTCATTAGCTACTAAGACAGCTGGCACTACAACTTTAATGCAGTGCAAAAGTCTATTCCCTTATTTTGGAGAGGGCTTTAGGCCTCTAATAATTGCTTTGAAATTGATAGTATAAGTATCTAGTAAGTTAATGGTTGTTTTAAAAGCGTAGAAATTGAGGGCTCCTTGTCAGTTTAATCATTTATGCAGTTAAAGGGAGTAGAATCAGATTTCAAAAGACAGTGGGGTTGAAAGATGCTGTGCAGGTAATCAGTTTATGCACTAAATTTATAATCAGTGCTTGTTACAATGTAAGCAGAAAGTTTTAGTCAACATATTGGGACTGGCATTGTACAATAAAGTTAAGCAAATTATGCCTTCATTAGATATGCACTGAAGTGGAGTATACTGCATCATATTACAGTTTTGGGGTTTCTTCCTAAGCCTCTCGGGTGATCCTATCCATCATGAAGAGAGAGGATGTTAGTTGTGGAAATTTATCTAACTTAATGCATCTTTGTTATTACAGATACTGTATTTTTTATTTACTAAACTCTTTGCCTTCATACAATATCTTGCATCAGCAAGTTTCACAGATTAATGATATGCTTTACAACACAGATTCCTTGTACTTGATTCTACATTTGTTTCATTTTATATTCATGGCATGCTGTCCTCTTAGATAACTAAGTTCTACTGTAATTACCATTCACCTAGTGCTGCCTCCATAATGAATATTCATGACACCTTGCCAACTCGGGGATGATGAAGTTTTCCCAGGCGTGTACCTAGAAACCTAAAATCACCTTGAGTTTGGTGAGAAGTGACTTCAGGAAGGATATCTTTGTATCAGTTGTGAGTATCAGTCTACAGTTCCTGAAACTAGCAATTGTGATTAACAGGCAAGCTGAATTGAAAAAAAAATGGAGCAAAAAGACCCTTAGTTTTCTTTGCCTCCTTAGAAAGTTGGAAAGAACTGATTTGCCCTATTTCCTCACCATTTTGCTATCCATCAATCTAAGCATCCTAAGTCAGAGGTAATTTACTTGAAGAAAAAATGCTCACTATTACATAATTTTCCAATTTCTCTGACAAAACTCTTAGGACCATCTCAGTAAAATAGATGGGAACCCCAAGCTTTCTAATCTGCCTTGCCCTTTGGGCACTCTGTCTCTGATGGGGAGGAAATGAAGCACAATGATATTCAAATAAGGAAATTTGTGAAGCTAAATCATCTCTGATATAATTTCATTTGATGATGCATTTGGTGCATTATCCCTGGTCTCCTCTTTGTTTGGGCTTGGAAAGTATGCTGCATTTCAGTCCAAAATTGTTTTTCTTTACCCCACCGTGAGCTTTCAAGAGAGATTGTCTATTATTATTTTTATTATTATTTATTATTATTATTTAATAATAATCATTATGATGATGATGATGATGATGAATGCATATAGTGGTTGGCAGTAATGGAAGGCCACAGCTAGGTTTGGACCGATTGCGTGAGGCACAGTACAAGAATAATCAATGTCAGCCCCTTTCCCCAACAGACAAGACAGTCCAAATGAAGAAACAAGTAAATAGGCTGGGACAAGGGGCAGAGGAAATGGGATAATAAATATAACAAAATGGGGACGTTTCTTAGCCCTCCCATAGCTTTACCACAGTTCACCACCTGCCCAGCTGTTATTAAGTTGTAGAGGTAACTTTAGAAGAGGGACCTGAAGGAAGCTAAAGCGGCTTTTGACTGGCTTTTGAACATTTCCGCTGACTCATGTGGTTGCATAGGAAAAAACACCAAAGGCACAGAAATAGGTGATGGTGGCTGGTGTCAGTGGCAGAGAGAAGGTATATTAGACTGTGTAGTTAGATGCGTCTAAATTTTTAGGCTTCTGAAAGCAGGAACAATAAGTTTGTCTTCAACATGCTAGAAGTGGGGGAACAAAGAAGGAGGATTAAGAATGAGCATACAGCAATGAACCAGTAAGGTTGTTCCATCAACAATCATGTTATGAATGTATTTGGGGACTGGGTGAAACATAGAGAAGATCATAACACAGAATCATAGAAAACTAGGGTTAGAAGTGATGTCAGGAGCTCATCTAGTCCAACCCCCTGCTCAAAGCAGGAACATGCCCAACTAGATCATCCCAGCCAAAGCTCTGCAAGCCAGGTCTTAAAAACCTCCAAGGATGGAGAGTCTCCCACCTCTCTGGGTAACCTGTTCCAGTATTTTACTACCCTCCTAGTGAGAAAATTCTTCCTAATATCTCAAAGTAAGAGATGATTGGCCTTAGACAAGGCAGTCTCTTGACAAAGTGCCTTTCTTTTTGTTTTTCTAGTTCCAGAATGCCCTGCTTTCTAGTGATTTTCCAAGGGTGGTAGAAAGAAAAGAAAAGAAGCTTGATCAAACTCATAGCTAAGATAGGACCGAACTACATTTCCTATGATTAAGCTGAGATCTAAGCTCTTGGAATAGCTTTAAAAAAAACCCCTCTGCATTAAACATATCAGAGCATTGATTTGCTCATAAGGAATAATGTGTCTGTTGTGATGAACTGAAGGCAGGATTTAGAGAGGAACAGCTGCAGTTCTAGGGTAACAAATGCCTGCCAGAAATTGACTCTTGGAATGAGAGAAAGAGGCTTCATTATTCCCAGGTTTCAAGCAGAGCCATCAGGCTGAAAGAGTACAGACAGTTGTGGCTCTGGAATGTGGCTTGCTTCTACAAAGGGCTGCAATGTCACAGAAGAACAGCATGTGTCCTTCTGTTTCACCTGGTGCCCACCCTTGCACCCATTTCAGTCCATTACAGAACTGGCTGGTGTGGGATGTTCTGCCTGGGGAAGCCCCTGGATCTACCTTAATTCAAATGCTCCTGCTGGGTATCACGAACCCCATTTTACAGATGGGAAAACTGAGGCAGAGCAGTTACATGCCTTGCTTAAAGTCATCAAGAGAGTTGCAGTCAGAACCATGGTTCCTCATATCCAGTCCACAGCATGTTCAGCTTATAATCTCTTCCCTTCTCCCTTAAGTCTCCATTCATTCACGTGTTCTACTGTGAAATCACTGCTGCACATATTCTTCTTTCTTGGAAAAGACCTGCAAATTCTTTTAGCTTTCAAATGAGGCACGTATTTCAATTTTAATCCTGCCATTCACATTATGGGCTATTGCCAGATGAGACTTCAGTATTGCTACAAAAATTAATTTGGCTTTATGTATATATTAAGCGACTTTAAGAGTCCTGGTGTTTGTATTTCTGGGTAACTGGATTTCCATTCTGAACCAGTCAACCTGGGAGATTAGCTTCCTAAAGCTGTTCTACATTCTGAAACTCTATTTAATTCCAGGAGTGCATGTTAGGATGTCAGGGTGCTGTTTTAGTCTCCAGTGAAATACCTGTAACCTCATTTTTATTGTAGTCGCCCATAACATAATTTGGGAATCTAAGCAAACACCTAAGCTTCACCACACATGTTGGCCAAATCCCATTTACCAAAATGGTCAGGGTTGGGATAATTTGACCAATTGCATTTTGTGCAGGAAACATTTGGGGAGAACACTGAAATTCTTTATTGAGTTTACCAATAAAAAATGGCAGTTCCCAGACACCTGTATCTGCAGATTCCTGGGAAGGGTATGTCCAAGTACCTATTAACAACGAGGCCTAATTTAAAAGTGTTAGCAGAAGCACAGCTGCCACAGACATCAAGGTAACATGCTTGGGTCTGAATAAAGAAACACTTTTGGAGAACATGCACAGACCCCTAAAGAAGTGCTGGACTGTATAGTTTTGCAAGTAGAGATCTTAATACAGTGAGTGCCCTTGTGGATCATGATTCTCTAGTGAGTTACCATATTTTCTCATATAATACATGCCCCAGAATAAAATACATACTTTGTTTTGGGAAGGCAGAACAAAGACGAAAAGATATTTCCAGAGTTATGGCTCAATACAGCATGGACAGAGCTCAAAACAGTCTGCAAGCCTGTGAAATAGGAGAAGAAAAACCAGGAGTAGCTAGCACAGCAAAATTGCTACCAGAAGAAAGGCTAGCTTGATTAGCAAAACTTCAAGATCAATAAGAAGGAGACACTATTGTTAACACTTGTGGAGTGAAGAACAATGAGTCATTAAATCAGATGACTCCCTCAGCTTCCCAAAAAGAAATTCCACACACCTGCTGGGTAGCTGGTTTTGAAAAAGGGATCGAAGTGGAGTGCTTCTATTTCAGGCAGAAAAATCAGCTTCTGTGCTTAAAACACACCCAACTTTGAGAGAGGCTGTTGGAGGTGGAGAAAATATGGTAATTCAGCTAGGCTGACCCTGGCACTGCAGCCATGTGTATTTCTGAAGTGTGTGGCTGAGATGAACATTTCAGACAGAAGCAGTGAAATTTGGTCTGCCCTAACACTGTGACACCCACTGTGTATTCTAGGGGCAAAGTTCCTTGCTGGTGCAATGACATCCAGTTTGGTACAATAAGGCCAGGGATGAATTTGGCCTTTGGTGTTTGTCTTTCTTGCTTTAATGTTCAAGAAATAGCTGTCTTTTCAAGAGACTTTAGAGCCTTAGGGAACAGGGTAGCTTGGATTTTATCTCGTACTTTAGGATTTTGACTGGCACAAATATATTCTTAAGTGACTTCCCAGAGGAGAATATTTATAAAAGTAGTCCTGTGAGGCCAGTGAGAAGCACGAAGGCAGAATTGGGTACAGACGCAGGCTCCTGCAATCTCTGCTGTGACCTCAAGAGCCTCTTTTATTTAAGACCTTTCAGAAGAACGAGGCTTTAAAGCAGTGACAGTTTTCAAGACTCTTCAGGGGTGCCAGGGTTTTGTTTTACTGGATGATTCCAGGGCACCCCTGCACAAAGAGACACATTTTTATGTAACTTGGGGGGAATTCTTAAAAGAAGCGGGGGAGTCTCAGAAGAAAAGTCTGTATTACAGCTTTAAGTGGTACCTCAATGTCTTGAAAGCTTTTCCCTCACTTGTCCAACTTGGCTGGCAATCCTTCCAGATCACCGTAAACAAGCCTGGGTAGTAGCAGCCTTCTCCGTGCCAGATGTCTGTGTCACATAGGCTGGTTGCAAAGGCCTGGTCAGGGACCATGGCACTGGCATTGTAACTTTCAGAAACAAATTCTTGTGACGTGAAGGACTACATTTTCGAATGCGTGATGCTGGCTTTTATTTCACCTCTCATTTCTTCTCCAGGAGTCATGCAGCTAACACAGCACGCACTTCCTCCAAGATGTTATGCCGAATGTCAATCGATAGCTGTGTCGCTTAAACAAAACTACCCAGTTGTGACTCTCCCCATCTAACTGCCTTCCTCTGCAGAAGAGGTGGCAAATGCTAACACACAATAAGCAAACTGCACAGAGGGGTCTGTCGCTCACCTCAGTTAAATTCAGCACAATCAAATGGAGGGGCTCAGGTGTCTGTGGTACTTTTAAACTCCCATGTTGCTTTTCTTCAGTTTGATAATCTGCTAGAGGACATGCTGTGGTGGGGCTGTGTCACCACACCTCCAACCCGCTCAGTCAGAGACTTTTCAGCTAATTAAAGCATCACTTGCAGAGACTGAAAACCACTAAGGAGACATCAAGTAGGAAAATGTTCAGATGAGTGTTTTTATTTTTATAGCTGTTGTGGCTAGATATGTTTAATGGAAAGAAAACACAAGACATCAACAGTAGCTCTGATGAAATCTCCTGGTACTAAGTCTACTTCCAGCAGAGTTTAGGAAGCTAATTGCTGAATGCGTACTTGATGTGGTTTGTTGCTCTATAAGCTGAGCTGAATAATTTCATAATGGATAAATTATTCAGTGAAGTTGCCTGCCATTTCCTGGGAAGGTCTGTGAACAGATTGTGTTGTTCTTAGATGTGTTGATGATTCAAAATTATACCACCAAATTCTTCTTAAAGGTTAAGTCTGTGTCTTGTGATTCAAGAGCCAGAATTCAACCTGGGTTGCTTATCTGTGAATGGTTCCATATTTTATATGACCCTGCCTCTTTTCCCTGAGTAGACACACAGTCATGGAGCATAATGAGGCACATCCATAGAAAACTCACAGGCTTCAAGTATTGGAGGATGTGAGTGTAGAATTGCACATTCAAGAAAATCTCAGTTGACGAAGGTTGGTGGGATGGGATGGAGGACAAAAAATTCCATAGGCCAGAGCAAAAGCACTTACAATTTCAAACAAATTTCTCCAGAAAAAATATGCTTTACAATGTGTGTCCAGCAGTGCAGGCTAAGAATAACCTCCTAGACCCTTCAAACTTCACAGACCCTGGGCAATCCTGGCAACGCAGAATTATCCTCTCAGACCCCTATGGCTATGGTGGGATGTGCGCGCTATTTCTTGGGAACATTCATCAAAGGGAATTCTGCTGTGCTGAAGGGCTCAGCTCCCAAGTATATTAATCTCTGAACAAATATCCTGTGAACTGGGGCTGTTTTGTGTTCAGAAGTTCCTCTTGATACTGCCATTGGTTGCTTTAGTGTAAGTTAGAGGCTGAATTTAGTTCACTATCTCCAGTTACATCTGAAAATAGGTAGGGATAAGAGCCATTTTATATGTTGCTTTGGACCTAAAATAGATAAGACACTTCATTAAGTTGATCTGACTAGGTCACCATTTGTGATTTCTCTCTAACAGAACTGCTTGTCTAACCAAAGATAAGAGAAGCTGTGCTTAAGAAAACAGATGTCTAGAAAGACTGCCTCAAATAAAATAGCTTTAAAATATCCACAAGCTTTACAGCCGTAAACTGTTTATTCCAGTAAACAAAACACTGACCTAACCAACTTTGTCAGCAGTGGCAGTTTTATTATTAACTTTATTTTTCACTGGGTGAATATGGAGTCGTTCTTTTTTTCAAGACAGGACTCAGTCCACAGCGACAAAAGGTGGATTATCTGCCCCTCAGCAAACTATTAAAATTTATCAAAGTGAATTCTGCTGTGAGTTTAGGGAAGGTATTGAAAACATGCCAAGGATTGTGCTATATAGTCAGGGGGAGAAAGCAAGGTATTGAAATGGAGTATTATATTAGAAAGTTGGCAGCATTTGGAGAACTGAGTAAGAAGCTGTGCTTGGAGAATGTACAGAAAGGAATAAAATTCAGGACCAGAGCCAAACACGGGCTTTACTTGGCTGCCGACAGAATTTCGTCTGGGGTTTTGCCCTGTCACATTCACAAAATTGTTCTTTCTTTTCCTGTAATGAAGCTCAGTTGCCAGAATGGACTGCAGGGTTGGTAGTTTTCCTAGCGGAAGTACACTAGGGACCCAGACCATGTCCAGAGGTGGACAAAAGGACTTTTGGAGGTAGCAGCTTGTTAAAAACTAAATCAAAGGGGATTATTTCTGGTATCTTCATTGCACAACATGTGCTGGAATGATTGTATATGTTGTCTTCCAACGTACATCTTTATGTTGCGCATCTCTGTGAATCCAGTCTTGTTTGCTAATTACCGTTCTAACCATTGCCATTCACATGTCACCTCCCATTGTAAACAAAAAGAGTTTTAGGCTCCATTTTCTTCTCTTTTTTTTCTCCTTCAAGCAGCTACGTAAATTGGCTTTCTTTTTAAAATGACTTATTATTTTATTGTCAAATCATGTGTTCATTTAGGCAGCCTTATTGAGTTGAATCATTCCATTGTCATAGAAAGCACCCTGGGGAACAGAGATGAACAATTGTAGGTTGTTTGTCATCGGCACTGTTCCGTGTGCTCAAAACACACAGACACATAAACAGCGTGCTGTATGCTCCAGATACGTAAGGCACATTCGACTGTTAGGTTGGAGTCCTAAGTGGTTACGTACACAGCTACGAATCCAGGACCCTATCCAGCTTCTATTGACATCAGAGTGGGTGGGAAGCCAAATCAGAACGAAGTTTGCCTTTCCTTACAAGATGTTCAGCAGACAGAGTCTCCCCATGGGGGTGGCTGGATTGGATGCAGTCAGCCTCCAGAGGACCAGGTGGCAGCTATTCCAACCTGCCACATCTCTTAAATGTACAGAATCAGTTGCTGCACTGCACTGCCAGGAAGGCCAGCACAGAACATCTCTGGCATAATTTTGCCTTCTGATATGTAGGCAGTCACATAGGCCAAAACTGTCCCTAGCCAGATAAAGGCGACCTGGGGACTGCTCTAAGTTTTAGGTGTCTCCCAAATGCTGTCTTTTGTTTCCAACACAAGCCAGAATGCACTGTGGCCTCCTTCTTCAAACACCCCTTCATCATGATCCCCGCACAGCCCAACATCAGAACTTATAGGAAGTTTCATGGGGTCCCTTACGCAGCCCAGCCCTGTGTCTGCATGAGAGAAATCCCCATCTCCTTACAGGGCCTGGTGCAGGGGGTAGAATCTCTTCCACAGTGTCTACATTGCAGCACTGTTTGAACAGACCTCTATGGGCAAACAGTGGCATAGAGGAGAGATGGAGGAGAAGTGTGCTCTATTCACCCATGGGAATATTCCACCACAGGCATGAACAATCCCTCTTCCTCACTTCCCCTATACCATGTGCTTCATATTTAATGCTGAATAGCAAACATGGTGCTAGGCAACAAATGTAACTTGGCCATTACAGAATAGGAGCAGATCCTAAATGGATACCAGGCCCAGGTTACCTGAACCCACCTAAGGAATAACATATGCATGCCAGCTATTTATTATTCTATTACTAGGATATTTTTAGAACAGTCCTACAGTTGACTTCTCCTGATACTACTTCAAGAGAGTTGAAGTCATATCCATACTTGTGTTAATGAGGGAATGATTCAAGTGAGTAAAATACCTGATCAGGCAACTTTAAGTAAACACCATTGAAGACAACTCACAAAGCCAAATTCTGTTTCCTACTGGAGTTAATGGCATCTGTTAAAACAGAATTTAGCCCCAGCTTTTACATCTAGAATTCTTCTGCTGTATGTTTTATGGCAAGCAACCAGTGGGCCATGTTGGTGAGACCTCCTAGAAGAAGTCAGAGACCATAATGAAATCTAGGAAAATAAAATATAGCAAGCACTCCAACTTAATTATCCTTTGATCTGCTGAGTACAGACATTTGACCTGGTACTGCAGAACAAATTGCTTCTCTACTGGCCTCTAGTACAGATATTCTTTTTCTTGTTTTCTTTTTTCTATTGCCTTTTGTGAACCTGAGCTAGATCTTTAAATACCAAACCCATTACTAGCCATCAGCAATGAAAGCATGAAAAAGGCCTTTCATTTGCCTGCCCCACACGTATTACACCTTGTTTTTAAGGGGATTCGCTCCCAGACTAAATTAAAAACAAGATGTACTGTAATTACTTTTTAGCCTATGGATAAGTACTTAATAACTAAAGAATAAGAAAAGTTTGGGAGGAAACCAAAGCCTACTTTCAAAAGGAACTAAAGCTGGCTTTTTGCTTTAGCCAGGAAAGGGTAGTTTATTGAGTACTTGTTTTATTCAATTCTCTGTCACATATAGGCACAGAGAGAAAAAGGTATCAGGAGGCAGTGTGTAGAGGTTTAAAACATGTATCTGGCGAAAAGGGCAGCCTGTGTGTCAGTCCTGTCTGAAAGCTGTTTCTAGCCCACTGTTTGGTGCATCAGATACTGTGCTTTCTGAGCCTAATGCCTCCTCAGTGAATTGAATTCAGTGGAGTGACAGCAGAGAGAAATCTGGCCATTTCAGAAATAAAGCTGGACTGGGAAGCAAACATAATTCACAAGCCTTAAATCTTCTTACTGGGATGAGCCAAATCATTTGCGACATTGGCAGTTTTACTTGCTTTCCCTCTCTTTTGAAAGCGTTTCTTTCACTGAAGTCATAAACATGCAAATCAAAGCAAAACTCGCTCAGTTTGTGCACTAATCTTGGATTCCTCCATTTTTGCGGCTCCTTTTTTATAAATTATGTAACTAGCTCTCTGACACACCCTCCAAAGCTGGGGGATCTTGGATACAGAAGAAAAGCTGTTTACAGTTTTTTGCATGGCTATTTCAAGAATTCTTCCTTCAGGCAACACTTCCTATTTGTTTTTCCATTTATAAGTTTCCATTCTTGGTAACTTTTATAGACTTCTGGCAATAACTCTATACTTTGAAACATACAAACCCCATTTCTTGTAGTGGGAATCTATACACACGTAAGAGTCTACTGTAGCGTGTCTTTTTAAATAATCAAGGCGTAAGTTCTAAGTACCCTTCTCCACTGCACTTCCTCCAGCACTGCTTGAATGACAATGATCTCATGGACATGTATAACTGAGCCTGTATAACAATTTACATTGCAATCCTATTAAGCTACAAATGTCGGTGGTGTCTATCATCATATTCCCTTCTGTATTTCCAAATGGAAAGAGTAAAAACTAAGGCTAGGGTATCAGGTCTCCTGAGGTCTGTTCCACATTCTCCCAGTGATTCCCTGTGTGATCTCCCGCATTTGTCTCCCTGCCTGTAAAAAAGGGAAAATAATTATAATTACCTATATCAGAAAGGTCAGAGAGGGATTTGAGTTAAGAATGGGATTCCCAAGACAACCCAGCAAGACAACCCACAAAGTTTGCAAACAGCTATGCCACAGGCTCAAAAATCTGAACCTGCATGATCTTGTTAAGCTTAGAAATGTGTGAACCCCAGAATCCTGACTAACATTGCCCTCAGCAATCCTCAGGTTCTGTTCTACACACTTCTTACTTTGCAATCATACCTGCATGTTGCACTGTGCATTCTTGCAGGTGTTTCAGTTGAATATCTTGGCCATAGGACTCCAAACTAGAACCTGTGGAGGACGGACAGGAAAGTCACTTTAAAAACAAATTGCACGGTAACATAAATGGGTGCCTGTACTGGAATGATGATTTAATGTGCATGTCCCGCATGAAGCTGAATTGCTATCCAGCTTGTAAGAGATCACTAACCATGATTCCCAGAGACTATGGGGTGGGTCAATATTGGGCTGACCAACAATCAGTATTATGCTACAACTTGGAAGTCAATAAACACAGCTGTTGCCTTGGTTGTTGGCATTTTGACTACCAGCAAGCCTTCTGAATCTCTGTACATATCATGCTTTGGATTATAAACAAAGCACTGGACAATATGCCGTATGAAGCAATCATGCACTAGAAGGACAATGGAAATGACGACCTTCTAGGTCTTCTCCGTCTGCAGTTTTTACTGATTTTATTACGTGAGTTTGTTATATTGAATCTTAGTCATGCCTGTGGTTAAAGAAAGGTTAGCTTTAATTGACGTCTGTACTCCAATGATCCTAGGTCAGCTGCGAGAAGATCAGTGTAAGGCAAAGCAGTCTCAAGGCAGATTAAAATTATCTCAGTTACCAATGGCTGTAAGGGACTGTTGTAACAGTAAGGGATTGACACAGGAAACCCCCAAACATGCTGTAGGAAGAAAAAATAGAATGGGGACTTCGCCATCAGCTCTAAAATGGGGTGATCTTTCTGTTTTTTGCTGCCTTGGCTTGAGGACTGCCTTGTGCACAGAACAAATAAACTGTAATACAGGGTGAAAGTAGGGCTATGAGTAAGCATCTTTCTCCTTTCCTGTATCTCCCCTTTTCTTGGGAGGTCTGTCAGCATAACTCCCATCATATGAGACTAATTATCAATTACATGCTTTATTTATTAACGTTATAGAAAGGTCCAAGGGAAGTTTATCCAACTGAATCCAAATAAGTAATTGGCAGGGTTTGGTTTTGAACATCTGCTATTCACACTGAAAGCGCCAACAAAGTTTTAGTGTCACATTCAAATGCTGTGCTCTGTGTCACAGGGAGGCAGCAAGCAAGTTGCCCCAACCTGCCCATGTCAGTACAATTCAGCCCCAGCCTGCAACAGCTCTTAGTCCACTGAAATGTCCACAGCATATTCCAGTCCTGACCTACAATATCACTTGCTATTTCAGCCAAGATCCGCTCCTATTTAGTCTACCCCTCTGGATAAACTGTGTAGTACTGTATGAGACTACTGAGTGCTGAGACAAGGTCACTAGGTCAATGCTCAGAACTGTCTCTCACTTGAACCATGTTATCCACGAACGCAAGCTGGTTCTTTAAAATTAGGATAACACTTATCTCTGCCAATTCTCCCTGTCCCTGACTGTGAGGCAGCTAATTCCAAAAAAGCAATAATGCAGAGCATCTGATAAATACATTAATATACAAAAGTGCAAATCCACTCTGAAAAGTGTCTTGGAAAAAACAAATCTTATCAGAGTGGCACATGCATTGTCTATCAGTTGCTCCATTCCATAGTTGTTAGGAGAAAAAAAATCCTTTTACTTCTTAACTGAGCTATTCCCATACAATCAGCCTGGATGCATAAAAGTCAGCCTAGATCCAACCTCAATTGGGGTTCTTTCTGGCACACAGATCATCACTAGTAAACATATGGAGGCCAAGCAATGCCATCCAAAAAACTATTGCGTAGCTGATGGTTTGATTTTAAAATGAAGGGATTGCCCAGGTGGCTTTGCAAGCGGATCTTAACTAATACTGTTTTATCTGTAGATAATAAGTTAGATCCCTTCTCACTCTCTCTCAGCTCTGCTCATCCTAGATGACTAACAGGAGGACAAGGAGCAACAACCCTGCCCCCCCCCCAACCAAAAACTTGCCCTTCTCTCTAAGGGGAGCCTCTGTAATTCTGAATTCATCCTGGAAACAGACCTGCCAAGTGAAAAGGTGCTCTTTTCACAATTCCTTTCAGAGAAAAACTCATGCCAGTCCACATCTCTAGTTGATGTGAATCAGGCTCGTCAGTTTTACACAAAGTAGATTTTCACCTTGAATAAAAGAGTCTTGGCTGTAAATATTTTTAGTGATGTCCAAGAACCAGATATAACCCATGGTACCCTGAAATGCACCCCTGGCTGCTTTTACGGCATACGATATGGCTTGCTGTGTCCCAGTTACAGAGATCCATGGCAGAGACTCAAGTCAGCTGTCTCTTTCAAATGGCTCCGTGACCATGTTGGGGTTTTATTGCAAAATTAGCAAGCTCAACCAACAAGCAATTTCTCTTCTAGTGAGGGAGCTGAAAACATAAAGCTGGTATGGCTGCATGTTTCATTCTTCATTTTGGTGAATGCACAGATCGTCACCGTCATCTCTGGAAAGCTGCTGTGGCAGTCCTGAGTTTCCCAATCAATTCTGCCCCCTGGTGGCAGAGAACAACGACTGAAAAGCACTATCAGAATAGCCTTGTCTGGATTGAAAGGTTTGGACTAAGAAAAGGCAGATCTCGCTGATCTCCTGCTGTCTGGCTACTGATCTGTCAGTTTTACTCCCTGCAGCCTTCCCTGTTCGCCCTGGGGTTCTGACCTGCTGTATCTGTTTCAGAATTTTTGTGAGATAATGAGGCTTGGGAATTTACTGCTCCTGCATTAATCCAAAAGACAGATTAAGGTCTAATTTCCCCTCGATATATGCCTAGACCTTGTTGATGCTAGTGGGACCTGACATGCACATATTGAAGGGAGAACAGACATCTTTGTGAGAGAAGGCTCCGCAGGGTTTGTACTCTGCAGCTGGTGTCAGCCCCCTGTGCCAAATGGAAGAAAGTTGCTGGGGGAAACTGCATAAATAAGAATCCATTGCTTTGCACCTTTCTCTCCTGAACATCACTACATGCACATCCACCACTAGTTGGAGCCTCCGGAAGAACATAATTCTTCAGCCTGCAGATGATAGAAATGCCTCACATCTGTGCAGGCTCTCGACATCTGTTCAGCCCACAGTTTCCCTGCTACATGGAGCACAGGAACATGCCAGCCACAAAGGACACGACTCAATCATCCTGCAGGTCTTGCTCACCCACAAAAGCACAATCATGAACAGCAACGTGGGATGTGTTGACAAGGCACCTAACACATGGGTGCTGACAAGAACTGGCAGTTATGTGTTTGAACAAGAAGGGAACTTCTGTCCAAAACATGGTTATCAATGGGCTGTCTGTGCCCAGTGGCACCTCTACCACCAATCATGGTGATGACTGCTTACCTGACTAGATTTCTGGCTCTGGTACTACTTTCTTTCTAGTACAGTCCATGTCTTCATGCTCAGTCTATGGTCTGTTTGGAGAAAGCTGTGCAGAAATAGAGCAGGCACATGACATGAGGGGTTTAAAAGGTGCTGAGGTATACAATCTGGTAAACAGTTTCAAAAGCATAGGTGAGATGTTAGTAAATACAGAAGTCATGGTACGGCACTGGAGGACTATCAGAATTAGGACTCCATACCATGTATTTCAGCAGTACCCATCCTGCAAAGAAGGTGGATTAGAAATTGTCATAAAAGCTAGGGACAGAACATGGGCAACTGGTGCCACCTTAGTCAGGGGGGGCAAATGCCACCCCCCCCAGCAACCTATCTTGCCAACTGCGGGGGGGCAGTCCCCCTGCAGCCAATTGGGAAGAGGCTGCGGCGCTCCCGGAAGCGGCCATGGGGCTTCATCCAGCACTCCCACTCCCCGGCCGGCAGTAGCAGGGGGGGGACCAGCGCTCCCGCCTGCCCCCTCCCCACCCCCCCGCCATCAGGGGGTGCATCAGCGCTCTCAGGAGGTGCGCATGCATGCCCATGAACCCCCTACGCATCACCCTGGGACAGAAGTTACACATAAACTGATTTAAGTGATCAGAAACTGATTTAAACCTGTAACAGAATAGGGCTAAGTACAGACAGTCAAAAAGCCTGAGGCTGAATCAATTCAATCTAGGCAGCTTCCTCTAAGCTGCATAGGTTGACCCGATAACCAACTGAACTGACATTCAGCTTTCAATTGGGGAAAAAGCAGGGGAATGCCTGCGCTGACCCAGACCAGCTGGTGGGGGCCGCTACAGCAGGTCTCCCAGCCTGCTGGCCATTGCCAGCCTAACCAAGTGTCCCCAAAACTCTGCTGTCTCGCCACAGGGGATTAAGGATCCCCCTGTCCAGGTACTGGCCCACCCTGGGGGAGCTTTCCCCCCAGGAGGTTCCCCCCAGCCTGGGTTCCCCGGCCCAGGCAGCCCTGTGAAGCTGGGGGGGATTCTTGCCCTCCCAAACCCTAACCCCTTGCCTTAGCTGC
The DNA here is from genome assembly GCF_000455745.1 of Alligator sinensis. NCBI lineage: Eukaryota > Metazoa > Chordata > Crocodylia > Alligatoridae > Alligator > Alligator sinensis. The sequence goes on from NW_005842309.1 coordinate 1,173,263, forward strand.
TGCATGTCAGGGATAGCCCAGGGAGCCAAGGGAAATTCTTCTGCTCTCCTGCATTAGTTTTGCCTCCAACTTATAGCAACTAAGGCAAAACTGGCTACAGAGGAGCAGGAGAATTTCCTTCTGCTGACTCACAGGGGCTGAGGCAAACAGCTCTGCAGTTCAGGAGGGGAAGAATTCCCCTCAGCTCCCTGGGGGTGCCCTAGGCTGGGGGGAAGCCCTCAAGGTGGGAGCTCCACAGTGCCCCCATGCTGGGCTGCATGGGCAGACACCCGGCCTGAAGCACTGATTCTCCCACCCTTGTGTGGCAGCCCCTGAAGCAAATCAGCAGCTGGGAAGGGGAGGTCTGCCAGGGTCTGAAACCCCACCCACTACAGGGGCTTTCCCTCCCCCCACATGCTGTGTAGACCTTGGCTAGAGGGACTGGGAGGCTGCTCCATTGCCCCTATGGGCCAACAAACACAGGCAGGAAGTAGGCTAAAAAGCAAAGGGGAGGCAGTATAGCTCAGGGCTGCAAAGCATCCTGGGATGCTAGGGGAGTGAGTTAACTTGAACTGGGAAGGGATTTGGAACAGAAGTTCCATAAACTGGTTTGACCTAAACCGGTTTATGAAATTTATGCCCCAGAAAACGTGACTCCAACATACACTCTCAGCCACACAAGCAAAATCAGGTTCAAAGCATGTTAAAACATTGAGAAGGGTTTTGTGTGGATGGTAAGGGGTTGATCTGAAACCTAGGTAACAGTCGAAGTTTGCTGTTCAGTGTAGACTTACCCCAAGTGATTGCATTAACAGCACAGAGTGATTGTGTTAGCAGGTGATGAATTGTGCTAACGTAAGCTGTAGCTCACACCCCATGACAGGCCAGCTCACCCAGTTACAAACAGCACCACATTGCAATTAAGGGTTGTGTATGGATGGGACTGGAAGTAGGGGTAACAATCAAGTTACAAGCCCTTAATGGACCCAAGCCCTTGAAAAGACAAAGCACAAACATCACTAAAGCAACATTTCAGTCCCGCTCTGCTCTTTCCCTGACATTTGCATGGCATAATTAAGTAAGCCTCCACACCTAAGCCAGCCTGGTGTGAGCAGCCATACTGCAAAGCCCTGCTGGAGTTTATAGGTCCCCAGTAGTGTTGGTTCCATGCATGTGCATTTCTGGACACTTGGAGAACAAATAACACATCCCATGGCTCTTTGTGCTGAGTCTCTCTATGATTCTTTCCTAGTGAGTGGTGGGAAAACATATCTGTCATGGAAGGAATTATGGGAAAACAACAGAGGACTGTTAGCACTCAATTGATTTAGCCTGCCTCCTCACTGCCAAGTAGGTAGGTTACGTTTCCATAAGAAAGTAGCATCCATGCTCCCCGGCCAGCCAGCGAATCCAGGTTTAAAGTATCAAACTTGTAAGAGAGGTTTTGTGTGTTGATAAGAAGGGGTTTAGGGATAATGTCCAAGTAAGGCCCAGTCTGCATTACAAATGTGCATAGAAACAGTTGTGCTGGTCAAAGCATAACTATATCAGCAAAGACCGCTAGTGGTTTTGCCAGTACAGCTTGCTTTGCTTGGGGGCAGAGGGGCTGGAATAAGATACACCAGAATAAATGTAAAGTGGCTGGCATAAGCTGTGTCCACACTACAAGTGCTTGACCAGTATACCATATACTGTATAACCATACCAGTAAAACATTTCCAAGCGTTGACCTGGCCTAAGAGCCTGGTCTGCAGTACAGACATACCCCAAGAAAGCGAAGAGCAGCAGCAAGTGACCATGCACAGTGCCTCGACACAGCACACACAGCACATGTGTTTACTTCCTTGGCTTGCAGATTATTCTGCATTATATCGGAGATCACTCAGGGAGACGAAGAGAAAGACTTTGAACAAGACACTAATGTAACACATGACAGAACTCTTCAGTGTCTTAATGACTCGGGGATTAAGTGCCTTATCTCTGATGCCAGCTTGGGAGAATGAGAGATTTTTCTTGCCGTTAGAAGAAAATGAAAACGTTGTTTAGAAGAGGTGATGGTCAAACTGCAAACGGTTCTGAGGCTCAAGGCAGCTTTGATTACACACACAGAAGTGAGGATGTTTCTCTGAATGGTTTCTACTCTATTGGGAGTAGGGGTGGAGACCCAATTTTAGCATAATTTCTGTTACGTCTTGCTTGTGTGCATATTGGAACAGCTACATTTGTGTACTTTTGCTTCCGGTCCCAGCCGGGAACCATTTGTACAAACTCTTTATTTTTTAGGACTTTTAATGCTGAGGCAGGGAAAAAAACAAGAACAGTGAAAACAAATTAGCTGAATTGTTCTGAACTTCCTGAAAGGTTTCATTTTTGGGGCTTGAGTTAAGGGCAACTGATTGCATCAGTGTTTATTTCATCCAGTTTCAACCAGCCTGAAGTTCTGATATTCTATGCGAGCCTAGATGTGTTTGCTTGCAGTTTAATACCATTCCCAGCTTCCCTTGCTTCATCCTGACTTCTCCAGGCGTTCATCACCACAGTATCATCTCAGTAAGAGCTGTGCAGAACACATCGATTTGGGTTCATGCAGGTTTTGTCAAAATCTGTAGGCAGTTTGGGCCAAGTTCATCCCATGTGTCACTTCAGTGGTATTGTACCAGGAAAAAATTAAAAATAGTGTGGACACAGCCCTTTTCCTGCTCCTGTGGCTTTATGCCCCATGGCGTTCTGCTTTTATCTAAACCCATATGCCAGAACTGTATCTCATAAATGAAATAAGTGAGCTTCTTTTAGCGTAGCTGGTTTTGATCACGAGTAATTCTGAGTCACATCTGAACAAGCAACCTATAGGTATAAGGCTCTACAGCCTGTATTCCTGGCAATATACCCTGAATCCCTCTCACTGTAGGGCTCTATGGTTTCCTACATTGCCAATTAAGGGATCCACAGTAGTCGAAGCAGGTTTGACAGTAGGCTGTGCCATATCTTATCAGTGCCATCCTAGAAAGGAATTAAAATGATGGATTGTGACAAATGGTTCCAAAAACACAAGTCAGTGGAGATCCAAAACTCCACAGGGAGCATATGAGTGACCATAAATTCAGAACAGTGATAAGTGATTGGCATAGAAAGTTTTTCTCCAACATGAGATTTTCAGAGCAATTGCAGAACTGCCAAGGAGATCACAACTTGTGTCTACAGTGTGTAAGAACATGTCAAGAGAGAAGATCACATGAGACATCAAAGTCATTTCAAGAAACAGGCAGTAAACAGAAAGCACTATGAAGACTCAAACCGAAAAATAGCAGAATGACATTTGCAGCTCACATCTCCTATATCACCATTCTGTTCAATCCCCTAAACTCACTGCAATATCCATAAGCAAAGCTGTCCGGGCCAGCAATGCTGGGTCATTACCTTAATCCTTTTCTTTGGAAAGCACTCAGCCACCCTGATTAGGGTTACCATACATCTGGGTTTAACCAGACATGTCTTCTTTTTAGGTCTTCCTATCTCCATCCAGGCAATTTTTAAAAATATCTACAAATGTCCGGGATTTTGCTCTGCTCAGCATTGATATTTTTCCTAGCATTTCCTGGCTTGCCCTAGCAAGGAGCTGCTTGAGGCTGGGGAGAGTGGGGAGAGGGCAATTGGAGGCAGGGGGTACCATGTGCATCTGCACTTGCACACACGAACATATATGGCCAACATGCAGCTAGGCAGGGTGGTGGGAGCAGCCCTGGCAGCTGAATGCAGGTAAGTGTATGGGGTGTGGGGGCTGGAGGGCCAGGGCTTGAGGACTGTCCAGGATGTGTGTGGGGAGGGTGGGGGGATGGGTGTGTGAGGGGGGCAGGTACCTTCCAGCACAGGGGGAAGCTGTCTGGATGCTGGGAAGGGAGTCAGGGGTGGGGCAAACCCTTTGGGGGCAGCAGGGAGTTGCATGGCCTGCCTGGCAGCACTGGGGCTGCCTTTGCTCTTCTTTGCGGGGGCAGGGCAGCCCGGGGGACAGTAGATTGGGACCATGGGGCACAGGCAGTGCCAGGGGGCTGCAGGTCAAGGGTGAGGAGCATCAGTATGGCCTGGGGGGTGCAGTACTGTGGATCAGGACTGAAGGGCAGCAGCAGGACTGGGGGTCCTGTGACTTGGGAGTCAGGGGCAGGGCACTGGCATATCACTGCCATCACTGGTATATCACTGGCATATCCCCATCATCCCAGTCCCCCCCCACCCCTGTGTCCTCTTTGTTGAAACTGGAAATGTGGTAACCTAACCCTGATAGTTTAAAGGCATTGAGCCTTTTTTACTTTGAAGTCTTGTCTGGCTTTTAAACTCAGACTAGGTGTAAAGGGCTGCTCCCCCTTTCTCTGAGGGTGAATATGACCCAGAAGCTGTGGATCTCATTTGCTTCACCTCATTCCTTAGCCTAATGGAAGGCAAATCTACAAATTTCACTTCATAAATCTACTAGATACAAAAAATCATGGACTCAATATAGACTTTGGATTTATGACACATTACAACCAGCCTAAGGTCTGATTCACCAGGTATCTGCCAGACTTCACCTTTTATACTTTTCTTTCCCCTTTCCCTCCTTTTCTTCCTAATTTCCATCCATTTCCTTATTCACATACAGCCTCTTTTCTACCTTGAATTAGTAGTAGAGTCTCCAAAAGCTTGCAGAAAAAGATATTTTTTTGCAATTTCTGAGCTGGTCTAATAAAAGGTATCATTTTGGAACCAAGAGTTCTAGATTTTTGCATTTATTTTTGTCTCAGACCAACACGGCTACCACATACATCCCTTACTCACCTTTGGCTATCCCCCCCACCCTTTCTCCACCTCCCTTCCCTGCTTTACCTTTTGTCCTCCTAATTTACATTCTCACTGACATCCTGCTACACTTGTAGTTTCTTCTATTCCTTGAAGTCTCAGAACAGCAGAGACTCCCTATGCCTGAAGAAGAGTGACTGCACCCCAAAGCTTGTTAAGAACTTTTTTCCAACTACTCAGTTAATTTAATGAAAGATATCGCGTCTACTCAAAGAACCTTGCCTGAAATGGAAGATGTATTGGAAGGGTCTTGAGCTTATCCCAGCATTATCTCCCCATGCAGCGCTGCAGGGCTGGTCCGCACATTTCCTTGTGTTTTTCTTCACTGTCTGCAGTGCCACAAGTGACAGACCTTCCACCACTCTTTTTGGGGGAAATGCATCCAGTATCTCATTGTGCCTTGATTACTGCAACACCTTTTTCTCTTCCCTCAACAAATGCAATCTTGCCACAGTGCTTCCATTCAGAATATTGCTGTGAGGGCACTTTCCTGACCCCATCGCTTTGATCATATCACCTCTTCATCCCTCCAGTGGCTCACTCTCCTCTATGGCCAGCTGCCCCTCTTGCTGTCACCTGGCAGGGGAGGACTGGAGTGCCACGCACTACTGGTGTCACCTGCACAGCTGGGGCTACATGCCACTGGGAACTTGCATGTGGGAGGAGGGGCACATGCCACTGGTGGGGAGTGGTGGAGCTGCCCCACAGCCTGTGGCCTGTGCAGTGTGTGGCCTAGGGGCTGCATGACAGCAACATATGTGGCGGCTGGCTGCCAAGTTGATCAGCCCTGCTCTGTCACTTCACACACTTTCAGCACCTGTCATGGCCTGCTATACCCTAGCTACCATCTTGCATTCACTATCAAAATGCTAACTCCTGCCTCCAGTCAGCCCAGGATGCCACTTCCATTGCCCCCTTGTTAAACCTTTCTGCTTTGCCTTAAGATGCTCCTCACGAATGGGAAGAGCTCCCTGTGACCATCCATGAACCTGCCAAACCCCTCCATGATGTGTACAGAAAGGTGATTACTAGCTAGGTTGTTGGTATGCTCAGAGCACAGCCTATTGGTCTGCCCGTGAGTTTCTCATTATTTCCTTGTACTCCTTCTTTGTGTCCATCTGTGGTCCCTTGTCTCACATTCGAGCAGTATCCGCTTTCTGGCTCTGTGTCTAATAGCACCCAGTACGTTGGTGTTGTGGTCCTCACCTAGAGCTGCTGGGAGCCTTGGGTATACAACAAAATTAATTATTATTCCACAGCTTCACAGTCGTTCCTTTTGGACATATTTTCTAATCATTTGACAGTTGTGTTCTTATGAGTTCCAGTATCTTCCAAGATCTTGAACTAGGCATGTGAGACATGTTTCCTCAAATTGGCATGTTAATGATTAACAAGAGACCACTGTAATCCAAATGTAGCTTTTAGGTTCCTCAAAACAGTCTTTTATATTCACCTGCAAAGTACCAGGCAAACTCTGATGCTGTATAATAAGGACCCAGGGGATCAACTGCTTGTCCAATGCAGAGTTTTAAACAGAACAAGATGCCTTGTTAGATTTCCAGTGCTTCTTGCTTCTAATGTCACCATGACCTCAGAAGTGTTGTGATTTACAAAAATGCTTAAAACAACCAAAAAAAAATGTAAGCAAACTTTCTAATCTCCAAAAATATTTTGATCTGAGTTTGAAGTGAAAGTTTGAGTTCACTTCATGGTGTTGGGCTTTAAAAATCAACACTGTGACAGGATTATGCCTCTACATGTTGGGCCTAAACTGCTGAGGTGCTGAGTACCTGTGGTTCTCACTGCTGCCAACTAAAGTTACAGTGCTCATCTGCCTTGAAAATTAGCCCATGGTGTATGAACAGCCAGTCTTGTTCTGATGGGGAGCCCATTTAAGAACAGGAGTTGGGATTTGGTAGAAGAGGTGATTAAACCCAACTGGGAAGAGGTCAGCTGACAGCCTAGCGAACACTGGATTTCTAGAGAGACTGAGCGGGTTCAATTGAGGTACAGAGGTTTGCAGAAAGCAAGTTAGGTCTTGTGGCATTTAACCTGTAGGCAGACTGAGAAAGAGGTACCAGAAACAAGGAGACCCTGGCATCTCACCCTTGGGTCAAGGGAAAAAATAGCTATAGGATTTATACTGAACCGTGTTATTTGGGGTTTGCTGAAAGCTGTTGCTGCAATCAGTTTAGTACCCTGATAAAAGGCTTCAATACAGACCTTGTTTTCAAGCTAGGGAGAGAGGCCCATGGCTTACCACCCTGGCGAGAAGGGGATGGACTTTGAAATGGTCATTGTCAGATTCACATGTTTTGCCATTAAGGCATTAGCTTTGGGATGGGAGGTTTAAAAAAATGTCCCAGCTTCTCTAGCCACAAGTCGCATCACTGGTGTTTGGCCATGCATGTTTTCAATTATCCACATGTATGCAACCATGTGTGCAAATCAGGCACACAGCTGTATCTCTACAAACATGACTTACCCTGCTGGCACCTCCCTTTTTAGCTTAGTTCAACATACATTTCTAAAGAAGCAGGGATTTTATCATGTTCCTTTGTAGCTCACGGCAGGTAACTGAACACAACTACCCAACTAAAACCCAGTGGTCGCTGCAGTGAATTCCAAACCCAGGGTTTCTCCAAGACATCAAGCTGGGGCCTTGCAATCCTATGCATTCAAATACGGCCCTGCTCTAGCATTGCTAACCCATCCTATTGATGAAATGTAGCGAAGCGCCAGCATGAGGCTGCTCACTGTGATACTCAGCACAGAGGTTAGCCAGAAGGCTTTGGAGAAGCAATAAACACTGCTGAGCAAAAAACAAGCAGGGGATGGTGCCCTGTTTCCATATACTTCCCTTCCCTTCCCCAGTCTAATAACTTTCTTTGTCTCTTCTTGCCTTGCTGCATATCCAGGAGCCGCAGTGGTAGATGCGAGCAGTGTTCATTTGCTGATCTGCCTTCCCCCCAAGCGTTAGCAAAATTAACTCAGTCAGGCAGGTTGGTATTTTACAGAGGGATATTATCTTTTTTAATGTGAGAATATCTTGCTACCATATCCGGGGAGTGTGGGGCTGGGGGCAGGGAAGATCAGATTCTTCAGCGCTCACACAGCCTCCTCCTCTCCTCCGTTACAGTGAACAAGGAAACAATTATGAGCTTCTCCTGTGGTTTCTTTATTATCCTGGCAGTGCTCAGGTTCTGCCAAATAACCCTCTGCAGCATGCCTCCTGGTCTGACAATGACGCCCCTTCACTAATCAACCTCCGCTAATGATCTGTGGAGAGAGGTGTATAGCCACCCATCACCTCCTCAGATGGGCCTCCTGGGCCTTAGATTATGCTGCTACTGTTTGTTTTCCAGCATCCTCCCCTCCCGTGAATTATAATGTAAAAAGCAGTGACATCATTATTATTAATAAGCAATCTCTGAGCTAAAGGATGTGCTCTTTAATACCCCACCTCTCCTCAAGCATTTTATGATGTCGAAATGACCACAACTGTAGGTCAGGAGTGGCTCCAATGCCCCAAATTCCATTAGTGTAGATGAGCAGAGAGGTGCAGGGGAGGGGAAGACATGGCACAACAGTTCAGGTGTCTTGCTATGGCTCCAGAGCTTGTGCCCCGATGCCCTGGCTGTATGTAGATAACTGGCAATATGGGCTTGGACAGTGGAGGCCATGCCAACCTTTTTGCCAGGCATGCCACAAATTAACACTGCACCCTCCCTGAGTGCCACTCTGATCCCTTTCCCTTACATCGGGGGTGTCAAACGCATCTGGCTTTGCCAGCTAGATGAAAGGTGCAGGTCTCGTCTGCAGGCTGGACTGGGCTTACAGACCAAGTGCATGGCCAGGAGCCAGCACAAAGGTCCAGTCTAGTGCAGGCACCTCATGCAGCCCATGTACTGGGCTAGCGCTATGCACTGTGTGCAACATGCACCAGCCCCAGTACAGAGCTGTGCACAATGCCAAAATAGGACATGTGCTGCATGAGGTCCCTGTGCCAGACCAGCTTTGTGCTCCAGTGCATGACGCCAGTCTGTGGGTGCCATCCAGAATGGCCCCAGAACCATCGTGCACGGCTGGTCTGGCAGGGTGCAGACTGCATACTGCAGGGTGACTGGCAGTTGGGACCCCCTGCCTTAAGCAACCAGGTTGGGAACCCCTGCCTTAAGCAACCAGTCTCAATCTGTCACTTTGAGCTCCCTGTCTTCCCCCCATTTCCCTCCCAGTACCTGCAGTGGGACCAAGCAGGAGCCAGGCTACCATCCCTCCTCTCGCCACCCCCACAGGGCTGGGTTAGTGCCAGACCATGCCTCCTTCCCACATGTGGCTAGAAGGGACCCCTCCACACATGCCCTTGACTCCAGATCAGGACCATTGGCCAGATCCAGCCCACAGACAGACCAGGCGCTGCCCATCTGGCCCACTGGGCATAAAGGTTTGGCACCACTGGTCTACCTACAAGAGTATGGAGCTCAGCGTAGGTTAATTTACCCAGTTTCTCTTTATAAAGTGCAAATAAACCTTTTGTTTCCTGGCTTCCCTCTGCTTTCACTCTCTATCTTCCTCCCCAGGACTCTTCATCTAGTCTTAGTTATCACCCCACAAAGCTCCAGTCCCCACTCTTACCTGATTTCTGCCCCAAACCCAACCTCAACTCCCAGTCTCCCTGCCCAGATAGTTCCAGTTTCCCTGCCCCTTTACTCTCTTCTAATACCCATTTACCTCCCATTGCCCCATTGTCTTCCAGAGCTCCTGCTGATCCCAGTAACTAAACCAGGGCTCTAAACCTGTCCCTTGTTTCCTGGGCTTGTCCTATTACATGAATTAAGACATAATGGAAAATCACCAAGGTAGAACCTTGCACAGTTTCAACAGTGTCTCGTGACTGAGCAGAAACCTTCATTCTACTGGTCTGTCAAAGCAGCCAGAGGCCACTACGTATGCAAGAACTGGCCTCTGGCTGGTTTACCACTCCATCCAGGAACAGCACAGACCATCTACAAATGTTTCTTCAGCCCGACGAAGGGCGTTTGTGCCCAAACACTTGCTAAGAAGAATTTTTCCAACTGTTTGAATTGGTCTGATAAAAGATATCGGATTTACCCAAAGAACCTTGTCTGCCTATGTCCGTAGATCAACATGGCTACAATCTACACCTTTGAATCATGGATGTGCAGATACACAGTACTGCACGTGCCTGGGTACCTATCTTGAAATATTTGCATAATTTCTCAAGAGCAACATTTACTCAGTAATTGCACTGGTGAAATGTAAAAGAGCAAAGTTACTGTAAGGTATCAAAGCCATTTCCCAAAGTCTTTGAACAGGAATTAGCAAGACTGTTCTCAAGGGGATTAGGGGCATTTTGTCAAAGTTTTATTTTATTTTATTTTTTGGTGCTGTTGGACAGATGATAAGAATGTTATCTAATGATTTACCCTGTGTTTATTTAGGGCCTGATACTGTAAGCCCAATTCTGAGTATCCTCCCCTCTCATTGACTTCAGGGCTTTCAGAATTTTGCAAAAAGTGCTCAGGATTAAAACACTAGACTGTATACTTCTAAGAGTTGGGACTGTGTCTTTCTCTTGTGCTGAACAGAGCATGTAGTTGGCACTGAAGAAAAAAATGCCTGAAATCTGCTACTAATGTCAAACTTTAAACCCAAGGAAAGATTATGATTGACACCGAAGAACTGTTAGCACAAGGGAGTCAGAATGGCTGCAAATGAGGACATTCTTACACTTTACTTATTATAACAGCCATTTTTAATCATCTTGGTGCCCACATAACATTAACTGGAGAAAAAGTACTATTTCCCTAGTCAAGAGGAACAGCTCTTCTGTCAAAGAATAGTTTTCTCTAAGGGTATTTCCATAGATTCATAGACGTTAGGGTCGGAAGGGACCTCAATAGATCATCGAGTCCGACCCCCTGCATAAGCAGGAAA